>NC_136059.1:1431796610-1432181610 GCF_964261635.1 Lissotriton helveticus
GGGATTTTGCTTGGCAGTTCTAAAGCCCATATCTAATACCTGGAACATTCACGGACTTCGAGGGCAGACACCTGGGGTTTCCTGCGTCGGAGCGGGACTGCGAGGACCAGAGGTGTTTGCGGTTCTTCATCACCCGCACCTGGTGCCTTTTCCCACCCCCTCCTTTCCAGCAGCCCTTCAAATACGACTCGCGTCCCCCGCTCCGCGGGAGACGATCGCAGTTAGAGACACTTGGGATTTAGCTTGGCAGTTCTAAAGCCCATATCTAATACCTGGAACATTCACGGACTTCGAGGGCAGACACCTGGGGTTTCCTGCATCGGAGCGGGACTGCAAGGACCAGAGGTGTTTGCGGTTCTTTATCTCCCGCACCTGGTGCCTCTTTCCGCCCCCTCCTTTCCAGCAGCCCTTCAAATACAACTCGCATCCCCCGCTGCGCGGGAGACGCTCGCAGTCAGAGACACTTGGGATTTTGCTTGGCAGTTCTAAAGCCCATATCTAATACCTGGAACATTCACGGACTTCGAGGGCAGACACCTGGGGTTTCCTGCGTCGGAGCGGGACTGCGAGGACCAGAGGTGTTTGCGGTTCTTCATCACCCGCACCTGGTGCCTCTTCCCGCCCCCTCCTTTCCAGCAGCCCTTCAAATACGACTCGCGTCCCCCGCTCCGCGGGAGACGTTCGCAGTCAGAGATACTTGGGATTTAGCTTGGCAGTTCTAAAGCCCATATCTAATACCTGGAACATTCACGGACTTCGAGGGCAGATACCTGGGGTTTCCTGCTTCGGAGCGGGACTGCGAGGACCAGAGGTGTTTGCGGTTCTTCATCTCCCGCACCTGGTGCCTCTTCCCGCCCCCTCCTTTCCAGCAGCCCTTCAAATACGACTCGCTTCCCCCGCTCCGCGGGAGACGCTCGCAGTCAGAGACACTTGGGATTTCGCTTGACAGTTCTAAAGCCCATATCTAATACCTGGAACATTCACAGACTTTGAGGGCAGACACCTGGGGTTTCCTGCGTCGGAGCGGTACTGCAAGGACCAGAGGTGTTTGCGGTTCTTCATCTCCCGCACCTGGTGCCTCTTCCCGCCCCCTCCTTTCCAGCAGCCCTTCAAATACGACTCGCGTCCCCCGCTCCGCGGGAGACGCTCGCAGTCAGAGACACTTGGGATTTCGCTTGGCAGTTCTAAAGCCCATATCTAATACCTGGAACATTCACGGACTTCGAGGGCAGACACCTGGGGTTTCGTGCGTCGGAGCGGGACTGCGAGGACCAGAGGTGTTTGCGGGTCTTCATCTCCTGCACCTGGTGTCTCTTCCCGCCCCCTCCTTTCCAGCAGCCCTTCAAATACGACTCCCGTCCCCCGCTCCGCGGGACACGCTCGCAGTCAGAGACACTTGGGATTTCGCTTGGCAGTTCTAAAGCCCATATCTAATACCTGGAACATTCACGGACTTCGAGGGCAGACACCTGGGGTTTAATGCGTCGGAGCGGGACTGCGAGGACCAGAGGTGTTTGCGGTTCTTCATCTACCGCACCTGGTGCCTCTTCCCGCCCCCTCCTTTCCAGCAGCCCTTCAAATACGACTCGCGTCCCTCGCTCCGCGGGAGACGCTCGCAGTCAGAGACACTTGGGATTTCGCTTGGCAGTTCTAAAGCCCATATCTAATACCTGGAACATTCACGGACTTCGAGGGCAGACACCTGGGGTTTCCTGCGTCGGAGCGGGACTGCGAGGACCAGAGGTGTTTGCGGTTCTTCATCTCCCGCACCTGGTGCCTCTTCCCGCCCCCTCCTTTCCAGCAGCCCTTCAAATACAACTCCCGTCCCCCGCTCCGCAGGAGACGCTCGCAGTAAGAGACACTTGGGATATCGCTTGGCAGTTCTAAAGCCCATATCTAATACCTGGAACATTCACGGACTTCGAGGGCAGACACCTGGGATTTCCTGCGTCGCAGCAGGACTGCAAGGACCAGAGGTGTTTGCGGTTCTTCATCTCCCGCACCTGGTGCCTCTTCCCGCCCCCTCCTTTGCAGCAGCCCTTCAAATACGACTCGTGTCCCCCGCTCCGCGGGAGACGCTCACAGTCAGAGACACTTGGGATTTCGCTTGGCAGTTCTAAAGCCCATATCTAATACCTGGAACATTCACAGACTTCGAGGGCAGACACCTTGGGTTTCCTGCGTCGGAGCGGGACTGCAAGGACCAGAGGTGTTTGCGGATCTTCATCTCCCGCACCTGGTGCCTCTTCCCGCCCCCTCCTTTCCAGCAGCCCTTCAAATACGACTCGCGTCCCCCGCTCCGCGGGAGACGCTCGAAGTCAGAGACATTTGGGATTTCGCTTGGCAGTTCTAAAGCCCATATCTAATACCTGGAACATTCACGTACTTCGAGGGCAGACACCTGGGGTTTCGTGCGTCAGAGCGGGACTGCGAGGACCAGAGGTGTTTGCGGGTCTTCATCTCCTGCACCTGGTGCCTCTTCCCGCCCCCTCCTTTCCAGCAGCCCTTCAAATACGACTCGCGTCCCCCGCTCCGCGGGACACGCTCGCAGTCAGAGACACTTGGGATTTCGCTTAGCAGTTCTAAAGCCCATATCTAGTACCTGGAACATTCACGGACTTTGAGGGCAGACACCTGGGGTTTCCTGCGTCGGAGCGGGACTGCGAGGACAAGAGGTGTTTGCGGTTCTTCATCTCCCGCACCTGGTGCCTCTTCCCACCCCCTCCTTTCCAGCAGCCCTTCAAATACAACTCCCGTCCCCCGCTCCACGGGAGACGTTCGCAGTAAGAGACACTTGGGATTTCGGTTGGCAGTTCTAAAGCCCATATCTAATACCTGGAACATTCACGGACTTCGAGGGCAGACACCTGGGGTTTCCTGTGTCGGAGCGGGACTGCGAGGACCAGAGGTGTTTGCGGTTCTTCATCTACCGCACCTGGTGCCTCTTCCCGCCCCCTCCTTTCCAGCAGCCCTTCAAATACGACTCGCGTCCCCCGCTCCGCGGGAGACGCTCGCAGTCAGAGACACTTGGGATTTCGCTTGGCAGTTCTAAAGCCCATATCTAATACCTGGAACATTCACGGACTTCGAGGGCAGACACCTGGGGTTTCCTGCGTCAGAGCGGGACTGCGAGGACCACAGGTGTTTGCGGTTCTTCATCTCCCGCACCTGGTGCCTCTTCCCGCCCCTTCCTTTCCAGTAGCCCTTCAAATATGACTCCCGTCCCCCGCTCCGCAGGAGACGCTCGCAGTAAGAGACACTTGGGATTTCGCTTGGCAGTTCTAAAGCCCATATCTAATACCTGGAACATTCACGGACTTCGAGGGCAGACACCTGGGGTTTCCTGCGTCGGAGCGGGACTGCGAGGACCAGAGGTGTTTGCGGTTCCTACATCACCCGCACCTGGTGCCTCTTCCCACCCCCTCCTTTCCAGCAGCCCTTCAAATACGACTGACGTCCCCCGCTCCGCGGGAGACGCTCGCAGTCAGAGACACTTGGGATTTCGCTTGGCAGTTCTAAAGCCCATATCTAATACCTGGAACATTCACGGACTTCGAGGGCAGACACCTGGGGTTTCCTGCGTCGGAGCGGGACTGCAAGGACCAGAGGTGTTTGCGGTTCTTTATCTCCCGCACCTCGTGCCTCTTCCCGCCCCCTCCTTTCCAGCAGCCCTTCAAATACAACTCGCATCCCCCGCTGCGCGGGAGACGCTCGCAGTCAGAGACACTTGGGATTTTGCTTGGCAGTTCTAAAGCCCATATCTAATACCTGGAACATTCACGGACTTCGAGGGCAGACACCTGGGGTTTCCTGCTTCGGAGCGGGACTGCGAGGACCAGAGGTGTTTGCGGTTCTTCATCACCCGCACCTGGTGCCTCTTCCCGCCCCCTCCTTTCCAGCAGCCCTTCAAATACGACTCGCGTCCCCCGCTCCGCGGGAGACGCTCGCAGTCAGAGACACTTGGGATTTCGCTTGGCAGTTCTAAAGCCCATATCTAATACCTGGAACATTCACGGACTTCGAGGGCAGACACCTGGGATTTCCTGCGTCGCAGCAGGACTGCAAGGACCAGAGGTGTTTGCGGTTCTTCATCTCCCGCACCTGGTGCCTCTTCCCGCCCCCTCCTTTGCAGCAGCCCTTCAAATACGACTCGTGTCCCCCGCTCCGCGGGAGACGCTCACAGTCAGAGACACTTGGGATTTCGCTTGGCAGTTCTAAAGCCCATATCTAATACCTGGAACATTCACAGACTACGACGGCAGACACCTGGGGTTTCCTGCGTCGGAGCGGGACTGCAAGGACCAGAGGTGTTTGCGGTTCTTCATCTCCCGCACCTGGTGCCTCTTCCCGCCCCCTCCTTTCCAGCAGCCCTTCAAATACGACTCGCGTCCCCCGCTCCGCGGGAGACGCTCGCAGTCAGAGACACTTGGGATTTCGCTTGGCAGTTCTAAAGCCCATATCTAATACCTGGAACATTCACGGACTTCGAGGGCAGACACCTGGGGTTTCGTGCGTCGGAGCGGGACTGCGAGGACCAGAGGTGTTTGCGGGTCTTCATCTCCTGCACCTGGTGCCTCTTCCCGCCCCCTCCTTTCCAGCAGCCCTTCAAATACGACTCGCGTCCCCCGCTCCGCGGGACACGCTCGCAGTCAGAGACACTTGGGATTTCGCTTGGCAGTTCTAAAGCCCATATCTAATACCTGGAACATTCACGGAGTTCGAGGGCAGACACCTGGGGTTTCCTGCGTCGGAGCGGGACTGCGAGGACCAGAGGTGTTTGCGGTTCTTCATCTACCGCACCTGGTCCTCTTCCCGCCCCCTCCTTTCCAGCAGCCCTTCAAATACGACTCGCGTCCCCCGCTCCGCGGGAGACGCTCGCAGTCAGAGACACTTGGGATTTCGCTTGGCAGTTCTAAAGCCCATATCTAATACCTGGAACATTCACGGACTTCGAGGGCAGACACCTGGGGTTTCCTGCGTCGGAGCAGGACTGCGAGGACCAGAGGTTTTTGCGGTTCTTCATCTCCCGCACCTGGTGCCTCTTCCCACCCCCTCCTTTCCAGCAGCCCTTCAAATACGACTCCCGGCCCCCGCTCCATGGGATACGCTCGCAGTAAGAGACACTTGGGATTTTGCTTGGCAGTTCTAAAGCCCATATCTAATACCTGGAACATTCACGGACTTCGAGGGCAGACACCTGGGGTTTCCTGCGTCGGAGCGGGACTGCGAGGACCAGAGGTGTTTGCGGTTCTTCATCTCCCGCACCTGGTGCCTCTTCCCGCCCCCTCCTTTCCAGCAGCCCTTCAAATACGACTCGCGGCCCCCGCTCCGCGGGAGACGCTCGCAGTCAGAGACACTTGGGATTATGCTTGGCAGTTCTAAAGCCCATATCTAATACCTGGAACATTCACTGACTTCGAGGGCAGACACCTGGGGTTTCCTGCGTCGGAGCGGGACTGCGAGGACCAGAGGTGTTTGCGGTTCTTCATCTCCCGCACCTGGTGCCTCTTCCCGCCCCCTTCTTTCCAGCAGCCCTTCAAATACGACTCGCGTCCCCCGCTCCGCGGGAGACGCTCGCAGACAGAGACACTTGGGATTTCGCTTGGCAGTTCTAAAGCCCATATCTAATACCTGGAACATTCACGGACTTCGAGGGCAGACACCTGGGGTTTCCTGCGTCGGAGCAGGACTGCGAGGACCAGAGGTGTTTGCGGTTCTTCATCTCCCGCACCTGGTGCCTCTTCCTGCACCCTCCTTTCCAGCAGCCCTTCAAATACGACTCGCGTCCCCCGCTCCGCGGGAGACGTTGGCAGTTAGAGACACTTGGGATTTCGCTTGGCAGTTCTAAAGCCCATATCTAATACCTGGAACATTCACGGACTTCGAGGGCAGACACCTGGGGTTTCCTGCGTCGGAGCGGGACTGCGAGGACCAGAGGTGTTTGCGGTTCTTCATCTCCCGCACCTGGTGCCTCTTCCCGCCCCCTCCTTTCCAGCAGCCCTTCAAATACGACTCGCATCCCCCGCTCCGCGGGAGACGCTCACAGTCAGAGACACTTGGGATTTTGCTTGGCAGTTCTAAAGCCCATATCTAATACCTGGAACATTCACGGACTACAAGGGCAGACACCTGGGGTTTCCTGCGTCGGAGCGGGACTGCGAGGACCAGAGGAGTTTGCGTTTCTTCATCTCCCGCACCTGGTGCCTCTTCCCGCCCCCTCCTTTTCAGCAGCCCTTCAAATACGACTCCCATCCCCCGCTCCGCGGGAGACGCTTGCAGTAAGAGACACTTGGGATTTCGCTTGGCAGTTCTAAAGCCCATATCTAATACCTGGAACATTCACGGACTTCGAGGGCAGACACCTGGGGTTTCCTGCGTTGGAGCGGGACTGCGAGGACCAGAGGTGTTTGCGGTTCTTCATCTCCCGCACCTGGTACCTCTTCCCACCCCCTGCTTTCCAGCAGCCCTTCAAATACGACTCGCATCCCTCGCTCCGCGGGACACGCTCGCAGTCAGAGACACTTGGGATTTCGCTTGGCAGTTCTAAAGCCCATATATAATACCTGGAACATTCACGGACTTCGAGGGTAGACACCTGGGGTTTCCTGCGTCGGAGCGGGACTGCGAGAACCAGAGGTGTTTGTGGTTCTTCATCTCCCGCACCTGGTGCCTCTTCCCGCCCCCTCCTTTCCAGCAGCCCTTCAAATATGACTCGCGTCCCCCGCTCCGCGGGAGACGCTCGCAGTCAGAGACACTTGGGATTATGCTTGGCAGTTCTAAAGCCCATATCTAATACCTGGAACATTCACGGACTTCGAGGGCAGACACCTGGGGTTTCCTGCGTCGGAGCGGGACTGCGAGGACCAGAGGTGTTTGCGGTTCTTCATCTCCCGCACCTGGTTGCCCCCTCCTTCACCTATTTAGTTACGCCCATAACCGCTACCGTGGGACGCGCGCAGGCTCTCGCCGGTGCGAAACCCGGGCAAAGGTCGGGCCGTCTAAAACTGTCCGAGGTCGTTCAAGGTCGGGCCGCCCCCCCCCCCGAAACGTGGTATGGTGCTGAGTTTTAATGATTTCACACCAGTCTACTAGCCCTTTACTATTGTTCTGTTTTCATTCCTGTGTCAAAGCCTCTAGGAACCAGTTACTATGTCACTACGGTCTGAGAAGGATAGAAATGTAACCCTTTTATCCACGGGCGGGGTGGCTACGGGAACTTTGGACCAATTCTTTAAATGGTCAACTGTAATTTTAGAAAAAGAAATAGCCCTTACTGAGCAACGCTTGTCCCTAGATCTCATAACGGGGAAGCGCTCGTCTCTAGGCCCAATTGGGTCAGTGGTCTCCCCCGAACCACCAAGACCATTAGATCCCTCAGCTGCTCAGGGCTCCAGTTCTAGTTCCACGCTGGTAGCCCCCGATAATATAGCGGGTTGCCGTATCTTAAACACATCTATAACCAGCACGGCCTCTACCAGTTCTAATTGCAGAGTTTTAAATTCCCCCTTGCCACATAGTTCCCCCCTAATAGTTCAGAACCAGGGACCACCAGCTAAAACTAAACATAGTAAACGGAAAACAGGGGGCCGTCCTCAGAAGGGTGTCCTAGCCAAAATTCAAAAGAAAAATAGGAATATCCTGGCTCCACATGTTGCTGTACAGCCCCACAGTCCCTATAGGGCCACCTCAGATTCTATCCTACATTCCCCCAATTGTGGTATAGATGATGCTGGGTTGCTGGGTAAAATAAAAATTCTAGTCAAATCCTTGATGTTACCCTTACTAGAGAGAACCAGGATGATTAATTCAAAACTAGATCAGATAGAGAAGCTAGTCATAGCAAATTCCAGTACGCTGGATAATTTTGTAAGAGGAATGGATAACCCAAAGGACCTAGTTACTGCTCCACAGGGTTTGGGGACCGGTATCGGTTCAAGGGTGGTTTAACAAGCTACTATCGACAAGCCTAATACCCAGTCTGGACGACTATGTACGGAGAAGCGCCCTGTAGGTAAAAACCCCTCAGGTACTACTAGGGACAGGGGCTTGGTGGCAGGCGCGGTGCCTAGAACGCAGACTGCATCGTGTGTACTAGACACAGCTAGTAAGTCTAATGGAGATTGCTCGCAGGAGAAGGAGGTCATTAAACAGCGACTCCCTTGTGTAAATCTTCCCCCAGAGTCCGCACCCTACACGATTATATTGGTGGGAGTACCAGCAATCGGGGAGGAGAAACCAGAATCACACAGGGAGCTGAATAATAAAGTAATTTATTGGCTCAATAAGAACAGAACTCTTCCTCCCTCCTCCAACACAGAGATATTGGGTGTTAGAAGGGTGAGCTGGGTGGGACACAGTCCAAAGGATTTAGAGGGAGATTGTGTTATTGTGAACTTTCGGGACCCCTGGGTGGTTGACTTCATTCGTAGAGAACCAAGGTTTGGGAGAGTGGGTGATGTTCAATCATTGGGCCTCGATTATTTTTATCCCCGCACAAACTGTGGCCCATTCCAACCCCAACTGAAATTCCGTCGGGGAAGACCCTATGGTGAAAACCTTTTTGATCGGGTGGTGCAATATCCTTACTTGTCAAATAGGTTTGAGCCTTTTACTGATTTAGAGGGGGTTGATTGACTTTTGAATTCATCTGGTGGTAATATTTTGTCCATGCAATCTGGAAGGTTTTCCTTGGAGGAGGATTCACTGGTGGTTGGAGTCGCCGTTGGTAGCGACACCGTACCTTGTAGAACTATAGGGGAGGACAGGGTGGGTCAGGATGCTTCCCTAGCCAGAGAGTCCCCAGTTAGAGAACCGCCGATAGAGGGTGGGTGGCCACCAGGGTCCAACCTGAGGGCGCCAGAACAAACACAGTTAACCACTCAGGACGCTCTTCTCAAAATAGTATTGTGGAATATTGCATGGCTGAAAAGTAAATTAGTTATAGTTGAGTGGGCCGATTTTGTGGACAACCATGACATCCTAATATTCCAAGAAAGTTGGGCCCCTGACCCTATCCACCGTCTAGGGTATCTCAATTTTTATAAACCTGCTACCAGGGCCAGAAAGGGCAGAGCGTCAGGTGGTTTAACTATTTGGGTAAGGCAGTCTCTTAGATACAGGCCCACAGAAGTGACAGTATATAACCCAGATATTCTTGGGATTAAGCTTACCAGGCCTAACCATCGGGAGATTTTCATTGTTAATGTTTATGCCCGTGGCCTTCCTGGAGGACGGAGTCCGGTGATTATTAATGAGCTAGATTTCTTTCTCAACTCCCTGGGGAGGGACACGTTTGTAATTGTGGCTGGGGACCTCAACTGTACTTTTGAGCCCCTATTAGGGGAAGGAGAGGACTTTTATGCAGAAGAAGACACGCTATGGAACATCCCACCCCTTGAATTAAAACCAATTAAGAAAGGAACCGAGGCAGCACTACACTGGTTGGGATTGTGCCTCGAGTGGGGGCTGAGAGCAGTCAATGGCCGATCACATTCCGACAAAATAGGCAGGGTCACATTTGACAACGGTATTAGAACGTCTCAAATTGATTATATATTAATCAAAGCTGAGTATTGGTAACTACTGGAGGACATGTTAGTTTCCGTCCGTCCTGAGAGTGATCATCATCCGTTGGTGCTCTGTTTAAAACTTGAAAGTAGCCCAGTGTGTATTAGAGCCACTGAGTGTGTCACGGCAGAGGCCTTCCTAACTAATGATAGGTGTAGGGTTCGGTGGAATAGGGTTGTGGAAGACCCTGTAGTTTTAGACAGGATCTCCCATGAAGTTTCATCTACCCTGCATGCCATTGAGGCATTGGTTGATCCCCTGGACCATCTGGCGCACATAAGTGCATTCCATGAGCAGCTTTTCAGTACTCTGAAAGTCCTTTTTCTAAAAACTTTAAGCCCGGGAAATTTTCTGCTATAAAATCAGGGAATAAATGGTATAATAAATTGTGCCGACAGGCACATAGCTCCCTGGTTAAAGCCTTAAAAACTCGCGATATTGCGGATATTAGGATGGCAAGGTTCGAGTATAAAAAGACCCAAAGGGAGGCTAAGAGAGAATGGGATGACCAACACTGGCAGGACCTATATGAGGCAAGCAGGTCTAGAAATCTGACCAAGTTTTGGCAGATCGTCAAATGGGGAATCACAAGTCCCAGCGAACCATGTATCTGTGAAAGACTGGGTTGACCATTTTGAGTCCCAGTTTAGGGGCCCCGAAATTGAAACTGTTTGTGTTCCTGCTGTGTGTGCCCCACCGACACGGACGCTGCGTCCTCTCCTAGTGTTTGAGAATAAAGATGCAGAGATTGCACTGGGTCTGGTACAAGCCGGAAAGGCTCCGGGTATGGAATGTATCCCGGCAGACTTATTTAAATACGATTCGTCTAATTGGGTGCCGTACATCACCTTACTAGCCAACGCCGTCTCGAACGGGGCTCCGATCCCGGACTCTTGGCAGGGGGGCCGAAGTATTACCTATATTTAAAAAGGGGGACCGTTCGGCCCCGGGGAACTATCGCCCCATCAGTTTAATAGATGCAATTCAGAAAATTATAGCTAGGATGGTGTTGGCTAAACTCCAGGTTTGGATGGATCTCGAGAACATTTTATCCCCCATGCATGCTGGTTTTAGATCCGGTGTCAGTACGATCGACCAGGTGTTTAGATTCACTCTTATCTATTGGAAGATGGTGACCTTGGGTGGAGGAACTATTTATGCAGCGTTTGTAGATTTAACGTCTGCTTTCGATCTTGTCCCAAGAGCTAAGTTATGGGCTGCTTTAGGTATTATGGGCATGCCGCGCGATCTTCTGGATTTAGTAATAAGACTGCATGAGGCAAATTTTGCGCAGGTTAGATGGGGCAAGCAGAGGCAGGTCACAGAGAGATTTCCTGTTACTTGTGGTGTCCGCCAGGGGTGTGTACTTGCACCGACCCTGTTTTTATTATTTATTAAAAGGGTCGTGCAGTATTTTGCGGATACACCGACAGATGCCCCTGGCCTAGGTGGTACAAAGTTTCCACTCCTTATCTTCGCAGATGACACCCTTATCCTGTCCAAAACTCAAAAGGGGCTCCAAACTGCACTAAATAAGTTTTAGGAATTTTGCAAGCACAACGACCTCCAGGTCAATGTGAGTAAGACCAAATTTATGGTGCTAACTAAAAATAGGCCGTTGGTGGGTCATGTTAGCATGAATGGCATTGGGCTGGAGCAGGTGCAAGTGATGACTTACCTAGGGGTTGTTTTAGAAAATAGGCTTAGATGAAAATCGCAGCTTGATGTACTTTCCTTGAAATTCGCCCATTTTACTGGGGGTCTTATCAAGGAACAGAGAACTTCACTAACAAAAAGGATTGGTCCCGCACTTTAAATATATAACGCTAAAATAAGTTCTGCAATTTTGTATGGTGTAGACCTTTGGGGCTATTCGGACCTATCCTCACTGGTTAGAGTACAAAACAAATTCCTTCGTAACTTGGTCGGCCTTCCTCAATCTACCCCCATGAAGCCCTTGTTACTGGACCTGGGTTGTCATTCTATTGATGAAGCTGCCCGGTTCAGAACTGTTGCTTTGTGGAGGAGGATATGGTCAATTCCGGAACTTGCACCCTTTGCTAATTTAATTCTAGAACTTAGATCCATAGTGGGTTCAGGTAATCTTCCCTGGTTCAGAAATGTAAAATCTATATTGGATAACATGGGTCTCAGTCAGTTGTGGTTGGCCCCTGGAAAAAGGAATTTAAGGCACTTTACTGGGCGCCCAAAGAAACCAGCTTATCGTCCAGTCTGACTCTACCTCTCTGACTGGCAGGTTTTTGGATCATAAGCTCGACCCCTCGCTAGAGGATTACTGGGATGTTATTATCAAGAGTAGCGATAGGAAGCTATATCACCCTTTTAGGGTTGGGTCATTACCATTGAGATCTTTTACAAACAAATGGCGGGGTCAGTCCAAAGAGTTCTGTCCCTGGTGTAGGGACCAGAACGAGTCATTTGGCCATGTTTTCTTTGTCTGCCCTGCTTACCTAGCCCCCCGGAGAAAATGGTTAAAACCAATCTGTAACAACTTGAGAACACGGGTGGGTCAGGAGGCTCTATGGCTTCTGAGGACAAATACATCTGATCCTGTGGCCATAGCTGTAGCAAAATTTCTGGTTTGGACATGGATTATTAGAGCAAGGTACCTACTTGACCCTTGCTAGTTGATCTATTGATTGTTTTAAATTGTAATATACTCCTGGTACGTCTTTAATTGTACATTTAATCTTGTTTTATGTATTGTATTTAATGAGACTGTATGACAGGTCTAATTCATTATTTAGTGAGAATTGTGTTCAGAAAATAGCTTTTTTAATTAAGTCTTAATGCTTTTTATTATGTAGGGCACACGTTGTAATTAGTTGGAGTAGAGTGTTTTATGAATGTCTTTTATGATGGAACATTTCGAAATAAAGACGTATGAACTGCACTGAGTCTGTAATGTAGGGCAAGCCCAGTTCTATATGTAAAATATAGTTTGAGGAAGAGGGGGAAGGCCTACTAGGGACTTGAAAAATCTGTTATCAATAGTCTGAAGTGGATCGGACAAGACAGTGCCCCAGTCGTCTGCCCCATATGTTGCTGCAGCCTTTGTCTTGGGCTGATAAATGTTCTTTAACAGGAGCAACGGTATTGTGCCTAGTTTATTGGAGAAAGATTTTATTGCTGAGAGACTTCTCTCCATTCCCAGCATCCTTCCTACACCAACTCTAACCATGATAAATTGTTATCAAAAAGTTCTTCTGGGGTCCGCATGGAGGTATGGGGTTTTGTCTCTTTTTCCTGCCCTTGCTATGAAAGCAAAGGACTTGGTTTGGTTAACTGTCAGGTCTAATGCATCCATGAAGGAAACATACACAGTTATCAAGCGTTCGAGAGCCACCCCCGTTCTTGCAATCAATACCACATCGTCCACATAGGGCAATATGGGTAACAGATGCAAATTAAACATGGGGAGATCCCGTAAGGCCCCTCAGAGGGCATCCTCGACTCTATTTGTATAAGTAGAGAAGAGGAATGGGGCAAGGACACATCGCTGCCTTACACCCCCGAGGCGATTTTAAATAGACGGGCACAGTCCCCATTTCTAGCATAGCGGACCGATGCTGTGGCATTTGAATATAGCTGTCTGATGAAATTAATTATAGATGGTTGAACCCCTATCTCCTTCATTATGTTCCATAGCTTGGCATGGAACCCACAGTCGAACGCTGCAGACAGGTCCATGAATGGCATGTAGATCTTCCCTTTCTTCCCTCTGGTATATTTATATATTATCATCTTTAAATCAAAGCACTGATCTAGTACCCTTTGCCCACTGGAACTCATACTGCGCCTGGATTACGATGTTATTCTTCTGGGCCCACCCCTCTAACCTAAAAAGAAGAAGTCAGCCCATAAGCTTTGCTGTGGTATTCAGCAGGTAAATTGGTCTGTGGTCTTTGGGTTTGCCCTGTTCCCTTTTTTGTGTATTGGAACGATAACACTTGTTGACCATGAAGGGGGAGGGCTTACCAGAGCTATACTATTAGAGCTGTTAATTAATAGAGGCACCCAGAGATCTGGGGTTTCCTGAAAAAAATCAATTGGGACCCCGTCTGGTCCTGGTGCCTTTTCCGGGGCTCCAAAGTATCAGGCCTCTTCTTACTTCAATTAGTGAGAAGGACAGCGAATCCTGTAAAGTTGGCTCTATAGTACACAATAGTATGGAGGGATTTTTTCCCCCCTATTTTTCTGAGATTCTCTCAGAAAAATAGGGGGAAAAAAAGAAAGGGAAGGGCAAAATCCTGACACCTATACACCGGCCGGTCAACATCGTTTATCCATGTTGGATAGGGCAAGGGTAAGGGTCATGTCGGAGACGGAATCTGGCAAGACATCAAGCCAGAGTAAGTTGGGGGGGTTTTCCATGGGGGGGGAGGAGGGGGGTGGAGAAAGCACTAAAAAGTCCTCAGAAGCTGTTTTTCTCTCTTCTGTACTATGTATTTTCCAAGAATTTCCTTAACTGTCATTACGGAAACAATATCCAGGTCAGGCAGGAAGATTGCTGGGAGGAGTGCAGGGTTCCTAGGGGTAGGCAGGATTGGCGACAGGCGGGTGGTCGGCAAGATAAATGAGGGAGCTCCAGTTCTTATCCTGGAACGTTAATGGCCTGCTTGTGAAGGGAACGAGGCATATAATCTTGCAATATATATGGGATTCCCCCACGCAGGTCATAGTAATCCAGGAGACGCACTTGCTAAAACAAGAGGTCATCGAGATAATGAAAAATCTGAAATGGGTAGATACATTTCTCAGTACGGACCATAATGCCAATATCCGTGGGATTGTCATCATTTTTAAAAAACAAGCCAAAGCTCAGATCACAGATTACAGGGCCGATCCGAGTGGTAGATGGCTAATAGCCAATGTCCAGTTTGATGGGAGGGCAATCACCCTGGCTGGGTATTATGGTCCCAATAAGGACGACCCTTCCCACCTCAATACAATCCAGAACCACCTGATCTCCTCTCAGAACCCTGTGATATGGATGGGCGATTTCAACCTTGTCTTAAATCCAAAATTGGATAAATCAGCTAGTTCTAGAGCACAACCACATAGTAAGGCAAGGTCAACCCTTATTACATGTATGTCGAACTTGGGGTTAGTGGATTTTTGGCGGGAGAGAGCCGGTAACACCATGGGGGTTTCTTTCCATAATCATAAATATAAGCATAAATCCCGCATTGACTGTGCCCTGTTCAGTTTTATTCTCAAGGACACTCTGAAAAATTTGACTTACCTTCCCTCTCATCTGTCCGATCCTTCGGCTATTCTCTTCATGTTAGTATTAGGCCAGAATGTCACACACACCTCATGGTCCTTCGATCATACCATCCTACTCGAAGAAGACGAGAGGGAATTTCTTATAAATGAGACCGCCGCATTCTTAGAACATAATCTAAATTCTGCCCCCTTAGTGTCTGTGTGGGAGACGTGGAAGGCGTATTTAAAAGGATTTATCACCAACCGTGCATCTTATAAAAAGAGGAAATACAGAGAAGAGGTATTAAACATAGAGCGGGATTTGCCACTCATAGACTCAAATGACCCCGTGTCTCCAGTAAATCTAAAAAGACGTAACGACCTAAAAGACAAACTAGATTCTATACTGCAGGAGAGAGTGGCGAAGAGGTGGGAGGCCAGTAAGCTCTCACACTTCAAATATGGTGAGGCTGCAGGCAAATTGCTTGCCTGGAAAATCAAAGCAGACCAAGCCAGAAATTACATTAAAGAAGTGAGAGTAGAGGGGGAAGCCACCACTAGGATCTCCAACTCAGAAATAGGGGAAGCCTTTCGGGCGTTTTTCCAGAACATATATACTGATGGAATCGCAATTAACGGAAAGGAGAGGGATGCGTGGCTAGGGAAGGTGGGCCTCCCTACGCTGACCAAGGAACAGAGCGATCGTCTTGATAAGGAGGTAACAGAAGCGGAAGTCACCAGAGCAATCAAACAGTTGAAACGGGGGAAGGCCGCAGGGCCTGATGGCATACCCGGCGAACTATATCGGGTTTTAGACACGACTATTGTTCCAACTTTAACTGACTTGTTTAATAACATCTTAATGAACGGAGCGGCGCCACCCATGTCATGGGGTGAGGCAAATATTGCCCTAGTTCTAAAAACAGGAAAGGATCCGGTCGATTGTGGATCTTATCGCCCGATCTCGCTCCTAAATAACGACTATAAGATCTTTGCAGCAATTTTGGCAGCACGTCTTGGGAGCGAGATCGGTACGATTATCCATCATGACCAAAAGGGTTTTATCCGGGGACGTTAACTGGCTGACCTGACTTATGACCCGTTTGGGGCGATTGATATTGCCTCAACATTTGTTCTCCCTCTCGCGATCATGACGCTCGACGCCACAAAAGCATTCAATAGGGCCAACTGGCCCTATCTGGATGCCGTAATGAGGAAATTCCAACTTGGTCCTAAATTTTGTCGAGCAATAAACCTGTTATATAGTGATCCTAGGGCCAGCCTCTTGGTCAACGGCGCACGTACAGAACTTTTCCAAATTATGAGGGGGGCAAGACAGGGGTGTCCGCTTTCCCCCCTCCTGTTTAATTTATACATCGAACACTTTGTTCAGACTCTTAGGGATGACTGCATCATTCCCCCTTTCTCCTTCCATGGTTGGGAGAAAAAGGTTGGGCTCTATGCTGACGACATTCTTATCTATACAACGGACCCCGGTCAGGCCTTCCCCACGGTCGTAAGGAGGGCAGAGGAGTTTGGGAGGTTCTCGGGTTATGAAATTAATGCTGGGAAAACCGATCTTATGGCCTGGAATATCGATAACCTTCAACTTGCAGTAACACCTTCAATCCGCTACCTGGGAGTCAGAATTACCCATGACATCGGTATTTTGGCCCAGACGAATCTAGATCGGGTTTCCCCCGCGAGTCCAAGGCACCGTTGAAAGCATGGTCCTTCCTCCCTCTCACGGTTTATGGGAGAACAAGCTTAGTGAAAATGACCATCCTCCCCAAATATACATTTATCTTTAATGCTATCCCACTGGCATTTGACTCTAAACAACTCCACAAATGCCAACAATATATTAACTCCTTCATCTGGGGATTTAGGTCCGCCAGGCTGGCTGGGAAAAACTAAGGAGAAGGAGGGAGAAGGGAGGCCTTGCACTGCCAGACCTGGAATATTACGCCTGGGCATTCCACTTGTCTCACTCCAGGATGCTGCTGAAGACCCCCGAAGACAACTCAAACGGGTGTATGTTTAAGGCAATGCTATCTGGCTCTAATCTACCACTGGATGTTTTTTTGTTCAAATTTGGACATCAGAGATATTTCAAGAGGGTGAGGTTAAAGATTTTATACCTGTTCGTAAAAGAATGGACCCAAATAAAAGCTAGGGTTGGGTTGGCATATTTTTCTAATCTTGCTCCAATCTTGGATTCCCCGGGGCTCCCCCTTCTCTTGCTGATAGCCTTACACCTCCTTTATTGGATGCAGGGGTACTAAGATGGGGAGAGTTGGTGGCAGGAGGGATCTTGGTAGAATGGGAAGTTTTTTCTGAGAGGGTCGGTTCAGCTTTATCATGGTTTAAATACATGCAATTGGCCAGTTGGTTCCGAGAACAGTTAAACAAATATGTAAAACTTGGGGGTTATAGCTCTCTAGAAAAACATCTGGTAGATAGATCAAGGGGCCCCAAAGAGGTGGCTTTTTGGTATTGGTCCATCATGGAGGAAGCTGACGGAGATTTCGATTTCCCGAGTGAACTGTGGGGAGGTGATGGTGAAGTTCAGATGGAGGACTTATGGATCAGATCTTTCAGCCTCCTGTACAAAGTCATCAAGCCTGCCTGGTTGAGGCGTAACCATCTATTTACTCTGCATCGAGCATATCTCTCTCCCCAAAGACTCTCTAAGTTCCAACCAGGGAAGTGCTGCAATAAATGCCTTCTTCCGGCAGCTTCCGATGTCCACATGTTCTGGGAATGCCCTAACATTAGTACATTTTGGGAGGAAGTCAAGACTTCTCTAGAGTCAATCCTTAAAACTCCGATCCCTCTTTGCCTGTCGGTAGTTATATTCGGACTGAGCGACAACATAGTGGGGGCAGAAAAAATATTTCTGTTCTATGCTATCCTTTAAGTAAGACGGCACATATGTAAAAACTTGGTCAATACCAACCCTCCGACTCATGCAGAGTGGCTGACATCGCTTTATGAAATATCTAAAGTGGACATGGCAAGATCTGGCAGTTCCAGAAGCCTCGCCTTCTGGAATTTTCTACTTAAGTGGAGATGAAAAACCATCTGGGCATCCGGGTTTTTTTTTTTTTTTTTTTCCCGGTTCCGATGATTAGGCCCTGTACTCCAGGTCCAGAGGGAGGCCCCCCGTGCCACGACGAAACTGGGCCGACAGCTTGAAATAAGCCTTGACGGAGTAAGATCTTCCGGAAGATACCTCCCGCCAATTTGATACGTTTGCCCTGGGAAAGAATGAGACCACTTTCTGGTCTCCAGCCTTTCAAGGACATTAATGGTGGTTGGATATTTCTTGGAACGATAATGCGGCTAATGAGGACAAAAAAAAAAAATTGTATGGAGGGATGGGTGCATGAGGCAAAGATATTACAAAGTGGGCCACTCATGCACCTTCATCTACATTGATATCTAATGTAGGGTCTCTGGGGTGTTTAAAACAGGGTGCATTACCTATTTTCCAAAAATCTCAGCTGTTACCCCTGTTAGCTGCATCTTCAAGTTCCGACCATATCTCATCCT
Organism: Lissotriton helveticus; assembly: GCF_964261635.1. NCBI lineage: Eukaryota > Metazoa > Chordata > Amphibia > Caudata > Salamandridae > Lissotriton > Lissotriton helveticus. The sequence continues at coordinate 1,431,814,962 of NC_136059.1, forward strand.
TAATAGCCCTTTCGCTATTTCTCCTTGCCACGTTATAATCGGCCCGCAGTGATCTGATTTGGTCCGAGATTCTAGGTTTAAATCTCAGGGCTGACATTAAAGCCTTACTTGCTTTTGTGCAAGGGAAGTCAAAATAAACCTTACCTTTCCCAGTAGTTGACATTTTAGTGCGCTTAAGAGCCAGTTTTACTCCCTCTAAGAGACCACAAAAAGAGGACACCACTGCCCCTGGATGAGAGTCAGCTTCTAGGCAGATAGAAATGTTATCCTAAATGGACAAAACAATTTCGGAACCATCTTAATTTTATCAATTTGAGCCCACTTAAGTTGGAAACTATTTCTCCTTGCCAGTATCGGTGTTCCAATTTTCTGATGGGAAATAAGGTCCCTTGTAGATACCCTTAACTGTAAGGATAGAAAGGCATGGTCGCTGAAAGTCGTAAAGTGGTTTTCTAACAGGGTGGCCCTGATGCTAAGGGGATTGGTAGCTATGATATAATCATCCTTGACTCATATCCATTTCACTGGAAGGTTCACCCTGAATTACCTAACGATAAGTTTGGTTCATGAATTATTACCATATTATTGGAGGATAAGATCCTATTTAGGCAGTTTCCATGTTCACTGTGGGCGAAGTGATGTAATGAATTTCCCCCCAAATCCTCTTAGCCACAGACCGGGGCTTCATTGCATTTACAGGGTGTATGTTAAAATCGCATAGCCAAATGATATTTACTGACTTCTTCTTAAAATTACCTGAGAGGTTATCTATTGCCTTATTTACCTCAACTGCCACTAACTGCATATTTGGCCCAAACTCATTATTATACGAATGTATTAGGAGCCATGTTATTAGGAATCAATGTGAGAAGACCACCCCTTGGCCCTCCCTGAAAGAGAAGGTTTAGCCAATGTTTGAAAGGAACCATATCCATTTACAAAGATTGGCTTCGTAGACCGATGTCTCCTGGAAACATGAAATGTCATGGTCTTGACAGATTTTTTTCCAATTGTCAGCACTCAGTTTCTGGACAATACCTGCCACATTCCATGATGATATTTTAAAAATAGTTTTTTTCCCCCAGTTGCATGCTATCTATATTTGGGCTCTCTTTAGTGTCAGGGACCAAGGTATCCCGAATGTCACATCCTTCCACAAGATTTTTTATCTCAGTTGGGCGTAGTCAATCACATGAGTCTAAATCGGAGAGAGGAGCAAATCTATTCTCCAACAACAAACCTGATGCCACAAAGTTTCCCAATGAGTTTAACCGTGTCAAAGCTTTCTCCTGGTATGGTCCACTTTCTATAACAACTGGCGGAAAAGGGGCTCTGTAAAAATATTCCAATGATAAAACAGTGATATGGGTACCCTTAAGTGGAACTTTACATAGGTATGCTAGGAGGAATCTAACAGCAGATGCATTGTTGAAATTTATCACCACACTATCTCCTGGAAGATCTTTCCTCGCTGTGCCCAGTCACCCTATTCTTCTAGCCATAATGATTTGATTAGAGAGACAGCTGCCTCTCCCCCAGTTCATTCAGTCTACGTGTCAGCTAGTGAAGACCTTTATACATTAGCTGGTCAGTCATTTCTAGTTGACCCTCCCCTGAAAGGGGTACTTTTGCTGGCACAAATACAAGTGGAGATTCTGCCTGGGGAGTTGGAGGGTCTGGAGTCCAGCAATCAACTTCCAACTTTAAGGCTGTCTCCTCTCGGATGGTCATATCTCCTCTTCAGCACCTTGCGATGGTAAAATCTGGCTTTTCACAGCTGTATTAGGATGTACGTTTTGCACTGCCTCCCCTACTAAATGAGTGTTAAGCTGCTGTGGAGCTGTTTGGGGATGAGCGGTTGTAACAATATGAATATCAGGATTGGAATGTGTGGGGTTATCCAAGTTAGTGTGAGTAAAATCTATATTTGGACGGTCCAGGTTAATTTCTAATCTACAAGTCCCCACCTGCAAGTGTGACTCTGGGCGAGTGCTGGAACCATTCCTAACGTAGGATACCTCAAGAAGACAAAAATGATTTACAGCCTGGGACTCCAAATGAACTAACTTCTCCTCAATCTGGTTTAACTTCAATAGAATAGGGTTCAACATGGTAAAGACCATAGTTTCTAGTCTCTGCCACGTGAAATCATAATTGTTCATCAATGGACACAAAGATTGTGGGTGCCTGAGCACTGGGTCCAATTTGGACAGCTTCCATTTTATCAACTCCCTTTGGTTTGACTGATCTAGGGACTTTCGCTGGTATTTGTCTCTGTGGGCCACCACCCCTTCTCCTTTTTAGTGGTGGTCCAGGTTCAACTGGATGTTTTCTCAGTCCCTTGCCCCTGGTGGATATTATGGAGGTATTAGATAGTGCTAGGGTCAATAAGTCTTGAGTTGGATGGTCCATAAGTCCTCCTGGTTCTAGTAAAAGAGGTTGAGCAGGAGCGTTAGATGTGATTTAACCGCCTAGATATGATCGTTTCTGAGGGATGGGCTTCCAAGATAGGCGTCGCTCAGTCGGTTCTATTTCATGTGATAAAACAGATGCAGCGTTTGTTGAAAATGCATCTAGGGTTCCTTCTATCCCTCAACCCACCTGCTCGCTCTGGCGCTTGCTCATTTTTAAACTGAATAGTAAAGTTAAATGTATTTAAACTACCTGCTCACAGTACCTTAATGTAGTCAACGTTGTTTGTTGGGAAGGCCTAGCCCAGCCACCTCTGGGCTCCGACAGGCGTGGAAGGGCATGCCCGGGTGCGTCCCGCACTGAGGGAGACCGTCAGTAGCTTTATACACCTCCAGGCACTGTGGAGTCGCGTCACGTCAGCACCTCCTGGCGCAAAGGTGACTGAGAGCTGAAGTCCCGGTCCAAGTGACAGTGCGGCAGTACGGGCAAAAGGTCCTGTGAGGGCGTCAACCTGTCAAGTATTCGCTGTAGGCCGACCCTGGTATGGCTGTGCTGGACAGGGTTGTCTGCATTCAATAAATCGCTGATCGTGGTTCCGCCGAGTTCAGGGGGATGAGAGTTGACCTCTTCAAGTAGCTGCAATAGATCCAAGATAAAAAAGATTAAAAAGGATGGGTGCCAGCACACATCCTTGTTTTACTCTGCGTGATGTTTGTATTTTTCTAGAGATGTGAGATCCATCTCCCAGTTTTATGTGGATCCATGTGTTTCTGTAAACTGGATTATAGCTTTTAAAAGTGCAGATGGAATCCCCCATTTCTGCAGATAGGACCATAGCTGTCCCCTGGGCTCATGGTCGAAAGCAGCCTTGAAGTCAACAAAGCAGCAGTGAGTTATCATTCCTGAGGCTGCCACTTTATCCAACATAACTGATTTTGTAAGCAGGTTTATTATGGTTCCTGATTTTGCCACAAAATCCTGTCTGATGGGAATGGTATGAGTTGTTTTTTATGGCCCAAGATAACAGGTCTTGAAGCAGCAAACTGGCATAATATTTGGATTCAACATCCAAGAGGGCTATCATCCTGTAGTTTTTGTGGTCTGATCCTTTGTATATTCGATGTATGATTGCTCTGTGCCAGGACTCCGGGATGAGCTGGTTAGTACAGCAATAGCTGAATAAAGATACCAAGTGTTTAGCCCAGAGATCTGGATCCTCTTTCTACAGAGCCTGGGGTAGGCTGTTTGGGTCAGGGGCCCTGTCTTAATGGGCTTTGGTTATAATTCGTGCTATTTGAGTCATCAGTGCTTCTAGTGTTTGTGATACATGTTTAGGGGTCACATCTTGCTCGAATGACGATTTGGTTTCAGTTGTTTTTAACAATATGGTTGCCAAATCTTCAAGTTGCTCAGATATCGCGGCTTGAGTAGTGCCAAGGGGGAACTGCAATTGACTTAAATGAATCTGTATGGCCGGTGGCAAAAATTTGGCCAGTGGGCCTTCTTCCTTTTCTGAGGTTTTGAAATTAGCACTTAAGAAAGATACATCTTTACTGATATTTGCACTGCTTTGTCCTCCTTGATTATATGTTCTCCCATTCACGAGGGTCCAAAATGTCTTTGAATTATGATTTGTGCTTGCATGGACTCATTTTGACCAAATCTGGTCATAGCTTTTTTTCTCTCTAGAGATATTGCTTGCCTAAGTACTTTTTGGGCTTGCTTATAGATGTTCAGTAGCGAGTCATCCATTGGGCACATCTGTACTTGTCTAAGTGCTGAGTTACATAAGGTCGGTAATTTCCTAATTTCAACAGTTGTAATTGCTTGGTTACCTACTTGGATTTTTCACAGAATATACGGAAAGAAATTGAGCAATTGACTAGAAAAAATCTCCTATGGTGTGGTAGGTGAAATATCATCAGGGTTCCTTGTATCTAGCTGTGCTCTACATTTTGTCATTATTTTCGATATCCTAGAGTATGACCATTTTAGCCTTTTAATTTTCTCCGTGTGGATTCCTCTTGTTGTCCGGCTTGTCACGGCATGCTATTCTCCTTGGAAGATCATGGTGATTACTTGAGGTCGATGGTTGCTGTTTCCTCATGCAACAATGATGTAGTTTTCAATTAAGGGAGCATTTCCCTATTACAAATGGTGTAATCTAAAAAGGAGTGGGTGCAGCCATTTGCTCCTGTCCAGTTTGGAGGATTGTCCATGGAAAAACGTCTATTCAAGATTGTATAATCCAGGATACTGAGCTGTAGCCTTATACCAAAAGGGGAGCCACTGTTCCTAAGTAGAGAGAGAAAGAAGGGAAGTAAAAGGTACTCTTGTCACGTGCTTCTCTAATTGTGGGGGGGCAGTGTGCCCTCATCTTGATGCCCTCACACACCCCAAAGGATGTCATGCTTCATCATTGGGCTTTTGCTCCTCATTTGGCCCGCGCTGTAATGCCCTACGGGTCCCCCGAAGGGTCTCTTTTTCGGAGATCTTTTGATGAAGCCATATGGGTGCGTGGGTGTAAGTGGCAGTGAAGTCCTAGAAGGTGTATTAAAAAATGGCTGCACAAAGAGTGATTAATTTTCATTGAGGTGATCCCTCTGTCATTATTAAAACAAAGTGTATGGTGCTGCTTTAAGGGGTATTATGTCCCTTGGCAGCTGAGTAACTATAGGTCCCTAGTGGGCATATATTCTGGTCAACATGTTTCGCGCTTTAGTGGTCTCAGGTGGAGATCCAGGGCACTTCATCAGGACCGAGTAAGAAAGTTGTATCTACAGTGGCCCGTGAATTTCGGTGCCCCGAGATGAACGAAGGGTGTGGAACTTCCCTTAGTAGGTAGGGTAAGATCCCATGAGATCAGTGAGGGTCACTTGAGAGGGTTCTTTTGGTGCATCTGGGCTGTGTCACCTGTGTGCCTCTCACTGTCTCCGCTGGTCAGAGACAGTTAAGTTAAACTTAAGACCAATACTTAAGTTTAACTGAGACAAAATCCTAAATGTACTACTCTTAAATGCCCTTTGTGAATACCAAAAGTCATAAAGTTAGAATTTTGTCTCAGATTACTTTTGTGAATCGGGCCCCATGTGTCTGGAATCATTTGTCTGTCTTGCATAAGTACTTCTTGGGGTGAATGCTTAGGTGTAGTGCCACTACACAAAATTGTGTTTCCATAAAGACACACATCACAGGTGTTTTTTTAAAGCACTTCATGTTTTGCAAAAAAGCAATATATTTCTTTATTTGGGAGATTTGTAGTGCACTGGTATGCATCCCTCCCTTGCTTCAGAGCAAGATGGAATTGTATTTACATTTTGAGTACCTTCCTTTCAGGGGTAACCTTTCAAGATCAGATCTGTCTCTCATTTGTAAATTGTCATTTTAAGGGACTGGGTAATGGGAAGGATGGGCAAACAACATTCTCTGGCAGTTTTAGTCCCGATCAGATTCAAAGTAGATGTTACGTTTGGCATTCATCCATTAATGTGAGTCAAATTGCATTGGTATGCCGTAGATAAAATCTATAAAGTCAACTCTTCATGACATGAGGTATGGTCCTCTGTGTTTCTGTACGGCATCATCATTTCACAATGGCTGGTCAATATATATTTGTGTGCAGATGCTTCATTAGTTTTCTTAAATGATATAACTGCAGAAAGTGTGTTAAATTAGATTGCTTTCTTTTTAGTCAAAGGCATATCTGAACAGTTCTGTTTTTAGGCATTTTCAAAACCAGGTGAAATTAGGTGTGGATCTCTTTGTAGGATTGTGAATGTTCCATTCCAAGATTCCTAGTTCTATGCTTCAGTTTTTTTTGTGTGATTGTGTATGTTTGATAAGAACTCTGGATCATGCATAGCGGTGTGCCATGTTTGGAGGTAGCCTGTACCTCTATTCCAGTATGCATTGTGTATGGAGCATAGCATTTTGAAACTGACCGTGTCTATTCTGGCTAGTTTGACGAGTTCTTAGTGCCTCAAACTTAGGGCAGGAAAACTGAATTCAAATCTGGTGAAGTCATTTCATTAAAAGAAAATCCAGTTAACCAGACAGTGTGTGAAGCATCTTGCAATAGTGCAACAGAGTAATCACTATGGCTCTTGTTTTTTCTATACGGTGATAAGTTTGCATGAGAGGAAAGATTTTGCTCAATAATAATGAAGAACTGAGTCAAAGATGATGCCCAAGATATTAACTTTCTCTGCTGTATATGGAGTACGTATCAAAGCTTTAGGGATTTCAAATGATACATTTTCTTTTTGTTTAGTACCATTGAGACAAAGACAATGTTCACTCCAACATACTTTTTTGTGACTAAGCAAATTAGAAATATTGGGGCAGATGTACGACCAAGAAAATTGTTGATCACAAATTGCAACTCTTTTGCGAGTCTCAATTTGCGAAGTGCAATTTCCGAAGTACAACCGTGTATTTCACACTGTTTGCAATTTCTAATAGGGTCGTAAATTGCGAGGCTCATTAATATTAATGAGCCTCTCGCAATATGCGAGCCTATTGGTCATAACAGGCCTCCCAGGGATGGTGGCCTGCTGGGCTCAGCAGACCACCATGTCTGGGACTGCTTTTTAATAAAGCAGCTTTTTTTTTTAAATGCTGCCCGTTTTCCTTAAAGGAAAACAGGATGCATTTAAAACAAGCATTGGCATAGCCAATAAGCCTTGCTTTTGGGACTTTATAAGTATTTAGTTATGCAGCACAATATCCTTGGTGCAATTGCATGAATTGTATTTCGTGGGGGAACAGCGGTGTTTTGCTGTTGGCACTTTTTCTCTATATCCCTACATACAACAACTCCAGAGTCCCTCACCTGTGCCCTGTGAGAACGGCGTTGCCCGTGGTTGGCCGGGGCGCTGTGATGGTACCCGGGACCCAGCCGCACTGGGTCAGCCAGCAGCTCCTAGAATCCACTACCACGTCCCTGGGATATGTCCATGCCAACGTGAAGATGGATTTAGTGTACCTTGTATGGGGGTGCTGACTGTGCTCCTGGAAAGTGTCGCTGTACAAGGGGTTCACAGCGAGTCCCTTTATGCATAGATAATTCCATCACCGCGTCCCATCTCATTAAATCTGCACCTTAATATTTATGACAGATTCCTCTGAGAAGACCCGCATCCCGGCTGTGACTGCCATTGCATCACAGTCTGTGGGCGAGAGACACTTAAAAATTGTATTCTCTGAGGCTGGAGCTCTCAGCCAGAGAGAAGGAATTAGTCATTATGTTTTTACGTGCCCCACAGCCCCCCACGGATTTAAGTCAACTGTCTGATGTGTGATAATATGTGGTTGATACCACAGGTCATCTTGTGCTTGCCTCATGTAAAAGCGTAATTGCCATTTATATAATGGAGCCCCCTCACACATGAGCATTGGCATAGCCAATAGGTCTCGCTTTTGGGACCTTATAAGTATTTAGTTATGCAGCACAATATCGTTGGTGCAACAACATCAACTGTTGCATGGCTAAACACTTATAAGGTCTCAAAGGCGAGACCTCTAAAGCTTGCTTTATATTATACGCAGGCGGCTCTCTTTGGACGTGAACTTTCAGAGATCAGCAGGCCAGCTACTTTGGGCTCAAGTCAGCCTCTGATTGTAAGCAACCCCATCAACGCCCCCCCTCCCCAAAAGCTGATCTCTCAACTCTACAGGGTAACAAAACAGTCCCACACAAAATTATCTGGAACGGTTCAAACTAAGGCTAAAATATAGCCTACATGTGATCAAACACCCAAGTATGTCTAATGTCCCTTGTGCCATGCAAAGTTATAATTTAGCATTAATTATCCAAAGATGGTATAGGGAGCCCAAAACTCACAGTTTCAAACTGACTATACAAATGATTACACCACAATTTGCCAATATGTCATGTGTTTTTGAAAAGCTAATTTTCTCCATTTACATCTTCATATCTCACTGCTGCTGTTTCTAAATAACACCTGTTCCTCAGTTTATGGTCTTAAACCAATTCTATCCTATAGCATTCCATTTTTCCCTGGATGTTGTCTCTGGGAATATCTTGGATCTGGCCTATTCCACTTGAACCCTTGTGTCTTGTTCTAGAATCTTTCTTGAGAGTTATTAGTGTCTGTTTGCCAGATTAACCGTTTTTTCCAATCAAGATTAGTTCTGTTTTGTTTTAAAATATAGGGTGTGTCTATCTCCTCATCCGATGTGTTATTACTGTCCGGTGCAGGCTTTGGTATGGACGGTTTATTTATCTTTTATCTTAGCTAGGCCAAGACAAGAAGTTTGTTGAACAGTGTCATTTAAAAACATAATTTGTTCTGGTAAAATGCAGGCTCTGAACAGGGCTTCTAAACCTTGCACCTGCCAGTCTTTTGTGCCCCAGACAGTTTTTGTCTCGATGTTGTCTTTCCAAAAGTCAAAACCTAATGTAGACAGTTGAGCATAACATTTTGCAGAATAAATTTGTTTAATGTTGGTCAACATTGTTTTCATTCCTGTCTTATTTATACTTTTAAAATAAAACATTTTGGGATTTGTAACATTAAACACTGTAAAATATGAACATTTTTCATAAAATGTTTTTGAGCTGCCTTTTGGCGGCGTTGGACAATGTTCCCATTGATTGTAATGAAACACATTTCTAGGGCCAATCATCAGAAAATTCACTGGGTGCGACAAGTCACTCAAAGAAACCTTAAACTGATGTGAAATCTTCAACAATTCCACCGGACCATAGATGTCATAATCAGTTCTGTCCCATGCTATACCCCCAGGTATAGGAACGGCTGTGATGTTTACTGCTGACAGGCCTCTTCTTTCACGATGAGATGATTGATAAGGTTTCAGGACCAGGTTGATTTTCTTACTTGCTGTGTCCATAGTACTATATTTTCCATCAATCATCCTTCCCAAGCTTAACACCAGTACGAGCCATAGCAGGAGGAAATATACACCCAATCCAATCCAAAATTCCACCCATGGCGCAACCAGATATGTTTTTTCAAATAGATGAAGGAGTTCTGTTACTTTTACTATGAAAGTTTTGTTTGCTGGCTCATCTTCAGGTTCACTGGGATCCTCAGAAAAGTTAGAGAAGTTGATAAAGTAGCCAGAAGCAGTTCTGTCAATTGTTGGTATTGCCTTTCGTCAAAAAAGATTCCCTTTGGGCACCTTCTTCTAGAAACAACAATTCTTTCAAACACATTAGACAAATATTAATGAAAAACAAAAGCTAAACTATAGAAGCAATGCAAAAAGTATAACAGCAAAAACACTATAGTAAAAGGATCCTGCACAGTTTATTCATATACATTGAAACATAATTAAAATTGGGAAACAGACATTATTTGAAGAAGGGAAAATTACATACAAAAATCATAAACTTCATATTAGTAAAAAAGGAGATACAGAACAAAAAATTAATTCAGCCAAAAGTCAGAATTATCCTCAGTTAATGTAAGGTGTATTTCTCCTTTTGCATCGATGCGTTTCGGCGGACACTAACATATAGCCACCTTCATCAGGAATACATATAATGTCTCCCAATAGTTCTGAAATTTAAACAAAATTTATTTTAAAAACAGAAATCATTCAATTAAAAAACAGTGTACGGGGCGTGGCTTTGGCAGCAATGGAGTAGGTTGTGCCTACGACGAGTTCCGGTGCCCCGCTGCCTACTTAAGCTATCATCAGCGGAGTTTGGGGGCTGCTTACCGTCTCCGAGGCTTGGAGAGACCCCTGTCCGGCTGAGGCGCTGCGGGGGCGACAGAGGAAATCCCGGGCGCTGTTGGAGAGCCGTGCAGTGCCGGCGGAGTCCCGGAGAGCAGTCGCGCCCGCCATTTTGGTTTTGCGGCTGGCGGCGGACTCTCCCCCTGGGCACGGGCGGCTTCTGAGTAGCAACTGGCGGACATTTGAAGGCGGCCCGGGTGCGAGCTCTGTTGCTGGCTTGTGCACCGGAGCCCGGTGGGCTCTGCAGCGTCTGGACCGGGGAAGATCTTAGTGCCCTGAAGCCGGGCCGACCGCCGGTCCTTGTGGCGAACTTTGCAGCAGGAGACGGGCTCCCCCGTGAGAGGTGGGGAGACCCAGGAGAGTGGGGACCCTTGGTGCTGGCCTGCCTGGGGGTCGCGACGCTGGGGGAGTAAGGCGGGCTCGATGCGCCGCATCAGCCGCCATTTTGGACACCCACCCGGCGCGGAAGACGCGAGTGGAGGCGGCGCTGCCTGAACACAGAACCCTGGGTGAACGGCGTGGCGGCAGAGGTGAGCTGTACCTGCTGGGGGCTGCGGCGGCTGGAGTTGGGCGTGAGGGGCACCCCCTAGGCCCTGGTGTCTGTGGCAGCTCAGTCTTGGCGGGCTGCGGCCTGTACTCCTGCGTCCCTCCGCCCCTCCCCCCCGACGTGCCTGAGCCTGGCCTGCAAGCAGCGATCGGCGTGGGAGTGCTGAGACCCGGCGACCCCCCGAAGCGGAGAACACGGTGTGGAGCAACGTCTTTGGCTGCGCGTTGGCCGCCCCCCTTGTGTGCCTTGGCGGCGCGAAACCCCGACGATCTGCCCCGAGACTTGGCCTGCAAGGTGAGGAGCGGTGGGGTACTGTAAGCCCTCCTCGGGGGTGGGGTGGCTCAGATTGGGGGCCCTGGGGCCTGGGATGGTCTCTGCCTGACGGGCCTCACCCTGCTGTACGCTACAGCGCACCAGCGAGCTCGCCAGGGCGTTGCCTGACTGTGCCATGTCCCCCTAGCTGACAGTGTGTCATTGGCAGGGGGGTGCTGAGACCCTGCGGACTTTTAGACCTGTCGCTGGGGGCTGTTTACAGGTGGACAGAGGTGCCGTCTGCCGTTGAGAGCTGCCCTACACACTGCAACTTTGGGACCCTGCGCATTGAGCGGTGGCCTGGGCCTGTTTAGGCGGCGGAGCTGGTAGGGGGACTTGGGACGCTGCCGGACCTGGGCCCTTGCGGTGGAGGTGGTCCACGCCTGGCCTGCTTGGGCGTGCCCCGGTGCACTGTCGAGGTGTTGGAGGCGTTGCTTCCCAGGGGATTTGCCTCCACGCATTGTGTGCGTTCTACCTGCTGCCTCTCTTCCCCTGACAGTGGTGGCTTGATCATCCCTTTACGCTGCCGGGCTATGCTTGCTGCCTGTACTGTTCGTGCCCTCCGCCCTGGCCCGGTGGTGACCGGGAGATCCGGGCCGCTGGTCCCTGGACTCCTACCGTCTGGGGGGTCTGGGTCCCTGTTGTATCGTTAGGGGGTGACGAGCCTTGCGGTGACACAGCCTGGTGTGGAGCCTCCCCCCGCTAAATACCCCCCTGAACCCACTGGACTGCGCCCTCCTTGTACCTAGTGGCACGTGCTGCAGATTTGGCGATGGCGAGATCGAAGGGGGGCAAGCAGGACTCGGCAGCGACGGCTAAGGACACATCGATGATGGCTATGTGGGGCAAGACTGGAGCGGCGGCATCGACCGACAGCCCCTCGCAGACGGCTACGGACTCACCGCCGGGGACCCAGGCCTTTATGGCCTCCTTCATGTCCGAGCTTAAGATGGAGATAAGCTCCTTGCGCTCGGAAGTGCAATCATGCGTCAGGGAGTTGCGCAAGGAGGTCACCGAGCTGGGAGACAGAGTGGATGGCTTGGAAAAACTCGTCGACGCGCGTACAGAAGACCAAGACCAGCTGTGGCAGAGGGTGGCGGCACTGGAAGACCAGAACATTGACCTGCAGGTTAAGCAGGAGGACCTCGAGAACAGAAGCCACCGCAATAACCTCCGAATCCGAGGTGTTCCGCTTGATGAGGAGGGGAAGGACATCCTGACCTAAGTGGCACAGCTCCTACGATGGCTGCCATATATGGCTGTATATATTTATATATATATATATATATATATATTCACTTAAAAAACCATAGGTTTCAGGCCTTATATAGTTAGGAATTAGCATTTAAAAAAACATTGAAATTGCTCCTATATAGTTAGTTGTACTAACTATATTTCGCGCACCCGCAATCCACTGCTGATGATGTCACATATTACATCATTCATGACATGGTCAGTGACATCACTGATGACATCACTGATGACATCTCAAATGACATCACTGATGACATCACTGATGACATCTCATTTGACATCACTGATGATATCACTGATGACATCATCCAGTGACTGTGTGTTTCTGTAAAGTTTAAATATGTTTTACATATTGAAGAATGAGGGAAAAGCTGGGTTGGGCAAGATGGCCGCTAGTGGATTGTAGAAGTCAGTCGCATATATACCCTCTACTGTGCGGGATGCTGACGGTCGAGAAATACGGGCATGCTGTGGAGCTCTGAACCCCAGACAAAGGTGAAGGCAGCCGTACGCCTAGATCAGCGTTTAAATCAGAGACTCTGCTCGCTATTCCTATTAGTGAGAGCCTGGTGGGAAAAAGTCTACTGCGGTGCTGCTCACTTCACTGCAGTGGGAGAAATGGCACAACGTTCAAGAGCCGAGAAAGAAAAGCTGCTACCTGCGCTATCTAACTTGCGGAAGCCGATGGGACAGCGCGACACCCTGGGACCGGCAAGCAACGTGAGGAAGCCCAACAGCACAACGCGATCGGCAGCAACCACTAGTACAGCAACAAAGGCACAACTTAAAAAGCTAGACAAAGGAAGGGGCTTGGAACGGAAGACAACGCTGAATGCCGGTGACAGCAGCGAAACGGCGCTAAGGCAGCCTACCTTAACGGAAGCATTTTCTGTGAAATCATCGACAGCCGGACCCGATCGGAGACAGTCACTGCTGCCGGTGGACGCTGATCCGGGGAAAGCCGTCCTCGAGGACGTAAGCGTCATGGTTACTAGGCAACCACAGCAGACGGAGTCAGGCATGGAAAATGCGCCCCCCGCCGAAAGCACTCTGAAAGAAGCTCACACGGACAGCAAACAGGAGGTGAGCGGAGGAGGTACAGAAGGGGGGGGAGACTGTGATAAAGTGATACAGGGAATAGCGCACCCCGTAGGGAATCTTAATATCACCAACACAAACACTGACATGCTGGACGCGCTGTTGCAGGTCGAGGCAGGACTCAACAGCAGGAGGGTGGAAGGAGAGGAAGGAGTAAATAAGTGGGGCAGCTTGGCAAGCCTAGACTCACAAAAAGAAAAGGAGGAGAATAAAGGGGCCAGAGGTAGTGGATCAACAGAACTGGACAAGTTCTATTCGGTTAATGAGGAATCAGATTTTCTTTCCTCAGATGGGACAGGAAGCGCCTTGGGGGGTACCTCGGATTCGAACTTAAGCTCTACCGACTCTGGGGGAAAAAGCACGCAAAAGAGAAGAAGGAAGCCGGTGTGAGAGCAGGCAGGAGGCGCCTCCCCCGATAGTATGAATAAATAACTGTTGTGGGACTACACAGCCACTACTAGACTGTATCAAGAAGCTAACTTCGGGGATGGGGCAGCAGCAGCCGCGGGGAGCAGCACCAGGTCCCCCCCGCAACATGCCACACTTGACTTAATGTTTAATACATTAAAACAGATGCAGGGGGAAGCCAGAGCAGAGAGCCGGAGGGCTAAGCATGCAACGAAAAAAATCCAAGGCTCCCTAAGGAAGATGAATAGGAAGTTTGATGAAATGGATGAAAGAGTGACCCAGGTGGAAGAAAGAACGGGCAGACTAGAAGATGACGCAGCAGATTGGCAGACTTTTAAAGCAGATCAAGTGAAGGTGGTGGAAGATCTTCAATGGAAGATGGAGGATTTTGAAAACTGCCAGAGGCGGAACAACATTAGACTTCTTGGTTTGGCGGAAGGGGTTGAAGGGCAAGATCCGAGGGGCTATGTTATCAAATTGTTGAAGGCCGCCTTCCCTGAGACACACTGGCACTGGGAGACGGAGGTCCAAAGGGCCCACCGCTTCCCACTTACACTTAAGAAAGACAGGGATGGCAGTCAGGATAACTTACCCAGGGCCATGCTGGTGTTCCTAGGAAATTTTTTGGAAAGGCAAGAGATAATGGGTAAAGCCAGACCTAACTCCAAGATAACAGCCGAGGGGGTCACCTTCTTCTCAAGACCAGACTTCTGCCACATTATAAAACTTAGTAGCACAACTGGGTAGTAATTCGAAAGAAAACCATTTGAATAGATTCAAGCTTGAAAAGACCTACGTAACTATAGGTAGGTTTATCCGACACCACTGTTATACGGAAACAATAGCGAAGGGGTTAAGGACTGAATGAAGTACTACTCAAGTGTCATGTAATAAGACCACCACGTTGGGTGCCATTTTGCAGGGATTCTGCTCCTACGCAGAACTGTGCATAGAGACTTGGAACCTCAGTGAATTAGGGTGTGCCAAAACTCACCTTAGTAGCCAAAATCCCCTACCAGACTAGCAATCAGTGTCTCATTGGTTCTTCCATACCCCCAATGATTATACAACCCAGAACATGGAACTTAGAATACCTCAGGCAATGTGGAACACATGAACACTCTTTTGTTATACACTCATGCTAGTTCAAAACGTGGAGTAAATGAAGACACATGCAAGTTTGAAATATTTATTTCTAATGCCGTGTTCTTAAGCGCAGTATCTTAGCTAATACAAGCAGACATATTATAAGCAACAAGCTTATCAGCATAGTTACTATTCCATAAAATACAAAAGGAGAAAGCATGTTAAAATGCTAAATGGAAATAAACTAGATTACACCTAGATTCCACACTCCCTTGTTATTAGGTTATTTTATATCTACAGAAGGTCTCTTGGGTTTACCAGGGCGGCCCCATACCTCTGGTCCTAGTAGAAATGGAACATATAATTTGCTACACCAGCTCCCTGCATGGGAATGTTCTCCAAAGTGTGTTTGAGCATGCCTGCGCAGTGCATTATTAAACGCGCCAAAATCAGAGGCGGCCACAGCTGCATATATGTTATGCCTAGAACGTGCGCTGATCAGACCGAACAACAACCACTGTGTTGAAATAACCTTGAAGGCCTTGGCACTCACTGTGCAGACAATGCTTACCAAACCAAGCTGCTACTATAGAAAACATATTATTCTCGTGTGAAGCAAAACAGTCCTCTAGACTCTAAACATTTGGAAGAATGTGTATCGTGTGCAAAGGCAGCAGAAAGGAAAAATGGCGTTTAAACTTCTAATAAGCTCATGCTAACTTAATACAGTATAAATGCAAGGCCCAATCCCCATGAAAATAGGTGATGTATGTAGTGGGGGACTGCCTCTTGATGCTGCCCTTTTATTAGAGGGGCTCAGTCTGCCTACTTGGCATGTATGGTGGGGGACAGTATCCTACAGGTTCAGGGAAAAAGTTGTATGCAAAAAAGGTTCTGCCTTTTGATTGAAGATGTGTCTAGTGGACGACTAGCCTCTTCATGTTTTGCTTTGGGGGACCAATGCATGTAGAAAAGGCTCAGCCTACTCAATGGTGTATCTAGTGTAAGACTGGCTTCTTTATCCTGAACTTTCTTTCAGGAGACAACTCCATGTGTAAGTGGCTTGCCCTACCGGTGCATCATATGTGTGGTTTGGGACTAGAGTCTTCAGACTTAGCTTTACTCAGGGAGAAAATTGTATTTAGAAATGGCTCAGCCTAGCAAAAGGTAAAGTGTACAGTGGGGATAGGCCTCTTGATGCAGAGGTTGGTTTAGGGGGACAACTGTGTGAAGAAGAGGCTCATACTACTAAATAGTGGTGGGGGGGGGGGGCTGGCCACTTGTTGCAAAGCTTTGTTTAGATAGACATCTCTATGTAGAAGAGGCTTGCCATACCAATACATGATGTGGGGGACTGGAGTCTTAAGGCTGAACTTTGTTCATGGATAACTTTGTAGGTAGAAGAGGCTGTACCTACTAATAGTAGGATATGTGTAGTGGGAGGTGGGCCTCTTGATGCAGAGATTTGTTTAGGGGGCACCTGTACATGGAAGAGGGTTGGCCTACCAGTGCATGGTATGTATGTTGGGGGACAGGAGTCTTCAGGGTGAGCTTTGTTCATGGAGAAAGTTGAATGTAAAAGAGGCTCTGCCTTTTAATATATGGTGTATCTAGTGGGGGAATAGCCTCTTTATTCGGAGATTTGTTTAGGGGGACAGCTGTGTGTAGAAGACGATCAGCCTACTAAAAAGTGGTAAGTGTGGATTGGGACTACACTCTTGATTCTGAGCTTTATTTAAGGAAACATGTAGAAGCGTCTCAACATACTAAAAGATGGTTATATGATGGGGTATTGAACTCCTGATGCTGAATTTTGTTCAGGGAGAAAATTTTATGTACAAGGGCTAGGGGGTAGCTGTATGAAGAAGAGGCTTGGCCTAGTATTATGTGGTTTGTGTCATGGGGGTTGACCTCTTGATCCAGAATTGTGTTCAGGTTGACAGCTACATGTAGAAAAGGTGTGGGCTACCAGTACATGGTAGGTATGGCAAGGAACAGGAGACATCGGGCTGAACTTTGTTCACGGAGAATGTTGTATGTGAAAGAGGCTGATCAATTATGTATCTAGTGGGGGACTAGCCTTGTGATGATGACATTTGCATAGGGGGACAATTGTGTGTAGAAGAGGCTTGACCTACTAAAAGGTAGCATATGTGGTGTGGCCTTTTCATCCTGAGTATTGTTTAGGGAGACAGCTCTATAAAAAAAGAGGCCTAGCCTACCAGTACATAATATGGGTGATGGGGTACTGTAGTCTTCAGGCTGAGCGCTGGTCAGAAAGAACACTGCATGTAGAAGGCCTCAGACTAGTAATAGGTAATGTATCTAGTCAGGGACTGCCTCTTGATGTTGAGGTTTGTTTAGGGAAACAGCTCCATGTCGAAGACATTTGACCTACTAGTACATGATGTATGTGCTGGGTGACTGAACTCCTCATGCTGACTTTTGTCCAGGGACAAACGTACATACAGGTGTGGCTCAGCCTAGTAATAGCAAATTTCTCCAGTGGAGGATTGGCCTTTTTAAGCTGTTGTTTGTTAAGAGGGACAACTGTTTATAGAATAGGCAAGATATACTAAAAGATAGTGTGTTCAAAAAGAGGCAAGTCTCACACAACAGAAAATCCCTTACTAGTTATCAAAGGCTCTTTAACACAGATCTTTCACTTTGGACTGACTTCTTTACAGATAGATGAGTACCCCGCCACAAATACAAGCTACACCTTAGTCAAGGTATTTCAACGAACAGCTTTACACATGAACAGACCTCTTCACTTCCAAGGTTAGTCCACCACCAGATACCACACCTACTAGTTAGAAACAACTGTTTTATATATATAGTTTGCACCCTACACACAGGTTATCATGCAACACTAGTCCCTATCACACACATTACATATTAATTAGCCAAGCCTCTTCTACATACAGCTGTCACCCTGAACACAGCTCCTCATGGAGAGACCTGTTCAGTACCTCACAGATCAGTTATTCATTTCCTAAGCTCTCCTACATACAGTTTTCACTTTGATCAGACCTACTGCAGAGAGGCTAGTCCCCCTCCAAACAAATCACCTAATGAATGGCCAACCCTCTTCTACATTAGGTTTTATTTATGCTGTTTTGTGAATTCTTTATAGACAGCACACCATCGTATCATTAGATACAGTTATATTAAAACTATGTAGAACACTCTTTTTAACACAAGACTTTGGGTCTACAGCAGGGGCCTTATTTTTAACCAATGGAATTTGAGTTTTTTTGAGGAATTGTGAGACACTTTGGGGGCTAATTTGATTGTGTTTGTTCTATTTGTCTTTGAATTTGGATTTAAAAAATAATTCTTTAAAAGATTGAGGTACATGTTCATTATTGACATTTGCATAAATTAATGTATTTATACACCAAAATAAGAACTTTTTTTTACATAGTTTTATATAGCGCAAACTTGACCCGAAGGTATCGGAGCACTTTATTCGAGCACCAGTTGCATTACATGAGGACACATTCATTTTAATGTTAGGCACAGGGAGTTTACGTGATTTGCCCAGAATCGCAGCATGTTGTGCATCCTTGCCGAGACTCCAACCCAGTTCATCAGATTTGAGGTCAACCGCCTTAGCCGTTAGGCCAACTCCTCTCCCCAAAACGTTAGGAGAATATTTTTTTGTTTGGGCTTAGAGATGCGTTTGGTGTACCAATCTTTTAAAAAAAAAAAAAATATTTTTATATTTTATTTTCAGGAAAGATAGATCAGATATACAAATACACATATGTAGAAACCTGAACATACATTGATTAGAGCAGTATTAATTCAACCAATCGTAAAAGAAGAGGAAGACGGCTAAGCCCCGATAAACAAAAAGAAGGAAGCACAAAAGAAGCAACAGACAATGAGGGGAAGGAAAATGAGAGCA
Source organism: Lissotriton helveticus (assembly GCF_964261635.1). Taxonomy (NCBI): domain Eukaryota; kingdom Metazoa; phylum Chordata; class Amphibia; order Caudata; family Salamandridae; genus Lissotriton; species Lissotriton helveticus. The sequence continues at coordinate 1,431,833,714 of NC_136059.1, forward strand.
CAAAAAAGAGAGGAGTTGGTCCCCCCGCCCCCATCCTCACCCCTGTGTCTGGAGCTCCAGCAAGGGTCCCCAGATTTTCTGGGCTTTTTTCCTGGCTCTGTTCCCTTTGCATTTGTACAATGTAATCTCCAAATTAAATATATGGAACAGTCTAGCATATCAAGCCTGATATGTCGGGGGGTCTTTATCCTTCCATTTAGAGGCAATTAATATGCGTAGAGCTGCTGTTACCATGAAGCAGAAATAAGCATGCGTTCTTTCTAGCTGCAAAGATTCATCCCATCCCAACATTATTAGAGAGGATGTTAATATAATTGAGCATCCCATAATCTTACTGAGGAAGGCTTCGATCCCCAATTTAACCAGCCCCAATTCAGAGCATTCGGCGAACATATGGATCATGTTGGCCGGGCCTTGCCCGCATCTTGGACATTCATTCAAAGCCTTTTTCCCCCAGGTCCAGAGTTTAGCCGGTGTAAAATATAAACTGTAAATGGTCTTAAAATGTTGAGCCTTTAAGTTGGCCGATAATAGAACCCTGTTAGATAGTTCAAGGGACCTGCATAGATCCACATCTTGGTTTCCAAGTTTAGTTGCCCATGCACATTCCACTTTAACTAAATCATCGTCGCTAGCTTCTATCATCAACGCATATACTTCCTGTTTCCGAACCAAAATGTCCAAGAGAGGAATGTTTGGATGGGAAATAAGATGACTCATAACTGTTTTAGTGGATTCCCTTAGTTGCAAGTATTTTATTAAACTTCCAGGGTCTATCTTAAAATGGTCCTGTATCTCTGAAAGTGTCTTAAGACCAGTTGAATTGATGATGTCACCAACATATCTGATTCCTGCCTGTTCCCATTTACTACCGATCTTATCAAACGAGGAATCTGGGAAAAATGATGACCGCCGTAATAGGAGGTGGCGATTAATTTTAGGAATATTCAATAGTTTGCTGGTTTTCTGCCACACCCTCCATGCTGCTCTGAGAGGTTTAAAGCGAGTTCTTTTGTAATAGCTGTTGTCCAATTGTCTAAGTAGAAGGCCAGGGGCACGTTTTCCCAGAGCTAATTCGTAAATGGATGGAGGGATCTCTGTCTCCCAGGTTTGGGGGTTGATTTAAACAATATAGATATTTGTTGAAACATAATAGCCCAGTAATATTACAGAATATGAGGGACTGCCAGCCCCCCTCGATTTTGAGGAAGGACCATAAATCTCAACAATCTCCTTACCTTCCCATACCCCAAATAAACTGTGAGAAAATCGCTTCTACTTTTTTAAACATAAGATTCGGAGGTTCTAGTGGTATACAGCGAAGTAAATAAAGTATTTTTGGGAACATAGTCATTTTTATACCAATGATCGATAGATGTAGATTGTTTATCCTCTTAAGATATGCACTTATTCTAATCAGAAGAGGGTCTACGTTAATATTCCAGATGGTATCTACATCAGCGGCAATTGCAATCCCTAAAGAGGTTGCTGCCTCTGCCCTTCTAGGGTCCTGCCATACAATTGAGCTGGAGCAGATGATCTTGGTTTTATCTGCATTTAACCCATAACCGGATTCCTCCCCAAACTCCCTAGATAGTTCTTCTAGTCTACCAATTATCGCCTGGGGGTCAGGGGTAACTACTGCGATGTCATCTGCGTAAGCAAGTACTTTAGTGCTATATCCCCTGACCACCACCGGTAGAATCACTGGGTCACTTAGAATAGCTCTGATTAGCGGGTCTATATATAGTGCTAAGAGGATTGGAGAACAGGGACACCCCTGCCTTGTCCCCCTTGCGATCTTTACCTGTCCAGACTGTTGCCCCATCAATTGTTTTTTAGCGTATGACTGTACATACATTGCTCTTAGGGCAATGAGTATGCGGGCCCAAAGCTGTTAGATCTTAAGTTCTGTCAAAGGTAATCCCATTCTACTTGGTCCAACGCTTTTTGGGCATCTAATAATATTAGTGACATTTGTTGCCCTGAGCTCTCTACCCTATTAATATGGTCATATGGTCAGTTGTACTGCGACCGGGTATAAAGCTGTGTTGCCACAGGCTCACTAAGGAATCAATGACCTTTGCAAGCCTCCTCGCTAGGATTTTGAAATAGATCTTCTCATCCGTATTTATCAGTGTGGTGGGCCTATAGGAGGCCGGATCCTCCACCGCTTTCCCCTTTTTCAAAAAGATGACGATACTGGTCTCCTTCCCCCACTTGGGCGGAGTGCCTTTATGCTGGACTGCTAAGAACAGATCCCAGAGCAAGGGGGCGAGTTCCTTATGCAGAAGCTTGTAGATCTCCATAGGTATGCCGTCTGGGCCTGCCGCCTTCCCAGAGGCCATAGATAACAAAACCTCATTAACTTCTTCCATTAAAATATCTCCCTCTAATTCTCATATCACAGGGGGGTGCGAAGTAGCTGGAACCACTATAGTGTGTTGCCTGGACTTATAAAGATCGTGATAGAAGTCTTGAAAAATATTCACTATCTCCTGAGGATCGGAAGACACTGTACCATCCTTTCTTTTTAACTGCGAAATGCTACTTGCCGTTGTTTTTTGTCTAGTCCGCAGGGCCAGATGTTTCCCTGTTTTTCCCCATATTCATAGTGTTCCTGTCTACTGGTTTGGAATCTTTCAGCAATAGTTTGATTAAGCAGCCCGTTTATCTTTGCTTTGGTGCTAATTACCTTGAGTTCGATCTCTAGCTGCCGCTGGGTCTCTTTTTGAACAATAGTAGCCATATGTTCTGTCTCCTGTCTACTCAAATCTTGCATCAGTGATCTAATAAGCTCTTGTTGCTTCTTCCTATGAAACCCGGCAAAGCTAGTTACTTCCCCTCTAAGCCCAGATTTGTATGCATCCCAAACCATCTCCCTTGACGTACTATACCTATTGATATAAAAAAAAACTGGATGATCCAGCGTTTAATATGATCGAGGAACCCGTTAGTAACCAGTAGTTTTCTATCAAAGGTCCACCTGACTGGAGGTTTCACGTACCCTAAAATCTCAATCTCCAGAACAAGAGGGTTATGGTCCGAGAGAAACTTTGGTAGCTTCCTTATCTGAGCTTTACTTACAAGCGAGCTTAGGATATAAAAATAATCCAGCCTAACATACTTTCTGTGTGGACACGAGTAATATGTATATCCTGGGTCCCCAGGTTTATTTATCGACCAAATATCTACCAGCCCATGGCTTGCGGCCAGAGCTTGTACTGCATGAAAGACCTGTGGTATCCTACCTTGGTACCCAGCCCTCCCTAGCCCCCCTGAATCCATATGAATATTAAAATCTCCACACAGTATCAATGGAGTGGGCCAGGTGGCGAGCTCTACTTCTAGTTCTATCAATAGGTCAGCATCGTCTAAGTTTGCCCCATATACGGTGCAGAGTGTACCAAGAGTGGGAATTACAGCAATTGCCCACCGGCCCCACTTGTCAGATAGTGTGCGATTGCTTGGAGGAAGCCGGTAGGAAGCGTGTATTGCCACTCCTCTCGTATTTACCGTCTGTGTAGAGCAGATAACTTGCGAGAAACCAGGGATAAAATTAAGACCTCTCTTCTGCCACGGGAGATGAGTCTTCTGTTGGCAGATGACATCCAAACCCAAAGTTCGCAATGCTTCACTTGTCCTATCTCTCTTAGCTCGGTCGTTCAGCCCCCCAATATTAAACGTACAAACAGGTAGCTTACCCATCCCCAATATCTGCATTGGTCCCCCCTTAGCCTGCTTTGCTTCTTGAACCATACCATCCGCCTACTTTGAGCCCAATCTCTAATCATTACACTAAAAAAACATTGACTTACTTTCCTGATTTTTTTTGTTGCTTTCTCGCCCCTCCTCCCTGCCCCCCTCCCCCATCACCCCCCCACACCCCACCCACCACCCAACCCCCCCTGCAACGTAGAGCAACAGACCTGACTTGGTCTGTGGGTGATGGTTACTGGTGTATCCCCCGCTAGGGTGACTGTTATGCTAAGACATGTGATAACAGAGAAGAAAAAAAAAAACCAAAAAATAAAAAACGACACCCCTCCCCTGGCTTTCTCATCGGATCAAAATCAAATCCTACCCCTTTTCCAGACTGGATCGCCATTATCTAAACTTTAAGAGAAGTAAGATACACAAAAATATACAAAAAGACAAAATAGATTGAGTTTCCCAACAGGTCTAAAGGACCGTGAGTTTAAAGCACACTTATGTCCAAAGATGAGAACTTCAAAATTCATATGCCTCCGGCATCTAGGAACTCCTTGGCCTTAATTTCCGATGTAAAAACTCTGACCCGGTCCTTCCAGATGATTTTAAGCCGGGCTGGGTTTATTAGAAAGGCTTGTGCACCCTTCTCCTGAAACTGCGAAATCATCTGGCGCAATCGCAACCTTCGTTCCACAGTAATGTGGCAGAAATCTGGCCTTGAAAAAAATGAGAACCATCCACTGCTCGTTGTGCATCTGGTCTAGCCTTCTCGAAGATCAGTTGCCTTAATAGGAAGTTCCCAAAATAAACTAAAATTGCCCGCGGTTTAGCATCGGGCGGATTGGTTGACGGATATTGAACGGAACTCGGTGGGCCCTCTGAACTTCATGGGACCAACTCCACCCTTCTAACTCTGGAAAGGCTTTTTGCAGTATCTGGACCATGAATGCTATCGTATCTTGCCCCTCTTTTCCTTACGGCATCCCCAGAAAGCGTAAATTGTTCCTTCTTTGGCGATTCTCGCTCTCCTCAAGTTTCCATTGAATGTCTACAAGTTGCGCCTCATGTGCATCCTCTAGCCCCTTTGAGCCTGCAAGGTCCTCCTCGAGGGTTGCTGTTCTTGTTTCTACTTCAGATATCCGATCACAAATATTACTACAGGTCCTACCAATTTTTCTCACAGCCCCCTGTAATTTCCTGGCAACATTTTGTGCGCGTTTGCTCTCCATTGGAGTTTCCTCACGGTGCACCACGACACACTGAAGGATAGATTCCAAAGTCGGAGGGGCCGGGGCTGCTGTCATGATTTTAATCGGTTGTTTTTCCGTTCTTTTTTCAGTCCCGACCAGTTGAGCCCCAAGGGAGTAGTCCCACCTTAGCTCCTGAGACTTCAGGTTATCAGCTCTCTTGGCTCTGTCCTTAAGCTTTCGAGGGGCCTGAGAGGTTTGTCTGCCGCCAGTACCTATATCTGAGCCACTGTCCTCACTTGATTCAGAATTAGAACCTGACTCCGAGTCCAACCCAGTTTTTTTTAAAAATAAGAAAACAGCACCATGTTTTGTGCATATATATAAACAACAGCCAAACGTTATTCACTTATGAATATACCGTAGGACAAAAAACTTTGTTTTATAGAAAAATATTCTTTTTATTAAATTCTTTTTTTGTATATATTTTGTCCTCTTTAAAATTATACATCTCTTTCTATCTTTTCTTTGATAATCGATTTCATTTGTATTTTTTTTGTCAATTATTGGTTTTCATTCCACATTACATCTGCATCATTTCATCACATGGATAGATAAAAATACAAAAGCAAAGTTACAGTTACACTGATAATATACAGACCCGATTTATCCAATCAACGCGTTTCGGCGAATGCCTTCCTCAGGAATTCTGTATAATCGTAATTGATAACTATTTAACATAAGTCTGATATTTGGGTTAAATTTCCATATTTGAGAATCAGTTATACTTGTATCCCTGGATCCTATGGACATCCGGTATTTAGATCCACTTCATCCTGTATTTTTGATCGTTCTATATTAAACAAGACATAATAAGCCGTGGGGCTGATTTCGCGACTTAAACAGGAGTCACCGGTGTTACAGGGATGTGTGCTCGTACTTCTAAGTATGGCGCTCTTCTTCGGGTACATCTTTAACCTTTTCTTTTCTAAGACCGCTAGCAGGGCTCTTCACGACGTGATGTTGCCATCCCAGTCCAACCCAGACCAGGTGGCATCTGATAGGGAGTAGAAATCATTTGCTTCAGAGTCTCCATCCTTCTCCCCGGGGTTCCTCTGAATTTTTATGGGCCCGATAGGATCTTTCTCTGCTCCCTTCTCTGGGCCATTGGGATCCACGCTGTCACCACCGGGTCTCGTCGGATAATCTCCAAAAGTCCACTCTCAAATGCCGTGCAACCGGCAATCAGGACCTCGGCGGCTGCTGACAACGCCGCGACCCACTCTCCAATTCCCGTTGTGAGGGGCTTTGTCTGATTCAGGGATGTTCGCATTGCGGCAGGTAGGACCCGGGGGTTTTATCTTCTCGCACCGTTTAATTGCATGTCAGCCCTGCGGGAGCCACCATCAGCCGTCTTCACACGGCCGCCATCTTCGCTCCCTCAAAAATATTTGTGAGGTGTACCAATCTTTTTAAAAGATGTTCAGCATCCTTTTCATGCAATGACTTTGCATTACTCCAATTTCTTCTCCTCCTCTACATTTATCATTAACACACATTATTACAACATAGTACAGATTGTTAACATTAAAACTGCAAAGTAACGGACATATCTACATATTACATCAAATAGAAAGTGACTTCATATCCACAAAGAATACAGAAGAAAAGATACATATGTATTTTCTATACATTTTATTTATCAACACCAATCAAAATCAATAGCATTAAAAGACAATAACGTGTTAGCTCATGATATTTCGACTAAAGTGCAACAAATTATTCTGAATATGCAACCACTTACACAGTGACAGAAAATACACATCTATACCGATCTTTGGTTTTGCCATGCATTTATTTAGTGCATACAGTATTTTGGCTGTCTGCTCGTGCCAAGCTACCAAGGGGGTGAGCAGGGGTTATCTAAAGCGTGTATCCCCCTTACCCTGACTAGAAGCAAGGGTCCCTATTTTGTCAAAGGTACCTACCTCCGCCAACTAGAGTCCCCCAGTTCTAACAGTTTTCAATATAAATATGCCCTCCCCATTACACCCTTTCCCCAAAGACCTTTCTAAAAGTTCAGTTTCTATGGCAACCAATTTGAAAATTCTTACAAGGAAGCTCCAGGTCAAAAGTTCATAATGCTTTGACTGCTCTGCAGGTCTGTTTCAGAATTTCATTGGAAGTCACCCTCAACAGTAAAAATATATAAATCTATTACAATCACCATAACAGTAATACAATGTTTTCTCCCAATCAGAATACGCAGTTCAGGTAGCAATATTTCACTACATAATCTAGTAATCAGCACTCTATCAGCCAACAACAACCTTTGCTCTGCCTTTTTTTCGAATTCTCTTCACTCTCCATGATGTTTGTGAACATTTCCCATTTTGCTGCTGACTTTTCCTGTATCCAGCCCCTGAATACTAGCATCATGGTTAGAGTATGGATTGTGGGACATAACGTTGTCTTTTGGGCCAGACAGCATGCCAAACGTTTCCCTAGTGGACATTAAATTGATCGTCCACTGAAGTAAGAAGAGGCATAAATTGTTGCCTATGATTGAGAGCATTTTGAATTGTGAGCACCCGGACCTCATGATTGTGCACTGTGGTTGCAACGATCTGGGAACAATCACAGGGGTTGGATTTGAAATCATCCAAATGAAGGAGACAATGGTGCATTTGATGACTATCTTTCCTCACAGTGCCTTTGTATATTCCAACAAAAGAAGTAGTGGCAGTAGTCATTTCAGTTTTGTCCTACGATTGAGAACTCTAGGAGAGATGTCAACAAAACAATTTTGGCATTTCTCTGTAACTATAGGATGTGTTCCATTTACCACAATAATATCCACATTGACATTCGCGGAGTGTACCAAAAGAATGGAGTCAATTCCCCAGCAGAATGAAACCTTATCGTATTCAATAAAATCAAGGAATGTATCAAGTTCTACCTATATACTATATACTATAAACACAAAGGCTCCTTTAAGAGCCACCCAGTAAACAAACGAAATTTGTTTTCTTTTTCAAAATTATTTTAAAATGTATTTACCAGATCCCGCGATCCTCCACAATGCCCATAACTGGTGAAATAACCATGATTCCAGCTATTTAAGAGACCACAGTGGATCCATGGATCTACTCACACTTTTTCAAAAAAATTGTATCCCAAGTGTGTGTGGAGGAGTATGTAAGTGTACATATGAATGTCTCTTGTGGTCTGTGTAAGTGTATACATTTTTCAAAAGAAGGTGGAAGGTGCACTCGTAGCCAAGTTAGACACGTAAGCAGTAGTTCCAAAAGTACTTCTTTTATTAAGTCAATCCTTAAAAACCGGCACACAGCCAACGCATTTCGTTCCCAGTAGTGCCATAAGGGACCTTCATCAGGACTCCAACAATCATAGACAAAATGAACATTAACAATACATTACCAACATTTAAAACACAATCGTGAACAGAATGACCCACAACTTTATACAAAAACGAATTCCTTTCCACATAAATATATACAAACATGTATACAAAACGTTAAAACCAAAAGACAACATAGTTGACACAAACATATGTATGTATCACACTTTTAGCATATTCGATATACAAATTTACAAAACATCAGAGAACATGTTTATCAGTACATACACAGAAAAGAACAGGGAGAAAAACAACACTGAGTATACTATCATACCAATCAATATTTACAAACATATATATTGTAAAACCAAAACAATCACAACCGAGTAGTGCACCCACATCCCAAAGATTATGCATAGAACACACTTAATGCATTCTCTATAGGTGTGTGAAGATATGAATTTCCAGGACATAAGATGACCTATTTCTTAAAACATAGGAGCTATGCAGTATACCAATAATGGAGAACAAGGCACCAAGTATGGGAGGCGCTGTTACCGTGGCTTTAGTGTTAAATAGCAGAGGCAGAGTAAAATAGATGCAAATATTTTAGATGTATCTCACCTCTTAAAAATATAACCAATCAGCAAAGATAAGTTAAATGCTTGAACAGGTGACGTCCTAAAGGGCACAGTAAGCCTGGAACCAAGTAGGTAAAGATCTATAAAAGACAAAAACATCCCTATGAGATACTATGAAATAGAATATCTTCAAAGTTGTGTTGGCCTATTTCTCAATGCGTGGAAACTATACCTTAATAGAAAGCAAAGCACCAATATAAAAGGTGCTGTTACCGTTGCTTTAACATTTTAAAGGCAAAGAATGTATGGTAGAGATGAATATTTGAAAGTATCTCACCTCTTGAATGTACAACCAATCAACGATGAGGAGTTATATACTTGAACAGAGGGCACAATTCACCTGGATCAAAACTGGTAAGTATCTAAAATAGAAAAGCATCATATCAGGGCTAGTGCCTCTCTGCTTATCTTCAGGAAGTCAGTAAAAGCGTGGCTTTTTAACCAGTAATTAATTATTCCAATTGCTCTGTATTACTGTTTCAGCGCTGAGACACCTTCGGGTAATTGTGCGCTATACAAATTGCATAAATAAATAAATCAAACGCTGGGAAATGAAAGCTTCAAGCACGGAAAAAGTAATTCCAAAAAATCCCAAGCGAACGCTCTAAAATAAGAGCGTAGGTTATCATATATGGGAGAAAAGCAGATATATACAAGGTGCACGTGGAACACCTACACCCACCATAAAACTGGCATCGCTAGAAGTGGAAAACAAGGACTGGCCACAAGATCATGTAAAGATCCAACTCACTATATAATACCTATAGAAACCAGCACCAAGAATAGAAGAGTCATAGCTCCTGAAAAGGACTCACCTTACGTCATTGAGGACTGTCTCTAAAACGGTCATAAAAATTGTACGTGCAGAATACCACTGGTTTGTCAATAGATCCTAACTAACGGCTAGGGTGCTCGACCTCGGACCAGAGGACCTGGGTTCGAGTCTCGGTAACGACGCCAAACATCCTGTGATTCTGGGCAAATCACTTAATCTCCCCGTGCCCAATAAAAATGAATATATGTCCTCATGTAGCGTAACTGGTGCTATGTAAAGCGCTCTGATACCTGATTCAGTTCGGGTCAAGTTCGCGCTAAATAAAACTCTGCAAAAAAAAAAAAGAATACAGCTATTATAGATGGCACAGTGAGCAACACTATATACAAATGAGTTAATACAAGGTGATAAAAATATATCACCAAACTATTTAGTGCACGCGCATATTGTATTCCAAAAAAATGGACCTAGATAGTGTAACTAGTAAGAAGTCCCAACCTGTATATGGCAGACCCCAGGGGCCATAAAAAGTAACGCATGCCGAAAGGCAAGTACTGCTTAGCTACGTGAGGCTATTATGTAGCCATCTAACGTCTAGAGAAAAGAAGAGAGACCAGGTAAGCCCCTCTCCTAGCATAATTATTTAAAATTATTCCTGTGTAAGTGTGTGTTAGTGTGTTTGTGAGTGTCAAAGTCAAAAAGTACTTTATTCAGCAGCTAAGAGCCATAAAAGAGAACAGTTTTAAAGGTAACACATTTCAACAGGATACCTTCAATAAGTAAAACATTAGGGTGCATAAATAGATAAAAATAGCTTTACAGGATGGTAAATAATGACCAGCATTAATTATTTCAAGGATCGTATAATGGACCACAAAGAATACATCATATAAAGTGCAACAATGCTAAAGATAAAACCAGGTGCTATAGATATTATATCATAAAGTGCACATAGTGTCGGATAAAAATAGGCCCTGGCACGGCCTGGGAAGACCGTCTGGCTGCTACAGCTTTTTTCTATGTCAAATAGCCCCTGTTAGGAAGCTTGCCACCCCAAAGCAGACCATGGGAGAAGATAACATTTGCAAATATAACAAATCAGGCCTGACTTGGACAAATTGACAATCTCTGAGCAGCGGGACTATGTACTTTCTACGCAAGGGGGCATAATATCCACAGAAAAATATAAAATGGAGGGTGTTTTTCTCTGAAAAGTTGTCACATGAACAAGGTTTTAGTGTACCAGGTTTTGCATATCCTTGAGGAAATGCCAAAAGCCAAAGGACCCAATTCAAGCGGAATCTAGTTAGAACAAAGCGATGATATGCTTTGCTAACAAAGAGTAGGTATCTGTTGTATCTGTTGGCTCAGACTCAATGTGGCAAACCTTCTCACAGAGGGCTTGGCTAGCTCCGTCTCTTCACTGAGCCACTGCCGTTTATCCAGAAACTGCTGTTTAATATATCTGATTGCGACATGACCTAAAGGCCCAGGGCTCAGGTACAAGTCAGGGGAGCCGAGCCATCTTTTGTGTTCCATGATATATTTTTGCCAAGGAAAATGCAAAGCCCCCTACAATGCAGTGCAATCAGTGGTTATAAGTTGATTTAGATCGGAAAAGGCCCAAATTCGAAGCCAGCTCAGCAAAGGGACCACCGCAATCTGGTCCGAGATGTATCCCACTCCCAGTTCCTCGTGTACAATAAATGCCGGCGTGGTTGGTGGACCTTCAAGAATGTTACGCATAAATGTGTTTTCAGCCCCCTGGATACCCTTTGCATCCCAGTAGCTCCAGAAGTCACACCCATACGTGACCATTGGAATGCATTTTTTTTATTTTTATAAATCTTAAGCAGGGCGGGGAGGGGTTTTGACCCAATCACTTTGCGAAATCCAAAGTGGCCCCTGCCACTCTAGCTAAGGCATTTTTTTTTGTGTGTTCTGTACACACACCAAGACACTTGCTTATCAAATTTTACCCCTAGATATGGGAACAAAGGCACTTTATTTAACTAGACCCCCTTGCAAAAAAACTTAGCTTAGCAGCCTTTCGCGAGCCTATAGTCTATGTGATTTTTTTAAAATTGTGGTCAAATCTAATGCGTCTATAAAAGCTATAAAACCATTTAGAAGTTACTGGAGACCCACTGTGGTTCTGGGAAGTAGGACTACATCAACAGCATACAAAAACACAGGAATCATCTTAGTGCCAGCCCTAGGAATTTCTTTACAACTACAATCTAAAAGCAAGATCGATGTATAACAGACGGGTCATCCCGTGCACTCTTTTTAAAAATAGGGACAATAACCGCCATTGCTCATGAAGGAGGAAAGCCATGGGAGTAGGCTGCATTAAAAACATGAGCTAAAATCTTTGCCCATTCGGTGGAGTCGGCCTTATATGGGTCCATGGTGTGATGGTTAGTAGTCCTGTGTCCCGACCAGTAAGCCGGATCCTGTGTGTGTGTCATCCACAGGCCAGGCGTGGCGTATGGGGTATAATAAAAGGGGAGTGCGCGCACGTTGGTTATCTCCCGAGACCAGTATACTGAGTGTGTCTCCCTTATTGTTTTTCACTATCCCCACAGTGCACATTGACAAGACCATCACCCCTGTGGCACTACAACATCAGCAAGTCCCTTTTCACCTGAGGACCCTGGTGGAAAAGGAACGTAAAAAACTTGAAAAGCAGGGGGAGATCAAAAAAGTCTCAGGACCGAAGCCATGGGTGTTCCCGATGGTCATCGCGGAGAAGACCAAACAGTTGGGAGCCATAGGCCTCTGCATCGATATGAAACTACCCAACCGGGCAATCAAGAGGGAGCACCACATAACGCCAACCATGGATGATATAATTGCGGATACCAACGGATCAAGGTGGTTTTAAAAAATAGACCTGAACGTTGGGTATCACCAACTGCCCTTGGCGGAAGAAAGCCGCTACATTACAACTTTCAGTACCCACCTGGGGTTGCGTCATTATAAACAACTGAACTTTGGGATATCCTCAGCCACAGAGGTGTTCCAGAACACTATGCGGGAGATGTTATCTGGTTGGCCCTGGGTGATAAACATCAGGGACGACATCCTGATCCACTCTGCCACTGCTGCTGACCATCACAGACATCTGAGGAGCACCCTATGCCGCATTAGTGAACATGGCAAGACCCTCCACTGAGAAAAGTGTATGTCCTTTCAACCGTCTTTAGAATCTCGGATATGTGTTCAACCAGTAGGGTATCCAGGTGAATCCGAAGAAGTCGCAGCCATCTGAAGCGCCCCAGCTCCAACCACGCCCAAGAAGTGAGGAGTTTTCTTGGCATGGCTACATATTGCGGGAGGTTCATCCCCAATCCCGCAACCCACGCAGAGCTGCTGAGGGCTCTCACAAAAGCAGACACTAAATGGAACTGGGGACCACGAGAAGAAGAGGCATCAAAGACACCCTACTGGGAGAAGCCACCCTCTCCTATTTCAATCCGGGGAAGCGAACAGAACTACTGGTAGATGCCAGTCCAGTGGGGCTGGGAGCAGTACTGACCCAGGAACAGTAGCCAGGCTGATGGGTGGCTTTGTCATCTGCCAGCAAGTCCCTGACCCCTACTGAAGCAAGATATGCCCAAAGAGAGTGGGATGCGCTCGCAATAAAATGGGCCTGCAACAATTTCCATATACCTGCGGGCCAGCCATTCACCATGGCAATGGACCACCAGCCTCGGCGCCAACTCTTCAAAGGGTCAGCCCCCGTCCACCTCCTCGAATTGAATGATGGGCCGTTCAACTCCAGCCCTACCAAATGAAGGTAGTCTACTGACCCGGGGCGAAGAACCCCGATGATTTCCTGTCCCGACACCCGAACCCCAGGGAAGAGACGGATTACCTCGAGGGGTCGGAGCAGTACATAAAAATGATCTCTGTTGCAGCATGACCTCAGGCAATGACGCTTAAAGACATCAAGAAAGACGCTGAACAAGACCCATATACACCCGGACTCTTCAAGCTGTCCAAGAAGAGTTATGTAAGACATACCTCCACCAAACCAACACGTGAGCACCGGAAGACCATGGAGAGCTGACGAAAATATGGAGGGTACGGAGCAAACTGAGTGCCACATCAGATGGAATACTCCAGCAAGGCTCGAGGCTGGTAATACTGCAAGCTTTGAGGCAACGAGCAACTCAACTGGCTCATGGGGGAGATCGAGAGGTGAACAAAATGAAGGCAAGAGTGAGAGAAAATGTCTTGTTTTCAGAACTCAAAGCAATGGTGGAGGACCTAGTACACTGCTGCTCAGCCTGCCAGATGACAAGTGCACTGGAGCGGCCGACCCTGATAACCACAGAAGAGACCTGCACCGTCCCGTGGCCGAAGGTGAGCATAGACTTTGGAAGCTTCCCTGGAGGGAAACACACGCTCGTCCTCATAGATGCATACTCCAAGTATCCTATAGTGGAACCGGTCCTGTCGACCGCCTTCGCTTATGTGACACCCGTACTGGAGAAAGTGTTTGCCACCTTTGGGTTCCCCATCAAGATCCGAAGCGACAATGGGCCATTGTTTCAAGGGATTGACTTTGCCACCTTCCTCAATCAGCGAGGGATCCATCACCGCAGCTTCATGCCCGATGGCCTCAAGCCAATGGAGAAGTGGAGTGGTTCATGAGGACATTAAACAAAATGCTACGCATTGCCACCGTGGAACAAGCAGACCCCGAGCTACATTGCCACGAGTTCCTCAGGGAATACAGAAGCACCCTACACTGCATCACGCTGCGGAGTCCATGGACCCTTAAGTTCAGAGGGCCACAGAGAGACCTTATCCCTATGTGTCAGGGGTGTACACCCCCACCCCATGATGTCCAGCAAACCCAGGAAAGGCGAGAACACCAAAATCACTGAGCAAGTGTTCAACACCACGCTGCGCTCCGGTCACTCTGGCCAGGTACAACAGTACTACTCAAAGATCGCCGGCCTAGAGACAAGTTCCGGACCGCCCATGAACCAGGCACCTGGACAGTCCTTACCAACAACAGCACCACGGTGACAGCCCCAAAAGGGAGCAAGAAAATATCTCGAAACATCTCCTAGTTCAAAGAGGTTCCGTCCGTGTCCCTAGAATCGGACCTTCGGAACCCACTGAACCCAAACAGAGAGACTCTGTGCCGAGCGGAAGAGGAGATCGACAACCCGGCCTCTACGTCGTCAGGGGCTCTACCTCCCGATTCACCGCCAAACCTGCTGTCACCAGGTAGACCATCCATCCGAGGGCAACAACATCACAACAGCCTCTGACCTAATCCCTGACCCAACCAGCACCTTCAGGACTTTGTGTGTTAAACAATCAAGACTGAAGCCAGGGCATTTCACTTGGTTGACCGACTTTATGGAGCTGAACTTTCAAGACCCAAGTTGGAAAGGGATGTATTGGTTAATATTTCTGTGACCTGGCCAGTAAGCCGGATCCTGTGAGCACATCATCTGCAGGCCAGGGGTGGCCTGCGAGGTATAATAAAAGGGGAGTGCCCGCACATGGGTTATATCCAGAGACCGTTATACTGAGTGTGTCTCCCTTATTGTTTTCCCCTATCCCCACAGCGCTTGTATCTAAGCCTTACCTGTTCAGCCTGAGTGGGATGCCACAAGCGGGAACCCCATCAGGCCACGAGGCTTGCCTCCAGATGTAGAGTTGATTGCTTTATAGACCGCGTCTATGCTAAAAAGGAGGGGGGTACTAGCTAGCCCAGTAACTATTTGTTTCTCAGCCTCTTTTAGATTTTCTACGCTATAAATATTTACAAAGTGCTGGACCCAATGCGCTGCAGATATCGGGCAGTATCTATTAGAGTTTGGCATGTCAGATAAGAGAGGGCTATTAACTACAGACCAAAATCTAGAGCTATCGGCCAGAACACTAGCTTGACTAAGGGCCTTCCAAGCCTGCTCTATTACCTGATTCTTCCTCTCCAGAACTGCAATCTTATATGCCTTCTTACAACTCCTAACTAATGCTACATCCCTCGGGTTTTGCTTTAGGGCCTGCATTAACTCCCTATGGGCAATCAAGCGTGTGCCATCAAGAACTTTTAACTTTCGGACATCTTACTCTGCTCTCAGTGGTTAAATTGGATGCTATCTGCTTGGTAAGCATATCAAAGGCTTCTAAGAAAGCTCCATTGTGCGAAGTGGCGTCCATGCGTACTTGGATCTCTGAGGCACAAGTAGTATACAAATTGTCTAGGAAGCTGTCCGGGGTAATCCTTTCCCACTTCAGTCTCCATGCTTGATCTTTAGTGCTAATGTCCATGTTAGAGATATGGCTGGGCGACCGAAATGGATAGATCCAATGTTAAAGGATTGTGATCAATTTTGCTTGATAAGAAAGTTTAAGTGAAAACATTAAGAGGAGAACCCCCTTGCTCTTCCCATGTTCGAGGGGGTGGCATATTTGCAGAATGAGATAAAACCATCCAGATGAAAACAATATTGAGCTCCCAAGTTTCTTGTAAGGCAATAATGTGATGTGTTACAAGAAAGCTTTCCCAGGATGTGTTACTCCTCTTTGACCTAAGGCCAGCTATATTCCACGAACGTATCTTTGTGCAGGGGGCAACAAAGGTATCAGGAGTGGGGAGAGAATTGGGGGAATTATCAAGAGGTAGTTCAAGCATAGATATATGTGGGCTTAAGTTAGTATTGGCCTCTGATGGCAATTTGTTGCCCTGCGTCTTTTCTGCCACCAGCGTTAGTCAATAGTTTTCATACAGACCATGTGGGCTAGCTAAATGTTGAAAATGATTTATCATATGTAGAAACAAATCCACATTTCTATCTTGGGCAAGTTTAACCAACTTTAAAGGCAGATGCCATTGGGAGTTTTATATGGCCTGCTTAAGAGGATAAAACGACTGTAAAAAGGCAGTTCTAATTGTAGTTTTGGTGCCCTCCTTATAACGGGATCCAACTAACATTTTAGCCTGCGGAGTGCTTAAAATGAAAAATTATGCAGTCCCCTTCTATATTTTTCCTAGTCCCATGGCCAATCCATCCCACTCTTCTGGCCATAATGATGTCAGAGGATATATTAGAACCGTTGACCACGTTTTTATTGCACCAGTGAGTGGTCTTATGGATAAAGTCCAGAAAAGTTTCCTTATAGCCTTGGTACCCCCATTAGGACAGCAACTAAGGGTGCAATTCAGGGGGCAGGTGAAGTACACATTAATTTTCAGCTGGGGGCTTTATATGGCAGTTCAAAGATTGCGTAAATAATAGGCACTCATTAGATGTTCGCTGCCCTTACATGTGTGCCGCCTGAGGTGTGGGGATCGTCTCTTCCAGTGGACAGTTATTTTTAGATTTACAGGACGAATCCTTTCCTACTGGTTCTTGAGTGCTTCTAGCCTGTAGGACTTTGATTGAGACACCAGTCACCAGTGAAGCTCCTCTACCCCAGCTACTGATTCAGGCCCTATAAGACAATTGTTACACTTAGGAACAAAAGAATTAAGTCTCGTATCGACCCCTTCCAACTTTGATATAATAGGTGCTAAAAGATCTTTAGTCATGGTCTCCAGCCTTACAAACAGGGTATCCAACAACAAATCCAAATTAAGTTTGGCTGGTGGTGGGGATTTTGACCGCAGAGACTTCCACCTAACTCTTTTGCTGCCAGTTGCTTTCACTTGGCAGGGGGACCGTCAAAGATTACGTCATCGCCCAGTGTCAAAGTGGCTCCGGAAGTACATGTGGGTATAGCATATCAAAAGGAGGGCCCTCCTTTGGTGCTGGTACAGGTGCGGGGGAGCACCTACCCCCACTAGAACCCTTATTGCATCCAACACCTCTCCGTTCTTGACCATGCCAGAGCCCAGGGAAAATTTCTCAGACTGCATGGAGAGAATCTCTCAGTCAGAGCTATCTCCTTCATGATAACATGTGTTGCTCTAGGAATCTATGGTCGCTACTGTGTTACTTCCTGAGGGTACCCCTTGGCCAACAGTCAATTTCCTTTTGGCCATTGCTGCTTGGACTAAAAACACTTAATGTGGTGTACGCTACAATGCATGAGCCTGCTGGAGAATTTATGCCACTCCGGGCGCTGTGATCTTGCGATGGCACCTCCTGGCACAATGGCACTTGGGGGCTAGATTCCCCGGTCTCAGCAGCAGCGGTGCAGGAAAGCTGCAGTGAGAGCTCCTGCTCTGCGGGAGCCCGCCCGTGAATTAATGGGCCACCGGGCGCTTTGATCCAGCGACGGCGCCTCCTGGCGCAAGGCACTTGGGGGCTGGAGTCCGTGGTCTCAGCAACGGTGGTGCAGGAAGGCAGGAAAGCTGCAGTGGGGGGTCCCGCCACCCATAAATGTATGCGCCTCCAGGCACTGTGATCCTGCAATGGCGCCTCCTGGCGCAATGGCACTTGGGGGCTGGAGTCCCCGGTCTCAGCAGCAGCAGGGCAGGAAAGCTGCAGTGAGGGCTCTCGCATTGAGCCCGCCGGTTAATTTATGCGCCTTAGGGCGCTGTGATCCTGCGACAGCGCCTCCTGGCGCAATGGCACTTGGTGTCTGAAGTCCCTGGTCTCAGCCGCAGCGGTGCAGGAAAGCTGCAGTGAGGGATCCTGTGCTGCGGGAGCCAGTCGGTGAATTTATGCACCTCCAGGCGCTGTGATCCGGCGACGGTGCCTCCTGTTGGAGGCTGGAGTCCCTGGTCTCAGCAGCGGAGGTGCAGGAAGGCAGGAAACCTGCAGTGATGGCTCCTGCGCCGGGGATCCTGCGACGGCGCCTCCTGGTGCAACAGCACTTGGGGGCTGGAGTCCCCAGTCTCTGCAACAGTGGTACAGGAAGGCAGGAAAGCTGCAGTGAAGGCTCCCGTGCTGCGGGAGCCCGCCTGTGAATTTATGTGCCTCCGGGCACTTTGATCCTGCAAAGGCGCCTCCTGGTGCAATGGCACTTGGGGATTGGAGTCCCCGGTCTCAGCAGCGGCAGTGCAGGAAGGCAGGAAAGCTGCAGTGAGGGCTGTGTGAGTGAATGTGTGTGGCTGTGTCTCTCATTGTGGGAGTGTGTATATGTGTTCATGTAGTTGTGTGCCTATCTTACTGTAAGCGTCTGCTGAATGTGTAGGAGTAGTTGCCTGTGTGTATCTATATGTACAAGGGAAATTATGTGGAGGCCCATGTTTGTGTGTGTGAGTGACAGTGTATGTGTGTGTGAGGGGTTTTATCATTATGGGTGTGTGACAAGGTAGGTGTGTGTGTAGGCGTTTGTCAATGAGCATGTGGTAAGGTGTGTGTGGATGGGTTTGTATGTGGTTGTGTATGTGTGGGGTTGTGTGTGTGACTGTGCTTGTTTGTGTATGGGTGTGTTTGTGTGTGTCTGTGCAGGTGTTTGAGTGAGTGTATAAATGTGCATGTGTGTTGGGGTTCTGTAATTGTGTGTATGATTGTATAGGTGCATGTGTGACTGTGTGCTAGTGTGTGTGTGAGGGAGTTGTGAGGGTGTGTGTGACTCTGTGGGTGGGGGTTGTGTGTGTCTGGGAGGTTGTGTCGCTGTGTATGGGTGTATATATGTGTAGCAGAGTATGGAGACAAACTGGGCTCTCCACTGAGACCTTTCTCTGGGATCACAAGTATAGGGACTATTACTTTTGCTTTTTATAGGTGCTAGGAAATGTAATGTTTGTAGTATGTTTTATGCACCTTGATTCATGCTTTTAGATGTGCTTCTATGCTTATTAGGTTTCACCTACTATGTCTCGACTTTTCTACCTTCCAATCATGCGCCCGCCTAACCCCACCCGAAACTCTACGTTTGTGAGTTACGGACCCAACTCCTGGTCCATTAACTACCCTAACAAAATGACCAGTAACGCTAAAAAGAATTTCAAACACAGTACTCTAAAACAACACCCGGAAACACTCTTTGTAGATAACTACCACTCAGCGTCCAACGGCTGCACGAAAACTAACTTCATTTTCTACACCAATTGCCCGGCTAAATGGAAAAACACCTTCTCTCTTCACCTCCAAGTCACCAAGTCAGTAGACATTCCCTATGGTGAAAAAATCTCCACTTCCATTTCCCTGACCTTCAAAGGGGAACTCACCATTTCCATCTACTGAACTGGAACCATTCTCATACAAGCCACCGACCTGCACCTCACAACTTTTGACCGCCACTTCCCCACTCTTCTCTCCTCGTTAACTCAACTGAGCCATCAAACCCTATCTCTCCCACCCCTCACCACCCTCACTAATAACGTGGAACTGATCCAATCTCCCTGCCCAGAAGACCCTCTCTTCAACTCATGGACATCCTCCATCACTCACTACAATCACACCACCCCTATCATTACTCTCCGTTGCCAAATACCCACCACAATCACATCAACTGAGCACACCAGGAGCGACAAACTCACAACTAATAATCCCCACATGGCCGATCCAGACAGTTTGGTCTCTGACCTTAGTCCTCCTGCGACTGAAATCCCCTCAGACACTCCCCTCCCCACCCCTGATAATCTGAACCCTTCCTCACTTTCTTCCCCGACCCCCTACACAGTCCCTGTTCCCCCGACCCAGACTTCCCCCGGGTCGAACGCCACTCCCAATACTATGGTCTCCCTCCCCCTCCCTCCTCTGCACACTCCCCTTCCGCTGCTGCACTCCCACGTACACAACCTACCACCACCGCTAATCTCTCTGACATGGCCCAGAACTCGGACGCCTTGCCTAGAATTTCTGGCCCTCCTCTCCTGGACACTAGTCCCACTTCTCCTCCCCTGAACTCCTCGAATGGGAACATGACTAATCCGGCTCCCTGAGTAAAACCTCTCCCCTCTCCCATTGACTGGTCCGACCACCACCTCATTCTGTTCAGGATTGACACACCTGTCAGCCACCAACCTATTTGTGACGTCAAACTAAACTCTTGACCAGAAACATCAAAAAAATCCCTTTATCCGAACTTGAATCCATGATTCATCCTCATCTCCAACTCCACCCCTCATCATGGATGGCTGATGACCTCACTACACACTTCAACTCAAAAATGACAGAGGTTTCAGACCAAGTTGCTCCACTCAAACTCAAACAGCAGAGGCAAAACAAATCAAAACCCTGGTTCAACGTGGAGCTAAACGATGAAGGCGCCAACTCAGACAAACGGAAAGGGCCTGGAGGCTTAACCCCTCGACCTTACACCTAACAGAACTTAGATCTGCTCGGCAGGCATACAAAAAACACATTTTCAGGGAAAATGCGTCCTTTTTCCGCAGCCAACTAGATCTGGCGAAAAACAGACCGAGAGAACTCTTCAGCATTGTCAAAAGCCAAACTAACCGCACCCCCTCTCAAGATATCGAAGCCACAAATGAGCGATGTGAAGAAATTGCCACCTTCTTCACCAATAAAGTCTCAAAAATTGATCAATCCTTCATTCAAACCGCAAACACTCCTTCTCTCATTACCTGCCCCCCTTCTACTTCCCCCGACAACACAGAAAGAGTTCTGTACAATGACAATCAGACTGGCCTCCAGCTAAAAAACAATGTGTACTGGTCCGACTTTGAGCAAATGGCGGAAAACGAGGTCTTCAAGATAATTTCTAATCTAAAACCTTCCTCCCACACCATGGACCCCCTCCCTTCCACAATCATAAAAGAACTCAACCACACCATTTCCCCTTTCTGGACAAAAATCATCAACGCCTCTCTCACCTCAGGCTGTGTCTCAGACTCCCTTCAGCTAGGACAAAGCACACCCATTCTCAAGAAACCAGGGGCCGACCCTAATGATCTGAACAACCTCAGACCTATCTCAAACATCCCATTCCTTGAAAAAACATTGGAGTCATGTGTTCTCCACCAACTCAATAAACACATTGATGAGTTCAACCTCCTTGACACCTTTCAATCAGGATTCAGGAAAGGCTGTAGCACTGAAACAGCCATACTCAACGTCTCGGACGACATTCGCAAAGCCTTAGATGATGGTGATGCCTGCCTACTCATCCTTATTGACCTTTCTGCGGCATTCGACACAGTTAATCATCCAGCTCTTCGAGAGACCTTGTCGAAGCGCTCCGGCATAAATGGTACTGTACTCAAATGGTTCACCTCTTTCCTACAGCATCGCTCGCAACAAATTAAAATCAAATCCTGTCTATTGAAGCCGACAAAAGTCACACTTAGGGTGCCACAAGGCTCAATCCTCTCCCCGTCCCTCTTCAATCTCTTCATGGAGCCCTTCACAATCATCTTGAAAAAAGCTGGAGTGAGTTACCACCTTTATGCGGACGACACCCAAATCTATTTCAAAATAAAGTCCCCCGATGACATCCAACACCTCAATACCACTCTAACGGAGATCCAAACTTGGTTCAACGTCAATCAGTTAAAGCTCAACCCAGATAAAACGGAACTGATCCTATTCTCTCCCAAAAGTAACCATCGTCCTACCCTAGAGTGGCTCAAGAATCTGGTTGCCCTAAACTGCCCCCTCGTTCTATCTGACTCAGTTAAGTCTCTAGGCATCACCCTAAACAAGAACCTGTCAATGGAGGCCCACAACCAAAACTCTGCTAAAAGTGCTCTTTTCTCTTTAAAACACCTCAAGAAATTGAAACCTTTTCTTCCCCATGATGACCTCAAGACAGTAGTTCAATCCCTGGTTCTCTCTAAAATCGACTACGGGAACGCCATCCTTACAGGGACTCCAAAAGCTCACCTAGCCCCTCCAAGGGCAGTGCTGAACATGGCCGCTCGACTTGTATCTGGACTAAAAAGATTTGATCACATCACTCCAGCTCTCAACTCTCTCAAATGGCTTCCCATGGAAGGGAGATGTATTTACAAGCTGGCCTGCATCACACACAAAACCCTCCACTCTCTGGCTCCCAACTACCTGAACAACAAACTGGTAAGAGCAGGTCAAACCAGAACACTGAGAAGCTCCAACTCACTCCTTCTCATTCCTTCAAAAATGAAAAAGAAAACCACCCAATACCGATAGTTTTCCAGCAACGCTCCCAGGATATGGAACGCTCTCCCGGGAGTCCTCAGATGCAACCCCTCCTTCTCTTGTTTCAAAAGAGACCCCAAACTCCATCTCCTTAACAAATACTTTCCTGAACAACGTCAACTAACCTAGACCTCAATACCCCGAGTTGACTCCCATTCAAGGATTGTTGGTGAACGGACTATGCTAATCTCCTTGTTTTTCTTTTTTTCTTCTCCCCCTCCGCTACACAGTTACTTATTGTTCATACTGTATTCTTTGTCCGTGGTTTGCTTACTTACTGTCAGCCTTCTAGGTAATGTAAGGCCCTTCGGCTTTGCACAATATGCATGTGAAGCGCTCTGATACCTACGGGTCTAGCTAGCGCTATACAAAACTTTAAAAATAAATAAAAATAAATAAAACAGAGTATAATGATGACCTACCTCTATGTAAGACTCCTCTATAGGACTACAGATGTGAATAGTAGAGTGGAAAGAGATTTTGTCTAACCCTTGATATTTTTTACTGTATGGAAGTTTTATACATTTTATATATACATACATACATTATGCCACACTCTTCCATCTGCATCTGTAAAAGGAAAACCATGTGCACCAAAAATTCAGCAGCAATAGTGGTTTATTTGACTACAGCTGCAAACCCCAATGCGTTTTGTCCGAAGCCCTTTTCACGGGTCTGTCGGTGAGCCATTCTATAGTGAATAAGTACCATAAGATGTAACTAACAAAATCGATGAAGGCCTGTAGTATGGAGTAACTGACAATAGCAATCTGGGTGGCCTTTTCATATTGGTGAAGATATTATTCGACCACATGATGTTTCCACATGAGTCAGGAACTGAAATGTATGATGCATTTCAAATGCATACCAAATTATATTATAATAATAATACATGTTGTTACCATTCATGATTTGAATTTAAGGTCATAGCATTCAATTTTCTAAGGTCACATAAGCTTGCAATTGATAATACTGATTTATCTGCAATATTGAATAGAGTTCCTGTTTATAGTATAAATGTGTAAACAGTTGTCTAAAAAGACACCCTCGTCTTTAAAACATATTGCATATATAGCGCTTGTTATCGATCCCGTTCCAGACCATGTTAACGGATGAAGTGGATCAGCTACAGGGAAATATCATTTTAGTTGACAATGTCAGAATACCGGCAATGCTGTAGGGAGGTTATCAGCAGCCCCCATGTCCTGCTGCTGACACTCACCACGCTAGCTCTTCCGCCCCCACGCCCTGCTGTCTGATGTCGATGGCGAGCTTTCACTGTAGTGTACGTCTTCGAGCTGGAATTGAGCTGAAATGAAGTGCACAGTGTTATAAACAAAATATATATATATATTTATATATATATATATATATATATATATATATATATATATATATATATATATATATATATATATATATATATATTACAAAAAAGATACTCAAGCCTATTTCACTTTCACTGGACTTTTGGACTGTTGGGTGTCTGGTTCCCGCAGGTTCTGGACGCCTAAAGACTACCGGGAGTGTGTGGCTGGACTTTTAAACTTTTGAGACTCTAGATTTTGAGGAAAGTTGGTCACTGCAGGTTCCACAGGACGCCTAAAGACTGCCTAGCAGGGGCTTGAGGTAGGTGGGGCTGTTCGTGAGACATCACAGTGGGCTCACCTGCAGTAGGCCTATGTGAAGCTCGGTCCATGCAGCCTACTGTCATGAGACAACAGCACCCTAAACCAACTACCCCGTGCCTATGAAGCAGCACAAATTGGCCTCACATAGCCAGGTAGCTGGTGGCACTGTAGTTCTGTCAATAAAGCCAGAGCTGGTACTCGAGGCATCGGGGCAGTGGAGCTGGTCTCATTGCAGATGTTAAGAAGGGAGGTAATGGCAACAGAAGAAACCTAAATTTCGCCTACATCATTTAGAGGTTCTGAAAAGTCAGAGGATTTACCACTTCAGTTAGGGCTGATATCTCCAACTGGGCATGAGGAACCTGATAAAAGATTTGAGACAGAACCTGCAGCAAAGTCCAAAACCTTTCCGTTATTCCCCCAAACCCCCCAAAAGTATTCAGTCTCATGACATCATAAAACATATGATAGGGGATTCTGCTTGGAATTTCACAAATGGAGTCTTGGCTCAATTAGCTGCCATCTCTGTGATACCGGTCTCTTCGACGGCTGCAGTTAGGTGTGGGCTTGGAAGTTAATCAGGGGGTATAAGTTCTATACCAAGGTTAGCATGCTAGACCCCAGAAATACTGGCACACAGGAATATTACATTGCAGGTGCTATGTCATACTGAGGAAATTGGACGAGAGAGGATTATTTGTCTTCTCTCACCACTGCTAATGTTAACCAGGAGTTATTTCCGGAGCCCTTAAAGATAGTATTAGAAGCAATGTTACCTGAGATACAAGGCTTAACGGTTCAACAGCCTTAAGATACCGCAAGGATGAATCAAGGATTGCCCAAGATAGAAGAACATCTTACAATATTGTCTAAACGAATACAAGAAGCTGAACAAGGAATATCAGATATTGAAGATAAGCTGTTACAATTTTAAAATCCTGTCTCTCCGGAGCTAAGTAAGTTTTACCAGCTAGAAATGAAGTTGGAATCCATGGAGAATCACTAAAGGCGCTCAAACTTAAGATTTACGGGTATTCCGGAAGGAAGTGAGACTCAGGGAGAAGCCCAGTCCGTGCCACAACTAATGATTTATTTAATTAAAAAATGAATTCTACCTTCAGTTCCAGAAGATCTTACGATAATGCGAGTGCACAGAGTACCCTTTCAGTGAGCAACAGATGCCAAATATCCACAAACTATTTTAGTCAATTTTCTGACTTTCGGATCAAGAAACAAATATTTACCAGAGCTATTCAGGCGAAGTCTTTCACTGTCTTGTAAAATGTGAATGTTAAGATTTTGTCTGATTTGTCGGTGGCCTCAGCACTGCACCTGAAGGCCTTTCTGAGGGTTGGAGCACGAGTACGGGCTTCTAGGAGGGCAGGGTCCTGTGCTGCAATCCACTAAACTAATAGTTTTATGGAAAAGTCAATTTAAGTTGTTTGTGTCACTGGAAGAAGTACAAGCTTTCTTGAAAATTTATCAAAAGCTGAAGGTGTGTCTGATAAGAAGGTTATGATCAACTTGGGGTGGGGGTGATGGGTGCTGTGGTTGGGTGGTCACTGGCTGCTATTCCATGGGTCCCTATATAGTGGGGTAGGTGCAAGGCGCACCATGTGTGCGCTGTGCTGGTCTGCGTTGTCTGTTGTCCGTGCCGCAAAGTGCTGCACCCTGTCCCGCCCTCTTATGGCTGACATCGTCTGCTGGACGTGGAACGTCCGTGGCCTGAATGATCACCGCAAGGCCCGTCTGACCCATTCACACCTACGGCGCCACAAGGTGGATATATGTCTCTTACAGGAGACGCACCTGCTGCCCGGTTCCGTCTCCAGACTCCAATCTCGCTATTGGAGGGAATCCCACTCTTCAACGTACTTGTCATATGCCAGGGGTGTCTCAATTCTGCTGTGCCGGGGCCTTCCTTGGCAGACCTCCCGGGTGCTCCTCGATCCGGAGGGTAGGTACGCAATCCTCCACGGTTTACTATTGGCCCAGCCTGTCATGATCGCTGCGGTTTATGGCCCCGACTCTGATGACATGGAATTTTTCAATCATGTTTGGCACCTCATCTCCTCCTGCAGCTCAGCCGCAATGGTTTGGGGTGGAGATTTTACTGTTACTCTCTCTGAGACCCTGGATCGTTCGGGCTCTTACACGTCCCATCCACGTGCAGCTGCAGCTCTCACGTCTATTCTAACTGACAACGTACTTTATGATGCCTGGCACCACCTCCGACCCGATGCCCATGAAGGTACCTGTGTCACTGGCGCGAGGGGCTCTTGGTCGCGAATTGATCTCTGGCTGACTTCACCGGATGTCTTGTCCTGGCTCACTGATGCAGAGCATATGGGTCGCACCTTCTCCGATCACGCACCGGTCCAGATTCGTCTTAGGCCTCCTCATTCCCAGCGACGGGCCTTTACTTGGCGTCTTTCTCCCAATGTCCTCCGGGACTCCGTGTTCTGTGCGGACATTCATACTGCGATCACCAAATATTTCGATCTAAACGCGGGTTCCGTCGACTCTGCCCCCACCCTATGGGAGGGTTTCAAGGCTGTCATTCGGGGCGAATGTATTTCCAAACAGGCAGGCGTCCTCCACTCTATTTGCTCCACCCTGGCTAAGCTTGAGAGGTAAATTGAGGATCTGGATGCCGCTCAGGCGGCGTGCCCCAGTCCTGAGACGCCAAAAGCATACCGAATTCTCGGATAAAGCCGGCTGTGAACTGTCCTTCCTTGGCAGAGAGGGTCGGGCATGCCGCCCGGGGCGCACTCTTGCTAACCTCCTACGCCCACCGCGTGCTGCCTCCTATATAATGGCCCTCAGTGATGGCGGCCTGGATAGGACCACCTCCCCGGTAGATATAAAATCAAATTTTCTCGATTTTTATTCACAACTCTTCTCTGCCGGCAATCCATTGCCTCTGGAGGAGTTTGATCAATATTTTGAGTCTATTGCCCTTGTCTGGCTCAAAGATTACCATCGAAAATTTCTTGATGAGACATTTTCCAGGGAAACAATACTGGCAGCCATCAATAGCCTAGCTGGTGACAAGGACCCAGGCCTGGATGGCCTGCCAGCCTCGTTCTACATATCATTTGCTGACATCTTGGAACCGCATCTGGCGACCATGTATAATGAGCCTTTTGACACCGGTCTATTCCCGCCATCCCTGCGTGAGGCATTGATAACCTTGCTTCTTAAACCTGACAAGCCTGCTGACCGTCGCGACTCATACCACCCTCTTTCCCTTATAAACATAGATAACAAAATCTTTGCCAAATTGATCGCCTCCCATCTTCTTCTATTAATGCCCACTATCGCCCTTCCCGATCAATCTGGCTTCATACCTGGTAGGGCAACCTCACATAATCTTCGTACCATTTTCTCAATCTTGCATCAAATTAATCCTAATCTGCCGGCAGTGGCCGTCCTCCTCAACACTACTAAGGCGTTCGATACGCTGGAGTGGCCTTTCTTATTTTACATCCTACCGCGTATGGGTGTTAGCTAGATTTTTTTACGCAAGATCAGACTCCTTTATACCAATCCATTGGCACATCTCCTCATTAATGGGCAGGTTTCCGACCCCATTAGTATTGCCCGTGGCACTCGCCAGGGGTGTCCGTTATCGCCCATGCTTTTTGCCATCGCGATGGAGCCCCTGGCCGCCAGGCTATGGCAGCACCATACTCACAGGGGCATTGGATTCTCGTCCCGCTCCCTCCTTGTCTCAATGTATGCGGACGATGTTACCCTATATGTCCGTCATCCCCAGGAAAACCTCAGCCCCCTGGTCTGGGATATCATACGTTTTGGCGGGCTTTCAGGCATCCAGGTGAACTGTAGTAAGTCTGTTCTATTCCCATTGACTGATGCCACTGTGCCCTTCCCAACTAACTTTCCTTTCGTGTGGGCATCCGGCCACATGCGCTACTTGGGCATCTGGTTGAGTAGGGATTTGGATGAAATGTGGAGGTCGAACTTCGGGTGAGTGGTGGACTGGCTTGAATCCAGGATCCCTTAGTGGAGCTGACTGCCATTATCTCTGGCTGGGCGAATCGCAATAGCCAAAATGGTGGTCCTTCCTAAATTCCTTTATCTCTTCTTGAACATCCTATCCCCCTCACTTCTGATTTCTTTTGTAAACTGCGCTCTCTAGTCATCTCGCTCGTTTTGGGCAGGTAAACAACCCAGGGTGGCCTACGATATCCTCACTCTCCCCATGTCTGCCAGTGGGATGGGTGCGCCTGATTTCCAAATCTACGCCTTATTTGCCCAGGCCAGCTTCCTGCACTTTTGTATTCACCCCACCCCCTATCAGCCCCATGTCGCGGTTGAGACCGATGTGGCTTCTACCTGGCCCCTGTCCACTGCTCTGTTCGTGCCTGCGGATTGCCCTCGGGCAGAGGTTGACACGGTCGAGACGTTGCGTTGGGCCTGGTCTTGCCTGCTCCAGCTTTCTGGTCTCCCTCTACTCTCTGTCAATGCCATGCCAATTGTAAACCACCCAGATTTCCCCTCACTTCAGTCTTCCAGCATGTCTCCACACGCGGCGCAATTGGGTTTGAGGAAGGTGGCAGATCTTTATCCAGAGAACTTCTTTTACTCTCTTCCAGACTCTCAGGGGTTGCAGGACACGCTGTTATTCTATCAGTTGCGCGGCACTTGCCGGAAACTGCACCCCACATTCCCTCAATCCCCGCCCACCATTCCGGCTCTGGACTTCATATACACGTCCTCGTTGCCGCACAAGTTAGTTACCAAACTGTATGCTTTTTCCCTGGTGTCAGCCTCCATTTCCCCGGATCGGGTGTAGGAGGCGTGGAGTGCAGACCTCGGTATTGTTATTTCGGAGGCCAACTGACTTTACTGCTGTAATCAAACCAAAAAGCTGTCACCGAATTACCGGCTCTGCCTGATCCACTTCAAGTACTTGCACAGGTTGGACCGCACCCCAGTGCAGCTCCACCAGCTCGGGCTTTCCCCTGGGGATAATTGTGTGCGTTGCGCAGCTCCTGCCGTGGACTTTGCCCATTTAGCGTGGCTCTGCCCTAAGGTTTCCGAGTTTTGGCAGGTGGTGTGTTCCACCATTTCTGACAATGCCGGCGCTGCAGTGCACCCAGACCCACCCCTGTGCCTTCTCGGCTTCGTTAAGTTTTGCCCTGATGCTTCTCGCCATCTGATCTCGATGCTACTGGTCCTTGCCAGACGTAGGGTGGCCATGTGTTGGGGTCAGCGGCCTGCTCCTAAAGTCCAGAGCTGGTTGGAGGATGCCTCTCGGTGCCAGACTCTCCTACTGGAGTTCTGGGACTTAATGCCTGCCAGATCCAGCCCTGCCAACATTTGGGGCCCCCTGGTCACCTATCTCCTCTGCCGATCCCACCCCAGTGTCGCTACCTCTCCCGCGCTCCCTGCCGTCCCTGGGTCCGCGGCGGCCGCTGGCGTTGGTCAGTGGCGGCCCCCCCCATGTTTTCCATTAGCGGCCCTGCTGCTTTAGAATCCCCACTGATATGGCTATTTTATGTGTGCTCCCCCTAGGGGGGATGAGACCCTGGAACAGTGGAGCTGTGATTTTAACATTCCTGGTTTACTAAGTTGCTGTAAATGTAATCCAACTGTAACTCAATGACTGACTTGTACTGTATTTTGATGCTGTAAGCGGTGGTTTTGCACGGTGTATTGTGTCTGCCATGATTTTGTTCCTCAATAAAGGTTTTTGAAAAATTAAAAAAATAAAATCATGAGGAAGTCATTAACGCACTTAAAACTATAGCCAATGCAAAAGCAGCAGTAAATGTTGGAATTCCTACAGAAGTCTACAAGACCTTTCAAAACACGCTCCTACCTTTTTTGACAAAACTTTTTTATCAGATAAAGGAGGGGACTGCTAGAACAAAAAAATTGAAGGAAGCGGTTGTGGTTAATTTTTTAAAGAAAGATAAGGATCCAAGGGATCCTATCGCATTCCGTTCCATCCGTCTACTAAATGTAGATGATAAATTATTTCTGAAAATTTGGACAAAGTTGGCCCTGTGTGCGCAACAGCTGGTCCATTGAGATGAAACTGTTTTTTTTACCACAAAGATTAATGGTAGTGAATATTTTTTTTTGGGGCAGGCCATTGATTACCTGTCAGTCAGCAAGGTAAAAGCGGCTTTGTTGAGTGCTGGGGTCATATGAAGAGCCAGGGCTTAAGATCCTTCCTGAACTGGGGCAAGGCGCAAGGTAAGGTGTCTCCTGTTGTCTATGCAACAGATTTCGTCTCAACCTATTAGATTTTTGGAAATATTTTTGATGAATAATTATGATCAATTGTTCTTGCTCAATTATAGCAATACTCTAAAAATAAAAAGTGGAAAAAGGTTTACATAATTTGTCCTCACTTCCTCTGTCATTATTTGGACGCGTGTCAATGGTTAAAATTTCCATTCTAACATTATTTTTATTTTTGTTTATTAATCTTCCTATCAAAATACTTAAATCTTACTTTCTGGCGTTAGATGTAATTATTTGAAAATGTATTTAGGCTAGCAAGCAACCAATAGCTAAACTACTGATACTTCAGTTAGATATATCACAAGGGGGCTTAGCCCTACCGCATTTTGAGACATACTATCAAGCAGCACTGACTAATTTATTATTTCAGCTAGCCAAGTCACCTCCAAAATTTGAATATTTTATACGCAATACAATGCTGTGCAAATAGGCAATCAAATTGCCTGTCTACCTTCGATCTCCCAAACTTTAAAGTACGTAACATTCCAGCAAAAATTGAGGGTTACAGTTTTCTTAAGGGATTTTATGTTCATGAAATGATTTAGGGTTTACATGATAGGCGATTTTTATAACCTAACAAATCTGATCACTTGGCATTTGCGTGCACAGCAGTCGAGTCATCAGAATACAGCCTTTGTCTTAGTTTTAACCAACTCAATAGTTTTCTAAGAGATAATTAGGTGGTGTCAAACACTTCAGCGATGACGATACTCTTGCACATACACAGGAACAAATTGCTGGAAGTGGGTAGTTGGTATCGTCTTTTACTCCAGACGATTGAGCTGAGATAGATCAATTCTTGTTAAAAGTAGTAGAAGAAACAGGTTGTAGATTTAACATCAAAGAGTGGCGGTTCTTAAGTAAAGTGGGATTTATAGCACTTAGAGCGGCCAAATTTAAAAGGATGGCCTTTCTATCAAGATGACTGACTTATTACAGACCGAAAAAGGTTATTTAAGATGTTTCCACGCCTTGTAGACCAATGTTTTCAGTGCCAAGCTAGAGAAGCATATATTCTTCCATGTATGCCATTTACAACAATTTTGGGAAGCTGCGTCCAAAGTTATTAATCAATTGTTCTCTGTGCAAATGTTGCCGTTACTTAGATTGGTATTGTTTAGTTCCTCACATGAGGTTTATCATCTGATGAAATATCATCAATATTTTACCTCTATTGCATAGCGGTAGCTACATCCCGTGAAAATCAGATAGGATACCATTAATACAGCACTGGTATGGTAAGATGGCCAGGATTCATGCATTTGAAGAGGTAAATGCTAAATGTATTGGGGCCTTACGTAGATTTAAGGATATATGGTTAGGCTTTTCTTCATTTCAGGCAGCAAATGGATGATGAAGATGATGCATTCCACCCTCTTTGCTTCTTGGGAGCTAAATCCAGATTGAATGTAAGATGCTCAGTACTTTGCATCTAATGGCCAGTGGTAAAGCTACATCTTTGAAACCTAATGCTATGTGTTAACAGGAAAGGAAGATATACCTATTGGTTACAATTACACGCAGCACTTTGCACTTTTCTATTAGGAAATTCCCTTGAGATTAGAAGCGGTGTAGTTCACATTTTAGGAAGTTTGCTATTTTTTTCTTGTTATCAAGAAGTAATATGTGCAAAATAGTGTACAGAACGTGTGGTAGTAGAAATTGCACTAGGTAAATGCACTTTACGTCATGCACGATGAACTTACAGCAACTTTTTTATGGTTATAATCTTCCAGGTATTTTTTTTCTAGCTGCTACTCTAGTTGTGACTAGAGAAGCTGTCAGTTTTTAATTCTAGTATTGTGACATTAAGAAATAAATGTTATAAGCAAAAAGTTTAGCATATGGTGAATATTTGAAAAATTGCACTTAATATCTGCTATTTGTCAGGATGTATCTTTTTGGATTCATAGCATTGCATCGTTCGAACAGTATATTTTTGCCGCTGTTGTAGAGGTTTTTTGAGTGAAGATATATCAGATAATTATTTCTTATTGTGCTTTGAAAGATGTTGTTTTGCTATATGAATTGTAAACCCTGATTTTCACCTACTGAAATCAAAATTGGAATAAAAAAAAGACAATATTAAAATGCCACATGCTCATATATCATTTTTCTCTAAGAGCCTCGCCACCAAGGGTAATGTTTGAGATTAAATTCTAGGAAAACACATTGTCATGCCCCAGTTGGCCTTGACTGAAACGTTGCAGGGATCCAAATTTAATTTCCGTATGGTACATTACAATTTCGATGTAAAGACCGTATTTTATTGGCAGAATCAACATCAATTTCAATATGTGACATACATAAAAAAAATATAATTTGTTTTCTCATACAAACAAAATAAAACAATATAGATCTAATGTAAGTAATACATTAGCTTTAGATTTGTCATTAGCATCAATCAAAAAATGTCTGAGTTGTCAGATTGTCTGAATAACATCTCCATATACTGCAAATGATGTTTCCTCCGGACACCTGAGTGAGAAAAAATGTGTGAAATTAAAACATAATAGAAATCTGAAAATACAGAAGTAGCTCATCACTCCAAACAGCAGTTAATACAGAAGAGGTAATACTATATATCCTAAATGCACAGACATCTCCTCTTCAGAGTTCAACCCTATTGGCAGACAGTGTCAAATTTAATGATAATTTTGAATTCTAGTCTCTGAAAATCAAGAATCCGGTTACCTCGTCTCATGTTCTAAGGGACCCTATCAAAGGCAAAGTATTGTAAAAGAGGAACATTCAGTTTGTGTGTGTCAAAAAATGACGTGCTACTGTATGTCATATTTATTTATTGCCTGTAAATGTTCTAGGATCCTGTTTTGTCAGGATGGTTGTGCTTCCTATATTCTACACAATTTTTTGCAGGTACATTTAAGACAATATACATTGTAGTCAGTATTCAGAGCCACATGCCTTCCTTTGTGATATTAAAATTCGTTTCGGCTGTTAGAGATGGTAAACTTCTGTACATTTATGCTAGTTTTACAAGCCTTCAGTGATTACATTTGAAAAACCCTTGTTTTGTCAGCAAATTTGCTTGGAAAATCAACCTTGTAATTATGTTGTTACTTAAATCTATCTTTAACCCCTTCCATGCTGCTGCGATTCTGCTCCTGTGCTGAAGATTTCAGCGCGGGTGCGGTCATGACGGCCCCCATCACATGAGCACTGTAGTGCATGACGGCTGGGGGCTGTCATCAGCATGCAATGGGTTAAAAGATTTGTTCTTCTAGAACGTTATCCTCGGGTGGTCATGTGCCAAAGTGTCAATAATGTGGCAAAGTGTCATCCGTATTAGGCAAATTGCAATGTTTGTTCAACATTTTCTTTCATTATTGCTGAAAGTGGTAATAAGTCTAATGGTCTTGTCGGAGTTATTACACATCTTTCTGTAATAAGGTGACACTGGAAGCATTAAGGTTAAAGAAGTAAGAGGCCTTTAATATACAACCTCAGCCATCAGAGAGACAGCAGCAACTGTCAATCCTTAGACCCCCAAGTACAAGGTTCCATGTAAGACCAACAGGGAAAGAATACAGATACATCACACATCTCCCTTTCTATATGAACACTACATTAAAATATACAAGAAATGCAATTGTCACAAAAGACATATTATCTTACAAAATCTTTAAGATAAACAGGAGTTTTAGCAACTCTGAGACTCCTGCGATTAGTAGAATCACTGGCATCAGAATCGGACACACAACCCCCAGAAGACACATGAACATCTTCAGGATCTTGTATAAACAGATGTGCCACACGATTAAGATTCCAAATACGCCCATCATCTGTTTTCACAGCATTTTTAAACAGTTTGATTTTTTTTTTTGCACCAGTAAACTTTGACCATTTCTTACACCCCAAAGGAACTCTAATTTTAACCAAGTCTCCGATCTTAAAATGTGTAACCTTTGCATATTTTTTCACATCATAGTAAATTTTCCTTTTTTCCTGTAGCATTAACTCTTTATTTCTCCACTGCCCAATCTTATTATCTTTGAAGCCTTTATCCAAGTTCATCCAACCAGGACACAAACGTGTATTTGAAGACCTCCCTCTAAACAATTCAAACGGAGTTCTACCAGCAGTGGAATGAGGTGAAAAGCGATAAGCAGGAATTCTAACTGAATACTTTCTTTCAGCGTTTTGATGAACCTTTCCAAAGATCCATTAGACTCAGGATGATATAAAGAGATCTTTCTGTGAACAACACCACAAGCAGACAGATAATTCTCCATCTCATCTGAACAAAATTGCGGACCATTATCTGAAAGCAAAGATTTAGGAAAACTCTCTCTTTTAAAGATTGAATCTAAGAATTTAATCACACAACGAGAAGTAACCTCACGCACAGCATTAACTTCCACCCACCGAGAATACAAGTCCATCAACACAAACAAGTAAGGAGTTTGCTGCTCTCCATGCAAAGGACCAACTATGTCTATGGCAACTTCATCCCATGGACACAAAGACAACATCCTACAAACCATGGGAGGACATCTCGGTTTGAGAACTTTGTCACTTAACTGACAAGGCCCACAATCAAGAACCACCCTCTCAACCATCAAATCAAGACCCGGCCACCAAAAATCCTGCCTGATGCGCTCCTTTTGTTTTTTAAATACCCATATGTCCTTCGTGAGTCATGTTAATAATGTTAGTTCTCAAGACCACCGGAGAAATTAATCTTGTTCCCCTTGCTAGTACACCATCAACCGCAGCCAACGCATGAGATATTAAAGACCAAGACTTAGCCAACTTCCCATTCAAATTTTTAGACACCAAGTTCATAACTTCTACCAGCTCACCATTCTTAGCTAATTCCTCCTTCCACTCATCCTCTTTTATAGCACCAAGGGTAATATCACAAACCCTGACATCACACTCTTCAGCTCCCTCATCATCATTATCAACCATATGTTCCACATTATTCACCAATCGCGACAAACAATCTGCAGAAATATTTCTACTGCCTGGAATATATTCAAATTTAAAGTCAAATTCTTGTTGAGCAATGACCCACCTTCTAATTCTAGCAGACACAGAATCAAGACCCTTTTTCTCGAAAATCTCTCTCAAATGCTTGTGATCCGATCTTACCACAAACAGAATACCCCAAACAAATTTCCTAAACTTATTGACAGCCCAGAAAATGGCAAGCGCCTCCTTCTCTATTACCGATTAGTTTGGCACCTTTCAAACACCTGGAAGCACATGCTATAAGATCCTCACTACCCTTCCTCACCTGAAACAATAACGCACCTAGACCCTTACTGCTGGCATCTGTGACTATAAAAGTTGGATCACCAGGTCTAAATGCTTGAAGATTTGGAGCATTTTTAAGTTAATTTTTTATTTGAACAAATTCCTTGTTACATTCATCTGTCCAAACAAACTCACTTTTCCTACACATCATACTCCTGAGTTTCTCTGTCTTATCTGCAAAATGTTTTATGAATTTATTGTAAAATTCCACCATACCCAAGAATGACGATAGCTCATCCTTCGAACATGGTTCTTTAAGCCCTTCAATGGTTCTGACCAAATCTTCCTTAGGTCTCACACCTGAACCAGAAATGTGATGTCCAGATAGTCCAGCTCCGTAACTCCAAATTTGCACTTGTCACGTCTGAGAGATAACCCCGCTTTTAACATCTTCTCCAGTACACACCTCAACCTTACATCATGTTCCTCCTTTGTGCTGCCACAAACTAATATATCATCTTGGTAACATTTCACACCACTCACACCTTTAAATAAATCATTCATGGCCCTCCCGTCACTGACCCAAGAGCAGGCAGCCTATCTGGAGAGAGAGATTACGATCGAGGAGGTGATTACGGCGATTTCTAGACTCAAATTAGGGAAAGCCCCTGGCCCGGATGGCTATACAGCCCTCTTTTATAGGACGTCCTGCTGGACGTTAAGCCCTATCTTGACCACACTATTTAACTCCTTCTCTGACCCTGGCACTATCTCTCCGGATCTGCTACGGGCGACAGTGTCTGTCATTCCCAAGCCAGGGAAGGACAGGAAGCAGTGCGGCTCGTATAGGCCAATCTCCTTGCTAAATTTAGACCTGAAACTCTATACTGGAATTCTAGCGGCGAGGTTGGCGCAGCACCTCCCTGGCCTCATGGAACCGGATCAAGCCGGTTTCGTACCTGGACGGCAGACGGTGGACAACACTAAACGTATAGTTCACGTCTTGGAAAAAGCCTCCCGTATCCCAGGGGAGCGAATGCTCCTCTCAGTCGATGCGGAAAAGGCATTCGACCGGGTGCACTGGCCTTACCTCGAACGGGTCATGGCGAAGCTGGGGATGGGGGAAAAGTTCCGAACCATGGTCTTTAATTGCTACAAATACCCCTCGGCCGCAGTCCGCGTGAATGGTTGCGGCTCACGGCGGTTTGACATCGAACGCGGCACGAGACAGGGTTGTCCCCTCTCCCCCCTCCTCTTCGCGCTCTACATGGAGCCCTTTGCCCACCGGGTGCGGCAAAACGTGGCCGTTACCGGAGTACGAATGGGGGGTTTCACCCATGAAATCAGCCTTTACGCAGACGACGTTATCTTCGCGTTGGAAAACCCGAGGCAGGCCCTACCCGCCTGTATGGCGGAGCTCCAAGCTTTTGAGAAGGTAGCAGGCTTTCGGATGAATGTGGAGAAATCCACAGCTCTAGACATCTCCTTGACTCTGTCCACGAGGAACGACCTACAAAGGCTCTTCCCACTGCGGTGGTCGAAAGATCAGGTGCAATATCTAGGGATTACGTTAGCTCCCACGTTGCAGGCCATGGTCTCCCTTAATTATGAGGCGGTTGGCAGAAAGGTGAGAGATGAATTAAGACGATGGAACAAAGGCACGCTTTCCTGGCTGGGTAGAGTGGCAGCGATCAAAATGACGGTCTTGCCCCAAATTCTGTATCTGTTCCGGGCACTGCCCTTGCAACCACCTAAGGGCTGGATTCCACAAATGCAAACTGACGTGTCCCGATTTGTGTGGCAGGGCCGTAAACCCCGAATGCGCCGCACTCTCACGACGTTGACACCGGAATCTGGAGGACTGGGAGTCCCCGACCTCCGCAAATATTTCCAGGCGGCCCAGTTAAGATACCTGGTGGAATGGAGCAGGTGGGAGTCCGATAAACACTGGCTCTTCCAGGATCAGGCAGTGGCCGGACGCCCCTTGCAGGAAATACCCTTCCTCCGCCGCCCACACCGCCCCCCGAACCTCTATGCTTCTTACGTAACGCGGGTCCCGATGCAAGTATGGGACGCCACGAATCGCACGTTTGACCTCACCACGTTCCCCTCACCTCTCACACCTATTGTAGACAATCCCGACTTCACACCGGGGATGGAACACGGGGCCTTTTCACATTGGAGAGATAAGGGCTGTAGGGCACTCGTCCATATGTACGCGACGGATGGAATTATTCCCTTTCACAGCCTTAAAGATACTTATCAGTTAACCGAATCTGACCGCATGAGATACTGGCAGGTCCGACACTGGGCCTTGCAGCCGAGTGTGAGGGACTCTGCAGACAGGAGGCTCCTCCCATATGAGCGATGGCTAATCACCCGCACCTCAGACTCTAAACTTATCACTGACCTATACAAATTGATTCAGCTCCCGTCTTCACACTTCTATATTCCCGGCAGAGAGCGATGGAATAGAGAACTGGGGAGAACGCTTAGTCTTAAAGAATGGGAACGTATTTCATACAGAGCACGTCACTCGGCCTACCATGTAGGCCTCACAGAAACCTTCACGAAGATATCCACCTACTGGTATCACACCCCAGAAAGACTACACGAAATGAACAGGCTTCTTAGCGATAGATGCTGGCGGGAGTGCGGGCAGGTGGGCACACTGACACACATCCTCTGGGACTGCCCAGCACTACAGGCCTACTGGTCGATGGTGATAGACGAAGTTGATAAAAGCTTCGAGATCGAACTGCCCCGTTTCCCAGCGTATACCCTACTGGGTCTACCAAACGACTTAATGTACCCGCTAAAATCTAAGAGGGGGAGGCAGATAGCCGTTATGCTGGGCTCGGCGGTACAAAACATTCTGATTCACTGGCGCACGACCACCACTCCCTCTCGCACGGGCTGGCTGCACAGGTTGTGGCATGTTCTGGGAATGGAAAAAATGTCTCTCACGCTGGCAGGGGACGTGACTGGTTTTGAGGAACTGTGGCAACCCTTTCATTCATTACTGGCTTCAGAATTCACCGAAATCACATGCCCGAGATACCTCAGGTTATTGCGGCTTACACCCCCTTTGTGAGGCATGGTTTCCTTTGGGTGGAGGCCTCCAGGGACTCACGGATATGTGCGGGGTGGGTGAGACGAAGGATGATTGATTGCTTTCATGCTACACAGCACTGGGCGGGGAGGGAGGGGGGGGAATGTTTGTTGGGGCATGTTGTTCTGTTCATAGAGGTACAGGCCCATAGGGCGACGCTTTTTTCTTGTTTTTCTCTTCCCCCCCTTTTTTTTTTTTTTTATCTTTTCTTGTATATGCCTTTGTGCGGAGAGCAGGACATTGAAACAGCCCTGGGGCTGGGACATTAGCATTTCTGGTCTTGAGCTGCCTCTTGCGGTACCCAGTGCATGTATGTAATCTGCATTCTATGTGAACTGTACCTTTCTAATAAAATGCTTTAAACATAAATAAATCATTCATAATCCTCTGAAACACTGAGGCTGCGGAAATCAGGCCAAATGGCATTCTTAAAAATTTGAAAGAACCAAAAGGAGTTATAAAAGCCGTTAGCTCTTGTGATTCTTTGCTGAGAGGGACTTGATGATAGGCCGAAGCCATATCCAACGTTGTAAAAAAACAAGCCCCATCCAACAAAGGCTCTGTTACTCTGTTTTTAAAAATGTACTCCTCTTCATTGTGAATTTCACTGTGATGATCTTGCTTTTAAAATATCGCCGCACTCACCTTGTTGTATAATTTGCACTGTGTTTGTGTCCCCGGTTCACCGCCAAAAGTTTGGATTGAGTGGAGGGACGGTCGAACCTAGCCCACGGAGGAAGTGATTACGACTTCCTGCCCAGCAACCAATCAGCGACCAGCAGCTGACTCCCCTCAGGCATAAAACTCTACTCCACAGTCGCGCTGTTGATGCGCTGAGCGTAGGAACAGGCAAGGAGACTCTTACACTTTCAGAGCGCTTGGGTAAAGGCTCTGTTACTCTGTTTTTAAAAATGTACTCCTCTTCATTGTGAATTTCACTGTGATGATCTTGCTTTTAAAATATCGCCGCACTCACCTTGTTGTATAATTTGCACTGTGTTTGTGTCCCCGGTTCACCGCCAAAAGTTTGGATTGAGTGGAGGGACGGTCGAACCTAGCCCACGGAGGAAGTGATTACGACTTCCTGCCCAGCAACCAATCAGCGACCAGCAGCTGACTCCCCTCAGGCATAAAACTCTACTCCACAGTCGCGCTGTTGATGCGCTGAGCGTAGGAACAGGCAAGGAGACTCTTACACTTTCAGAGCGCTTGGGTAAAGGCTCTGTTACTCTGTTTTTAAAAATGTACTCCTCTTCATTGTGAATTTCACTGTGATGATCTTGCTTTTAAAATATCGCCGCACTCACCTTATTGTATAATTTGCACTGTTTTCGTGTCCCCGGTCCACCGCCAAAAGTTTGGATTGAGTGGAGGGACGGTCGAACCTAGCCCATGGAGGAAGTGATTACGATTTTCTGCCCAGCAAGCAATCAGCGACCAGCAGCTGACTCCCCTTCCACCTATATATTCTAATGTTTTTCCGGTCGCGCAGCGGGCGCGCTGTTGTCGCGCCGAAGTCAAGCCAAAGTCCAGCCTGTCTGCGCCCGTCCGCGACCGGTCGGGGCAAGGGGTCAGTTCCTCTGCTATAATCTCCACAGAAACGCGTAGATATTCCAGAGAAGCCCTACTAAATCTGAAGTCTACACAGTGCTCCCAGGCCGCGTCCCTTAGCTGTCACCAAACTCCTTCCTTATGCTCAGGTTGCAACCTATCCCTTCTATCCCTACCCTCCACGTTAAACATGGGGACTTCTGATTTTCTGCAACCCCTGCTCACGCACAAATATATAGACCCCCCTCACAAACTTACTTTTATTAGATTGAACTGTAGAGAGACGTCTTTGATCTACTCACTACATCACAACCAGCTGCCCTATTCCTCACTGAGACCTGGCTAAGTGACAGCTCCGG
Source organism: Lissotriton helveticus (assembly GCF_964261635.1). NCBI lineage: Eukaryota > Metazoa > Chordata > Amphibia > Caudata > Salamandridae > Lissotriton > Lissotriton helveticus. The sequence goes on from NC_136059.1 coordinate 1,431,874,551, forward strand.
CCCGGACATAGCATCAGCCCTCCCCGATAACTATACTTACATCGGCAGGAACAGGGTGGGTAAAGAGGGAGAAGTGATAGCAATTATTTTTCGAAATACCTATAAATGTAAGTGGGTGGATCTAGACATACAAAACTGTGAAGCCGGCCTTTTTAAGCTTCTGCTCTCCCCTAATTTTACCCTTACTGGAATTCTTATCTACCGAGCCCCTGGTACAGCTAGCTCTTGGGCTGCCTCTCTTCCTGAGCTCATTGCGCCCTTTTTGCTAGACGCCACTAACTTCCTGATTGTAGGAGACCTCAACATCCATTTCAATGACACCTCCTGCCACACTAGTACCAATCTCATCTCGGACATAGCAGCGCTGAATCTCACCCTTTGTAACTCAGGCCCAACACATAAAGCAGGAAACTTACTTGACCCCATTTTCTCTAATCGCAACACTATTACATGTAAGCCACACCGACCTATCACCTGGTCAGATCACTACTTGGTGGAATCTTCTATAACTATCCATCGGTCTCCCACAACTCAAGCACTTTCCGCAGAATCCAGGGTGACTAGAAACTGGAAAAAACTGGACACTATTAATTTCAACGCATGTCTAGAAGACACCAGGCCCCTCACTACTATAACGAACATTGAAGAGGAAGCGGTCATCCATAGTTGGCTTAGCTCCGCTGTCAACGTATGCCTCCCCCAGAGAAAGAAAAAGTATAATTCGCACCACCCACCTGCCCCGTGGTTTACTGAATCACTTAAATCGGAAAAAAACATATGCAAAAACTTAGAGCGGCGGTGGCGCACTCATTATGATCCCTGCACTAAGTTATTGTATAGATCAGCCCTAACAAAATATCATGCACTCTGTAACAGGGCAGAAAACGTCAATTTAACCATTTGGAACGCACATAATCGCCCCAGAGCACTTTTTAAAGCCGTGCAAGAACTTTCTGGCGCTACTTGCCAACCAAAAGCCCCATGTTTGGATTCCACTCAATGCAATGCTCTGGCTGAATTCTTTATCAACAAAATTGATAATATCTATGCTGGTTTTGATGACCCGACTCCCTCCCACACAGCATCTGCACTCCCCAAACTGGCTATCCACACTGAACATGTTTTACAGGACCAAACTCCCAGCAACACCAGTCTGCATTTAGCAACATGGGACCCTCTCAATATTTCCACATTACGCGATATCATCAGTAACATCAAATCAGGTTCTCCTATGGATCCTTTTCCCCCACAAGTTCTACAAACCTTGGATACACACACCCTCAATCTCATTTTAGAGCTTCTTAATACATCCCTAAGGGTAGCCAAGGTTCCTAATGCATGGAAACATGCTATGATAGTACCTTTGCTGAAAAAGGCTAATGCAGATCCAGAAAATCCTTCTAATTTCCGCCCGATCTCGCATCTACCGGTCTTTTCTAAAATTTTAGAAAAAACATATCAAAATATAACTCACTAAATATACTGAATCAAGGAACCTCCTCCACAAATCTCAGTCTGGCTTTAGGGTAGAATTCTCGACAGAATCGACACTTTTAGGTGTCACCGAGACTATACGCAGTCAGGTTGACAATGGGGAAACCGTGGCACTCATTTTGCTCGACCTAAGTGCCGCATTTGATACGGTTTCCCATACCATCCTTCTCAACACCCTTCAATCTTGCGGTATTACTGGACCTGCTCTTGAGTGGCTCGCGAGTTTTCTCCATGATAGAACTTTTCAAGTTTTCTCCCCCACATCTGTTTCTAAAATACATAACTCACAGTACGGAGTCCCTCAAGGCTCCATCCTGAGCCCCCTACTTTTCAACCTATACATCAGCCCCTTAGCCACCATTGCGGAACAAGCTGGGCTTACTATTTACTCATACGCTGATGATACCCAGCTTATTTATTCACTTTCCACCAATGCACGCTCTAACCCATCTTCCCTTTGCTCTGGACTCAGTGATATTGCCAAATGGATGCATGAAAACAAACTCAAACTTAACGGGGGAAATGCAGCTCTGTGGGGCCCACATCATTGGCCATCCCAGATGGGTCCTCTTCCTTCCCCCTCTAAAACTGCCCGCAACCTTGGCATCATTTTTGATGACCAGGGGTGCTAGAGGGCGCACTGCGGTATGGCTGGCATGTGAGTCAGCTCCGCCGGACGGGTGCGGGAAAAGCAATCCCTACACCCCCAAACCTGCTCCAACAGGTACAACAAACGGATATATGGGAATCGGAATGTGGAGGCATTAAACTGCTGAAACTCCGGCTCTGCGGCAAGGATCCCGGAGGGTAAAATTGGCGATTACACTGGTGAAGGAGAGCGGCGATCTAAAATGGCGGCGCTCGAAACACAGAGCTACGGGTCTCGAAGGAGGTAACCACCCCCAGATGCCCAGAAAATCGCGGGAATATCACCCCAATACAGCAGAGCCGTAACACCAACGGGGCCAGTGAACTAGGCTCCCCGAAAACTTATGTCGGGACTGACGAAGAGGTTGCATTCCAGGCCCGGCAAAATGGCGGCGGCGGTGGAACGCACGAACAGCGAAGCCGAACAAGGTACTACCAGCATCCCGCTGCCTCGAGGCTGCGTATAGGCAAAAAACGGAGGTAAGTGGGCGGGAACGGAGGCCAAGCAGAGGAAGCGGACTGCACAGATGAACTGGTGTGGGGGCTGCTTGCAAAGCGCTCAGCGTGGGATGCGAATGCACGCCAGTGCGGGACTGGCAACACGGCATCTGGGTTGTGGAAGTCGCACGCAATATACAACGGCAGACTAACGTCCGCGTGAGCGGTGACCCGCATTTTGCTGGCTGCGCGGTGGGCATAGCAGAAGACGAGTGGGAGCACGAACCTACCAACGCATGATCCATATCACGCGGACAACTCTGTGCAGGACTGCGTTTCGCCAAGCAGTGCTTAATGACTTAACAACGCTGGGAAACACAGGACCCAGATGCGTTTCAGACTGTGTCCTGCTGTTGAGCACCACGGCGTGGCTGGCATGGCGTGACAGGAAGGGAAAGGGACTACAAAGCACAACTTGACAGGATACCACGGAAGCGACTTGCACGGTACTGGGCAGTTATGTGGGAAGGTGAATGGTCCAATGCATAGACCCACATCACAGGGGGCGACAGGAACTCTACAACGCCGTAAGCGGACCACTGCAGCATCCACGGCCTCGGCAAGCCCAGGAACACAACGTAATAGCCCCTCGACGACTCCCAGCGGGATAGGGAAACCCGACAAACAACAGTCGAAACTGCCCTTCGAAACCAGGAAGCAAACACACAAAACTGTGACCACTTCGGAAGTGGAGGGGGAGCAAGACTTGGTCGATGGCGCCAGCATGGAGTCAGTTCTAAGGGCCATCCAACAAAGCTTGCAAGAGATGAACAATAAAATGGATAACGTCATGCAAAGGGTGGACACTATGACAGCGAAACTGGAAAACCACGAGGAGCGTTTAGTGGAAGCAGAACAAAGGATCTCCACAGTTGAAGATGAGTCCAGGACCACAATGAAAGCATGCAGGAGCATTGAAAAGACCCTGGAAACTCTAAGAGCGAAGGTGGAGGACCAAGAAGCGAGATCTCGCCGAAATAACGTCCGTATTTCGGGCCTGCCAGAGACAACAAACACTGGCAAGATGGAGTCCTACGTAGAGGCAATGCTGAAGGACATATTTGGTGCGGGGAGCTTCTCGGAGGTGTTCCTGGTTGAACGTGCGCACCGCTCCTTGGCGCCCGTCCCGAAGCCGGGTGCCGCTCCTCGGATGATTATTGCCCGAATGCTTAACTACAGAGACAGAGACACAATTCTCAGGCTCGCTAGGGAGAAAGGCACAGTCACGTATCAGGGAAACACCCTGGAGTTCTATCCTGATCACACCATGGCGGTGCAACTGGCGCGAAAAGAATTTGCCACAGTCAAAAAGAAACTCCGGGAGATGGGAGTTGGGTATGCAATGCTCTACCCTGCGAAACTAAAAATCACTACCGAGGGCAAGCCTGTGATTCTCCCGACGGTGCAAGCTGCACAGGAATACATCAAGAAACTTGGAAAGCGCCGCAAAGAACGGGACAGAGAGGACAGAATGAGTGATAACGACTGAAGACCTAAGCGGCGGAATCACACGAGAGAGTTGGCGACTGCAAAACGGGCAGCCGATGTCTGCGGGGGATACCGCAGGCGCAATACAGCAGACTGGACTACAAAGCCGACCATGGATGACTATCCTACTATGTTAAGCTGAGCATGAACATAGAAGTTGAACAGTGAGTACACTTGCACTCGTCGCTGCAGGGCACATGTGGATGACCCATGGGGGGAATACTCGGGGCGCATAGGCGGAAAACTAATGGTACTGAGCCTCTACACTCCTGAACTGAGATGGAAAACGCATGGGTGGGCCCACGTGTGGGATCCGTGGTGCACTGTTTACAATTGCCCTCCACGAGGCTAGGTTGCTGGTAGGGGAGGGGTCCTACTGCCATACTTGAGTCGCTATGGGATGGGGAGGGAAATAAATTGACAACTACAAGAATGACCTGCGCACCCGTCCACATCCACCATGTGGATGGAGACGTGTGCACCTGGCGACACCCCCAGGCGGGTGTACCCCAATTCAAGTTATGGTATTGGTTTGACGTTACTAGGGGGATGGCTTTGGCACAGTTCGGGCGCTGAAGTGGGAGGAGGGAGGGAGGGGATGTTGGGAACTTTACGAGTGAATGCACTGTGTCTAAGAGGCATTGCGACCTCTTTCATTGACTGCACTGATGTTGTTATGATTGCACTCATTACCAGAGAAATTAAGCACACGCATGCCCTGGGGCCAAAAGCCTGCGAACTGGCGGCGCTGGAGTGCACGAGCACAGAGAATCAACAACCAGACAAACCATGCTAACACGTCCTGACACACTAAGCTTCATCACATGGAACATAAGGGGCCTAGGTAATCCAAAGAAGATAAGGCAAATGTTTGCGTACTTTGACAGAACCAAAGTAGATATTGCCTTTCTGCAAGAAATGCATCTGGCACCCAATGGCACCTCAACGCTTGGCACTAGGTGGGCAGAGTCAACCACTAGCTCAAACTATTCGACGTACTCAAGAGGCGTTAGCATACTGATAAAGAAAGGGACCCACTTTCAGATTTCAGACACACACAAAGATACTGAGGGCAGATACGTAGTGGTGGTGGGTAAGGTGCGGCAGCAGCAGGTTGCGTTAGTGAACGTGTATGGCCCTAACATAGACGACTCCAACTTCTATGAGTCGTTATGGCACACACTCGCAGATATACAGGCTGAGAATATAATCTGGGGAGGGGACTTTAACGTCATGCTGAAGGATGGGCTCGACAGAACACTACACACACTGGAACCGCATGTGAAAGCGAGGGCGATGCTGCTAGATGCGATGAATGACTTACACCTGGGAGACATGTGGAGGATATTACACCAGGGGGAACAAGTAGCGACACACATTAATGCGGCACACAGCAGTTGGTCCAGGCTGGACTACTGGTTAGGCACGCAGGATACACTATCATGGGTTGTAAATATCAAGCACCTCCCCAGGACACTCTCAGATCACAGCCCCGTGCTCTTGAAGATGCAAATCCCTCACTATGTATCGCCACCGTACATGTGGCGATTTAATGCACAAGCCTTACGTGATCCAATGTATGTTGACACCATCCTGAAAGCGATCACTGATTATTTTGAGCTAAACTCCCCCACGACGGAAGACCCGTGCCTCCTGTGGGAGGCTTTTAAAGCAATCATAAGAGGAGTATGCATAAGCACGACCTCCGGCATTTTAAAAGATATACGCCAACAATTAAAGAGGCGGGAGGAGGAAATACAAGAGCTGGAAAAGCAATACACACGAACTGGGGACGCTGCCTTGTTGAGCGACAAGTTGCCCTTCTAACAGAACATCACAAATTCGCAGAGGACGAACTAAAATACATATTCAAACGGACAACTGCCAGAAGATATGGAGAGGGGGGCAGACCGGGCAGGGCCCTGGCGGAAAAGATATGTACAGGCAGAGCACCACAACATATCACAGCAATTAAAACTGAGGCGGGCGCACGCACGCATAATATCAAGAACATAATGGGAGAGTTCATGGGCACATATGGGGCACTGTATGAGGCGAGACCATTAATACCGCAAGAAGACATGTTGGCCTACATGGCGGATGTGGAGATAGCGTGGTTGGCAGACGGACATAGGGAATACCTAGCTCGCTCCATTACGGTCCAGGAGGTCGTTGACACCATTAGACGGCTTCCAAACGGGAAAGCTCCGGGACCAGACGGTTTCGTGATAGAATTTTATAAAACGTTCGCAGACATACTTGCACCACATCTAGTAAGGCTGTATGAATCGGCTCACGAAGCACAAACATTACCGGCCTCGATGAGAGAAGCGCTGATTATTGCACTACTAAAACCAGGAAAGGATGAGGAACACTGTGACTCTTATCGCCCACTCTCGCTCATAAATGTAGACACTAAAATCCTAGCGAGCATATTGGCTGACAGACTGAAACCTCTCATGCCGCTGTTGATTAGGCCTGACCAATCCGGGTTTATACCAGACAGATCAACCACGCATAACACCCGCACTTTGTTTGCCCTAGCGCATTATCTGGCTCCTGATATAAAGGCGGTGGCAGTGTTATTAGACACGGCCAAAGCGTTTGATACGATTGACTGGCCCTTTCTCCATGCAGTTCTTATACGAATGGGTTTTCCGCCTTTGTTTATAGGTTGGATAACGATGCTATACACGGACTTAACGGCGCGTATTAGGATAAATAAACACCTCTCAGACCCGATAGCCATTAGTCGAGACACAAGGCAAGGGTGTCCACTGTCACCAATGCTGTTTGCACTCATACTTGAACCATGGGCTTGCAAGATCAGGCAGCACCATCACTACTCTGCCATTCAGCTCCCAGCACGTCCCATACACATATCGTTATACGCAGACGATATGGTACTGTATGTCAAAAACCCAGAAACGAATCTTAACCCGCTGCTGCAAGAATACATTAAATTTGGCCAGTACTCAGGGCTGCAGATCAATTGGACCAAGTCGCTTGTACTGTCATTGACGGATGGTACCCAGCCAACTGCACTGGACTACCCTCTGGAATGGCAAGACGAGCCGACAAGGTATCTGGGAGTATGGTTCCACAGGGACCCGGAATTGGTTATCCGTACCAACTACGGGAGAGCTATATCCTTACTAGAGGACAAGATCAAGAGGTGGGTTGGGCTGCCGCTGTCCCTGGCTGATAGACTCGCCATTGTGAAAATGGTACTGCTCCCGAAATTTCTGTACCTGTTCAACAACATTCCTATCAAGCCCCCAGCAGAGGTATTCCGTAATATCAAATCCCTAATGTTGACCCTAATCTGGGCAGGAAAACAAGCCAGGTTAGATTTACAAACAATGACACTACCGTACGCTAAGGGTGGCTTTAAGGTCCCAGATATCTACCTCTATTATCTCTGCGCCCAGGCGCAATTTGCGCATTACTGGTACCATGAGATACCGTTCCTGACGCATGTAGCGGTGGAAAAGGGAGACGCGGATCCAATCCCGCTGACGAGTATATTGCCGCATAAAAGACACAAATTGCATGACCATGACATCAACCCGGTCAACACCACAATCGAAGCATGGAGACTATTGGGTAAGGTAGCGCAATGCATACCACTTTACGCACCAGCACTCCCACTAGAGCACCACCCTGCCCTGTCAGTTACACAAGAGCGGGTCGGAATGGACCTATTGAAACACGCCGGCATAGATAGGCTGGGTGATTTATACAGGGATGGGAAATTCATAATGCTAGACAACCTAGATTATATCAAGAATCCAACATTGCTGTTTAGGTTCAACTACTTTAGATTACAAAGGGCGATGAAAGAATATTTCCCTGCATTCCCAGATGAACCGCAGACGCTAGCCCCTTTACAATTGATACTCACCACACCCTCGGCCTCACATTTGGTATCTAGATTGTACAACAGCGCGCAAACAAATATTGGGGGAAACACTGCAAGGGCAAGGGATAAATGGAGCACGGCATTAGATGACACACTCACAGAAGAGGAATGGGAGACCACCTGCATACTGACGGGTATGCTGACACCGAATGGCAATCTGAGAATCATCCACTATAAATACCTACATCACATGTATCACACACCTCACAGATTGCACAGGTACGGACTAAGGGACAACTCCAACTGTGTGAGATGTGGACAAGACAATGCAGACTTTATGCACTTGGCATGGCACTGTGGTTCAGTGGCGCTGTACTGGGAACAAGTGATACAGGCCATTAATGACATACTGGGGGCAACTTTGCAATGCACGGCCAAAATATGTCTGCTAGGTATAGTGCCGCAGCTAAAAGCGCAGGGGAAAAAACTGTGTGTGATTGCCTTGCTAATGGCAAAAAGAAGAGTATCATTGCACTTGTGCAGTAAGTTGAAGCCCAGGGTGAAAAACTGGCTGGAGGACCTGACGTACTGTTGTGACACACTGGCCACATACGACGAGGAACTGCCAGCGGGTTCACGCCCCAGAGACTATTGGGCACCCTTTAGACAGTACCTGTTAAAGATTGCAGCGGACCACGATGCTCCTGTAGAGCTGAGTTGATTCCGGCCTTATGCTAATGAATTTGGTTATTTGAAGTGTAATGGAGGGGGAAGAATGCTGTGACACAGTGCTATACGTTTTAGGGGTTTTCTTACAATGTTACTCAAGTTTACTGAGGTTTCAAATATACTACGTAAAATGTAAGAACGAGAACGTAAGTGTACTAGCTTGCAACATTGTCAAATTACACGCATGTCAGAATTGTCACGAAAACGCCGCCGGACCTACGGTTGTCGGCTGATGGGCCGTGTATGTAGAGCGGCACGCTCAATGCTTCAAACAAAATGTTAAGCCGGCCTCATATGGTTGTAGGCGACGAGAATGTACTTCAACTCTGTGGCAATGTGAAATAAATGTCTTACACCAAAAAAAAAAAAAAAAATAATAATCATTTTTGATGACCAAATGTCTATGAAGCAACAAGTGGTCAGAGTTGCTTCGACCTGTTTCACTATCCTAAAGTGGCTCAGGAAGATTATATGGATGCTTCCTCAGGACACACAAAAAACCGTAGTCCAGGCTCTAATAACATCTCGACTGGACTACCGCAACATCTTGTACCTAGGTGCTAGCAAGGAAGTAACGCGGAAACTTCAGATGGTACAAAACGCAGCGGTTAGGTTAGTTTGCAAACTGCCTTAAAAATCCTCCACATCAATCCACTTACGAAACCTTCACTGGCTCCGAATTGAAAGTCGCACAAAGTTCAAAGCCATGTGCTATATGCACAGAATCAACTCAGGCAGGGCACCACCCTATCTCAGAACTATAGTTCACCAATACTGCCCTTCACGCGTCCTCCGTTCCTCAAACCAGTACAAGTTTCAGGTACCTAGGATAAAGCGAGCTAGAATGGGCGGACGTTCCTTTTCTTATCTTGCGCCCTCCCTCTGGAATTCTCTCCCCCATCACCTTTGCACAGAACCCAGCTACCTCAAATTTCGTAGGGATCTAAAAACGTGGTTGTTTAACCAATAGTCTATTCTCTACTCCAGGCCCTGAGTCTCACTTTGCTAGGTCCTTTTCATCCTGTCCATAGCGCCGGGAAACCTCCGGGTAGCTGCGCGCTCTATAAATATAAATATAATAATAATAATAATAATAATAATAATAATAATAATAATAATAATAATGTTGCAACCAACTCTTCAATGTTAGGTAGTGGAAATGTATCTACTATTACCTCTTTGTTCAAAGCATGAAGGTCCACACACAGACGGATTTCATTATTGGGCTTCCTTGCCACGACAATGGGGGCCAACCATTCTGTTGCCTACACAGCTTCGATTACCCCAGCCTTCAATAACTTATCAATTTCTTTCTTTACCGCATCTTGCATAGAAATTGGGACTCACCTCACTTTCACTGCAACCGGGTTTGCACCAGATTTCAACTTTATCTGGTGTTTGTATCCTCTCAAACATCCAAGTTTCTCACAAAATATTTCCTTAAAATTTTCCACCATTTCCTCTCCTACACCCTCTACCGATTGAACCTGAACAGAGGGTTTTGCGTTGGAATTGAGCACCCCCCCAAACCTGCTTGATGTGACCAGCTTATTAAGCTATCACATTTTTCTGCCACATACATTTTTGTCACCCCAAATCTCCCATTATATTCAATGCTTTTGTAAAACCTAACATCTTGATGGGAGTTCCCCCGTATCCCGTTGGTTTACCATCCGATTTTTTAATACAACTTTCTTTGAGAAATATTTCAAATAATCTTGCTTTGAAACAAAAGTCAAGTGTGAGCACAAATCAAATCAAATTTCATTTTTATTCTTATACCACCCACACTAACCCACTCTGATGGATGTTCTACTTTGCTGTCATTTATTTGAAAGGTGACTTCTTTAGTTTCAACTCTAGTATCCAATTCTTTCCCAAATGACCTTTTTTCCCACACACATTGCAGACAACCTTCAAGACCGGGCAGTTTTTATCGTTAGCCATATGTCCCAACCTGCCACACCTATAGCAGTTACCTTGAAGAACACCCCCACTTTTCTTCTCAAACAGTGTTTTATTAGCTTGGTTATCACTCACTCAGCTGACCCCAGTAGCGTGCTGCTTTTACTGCCCACGGAGAGAGCAGAGCTCCGTTTGCCTTCGTTCCCGTTTTTGCTGCCTGCCGCCTCCCCTCTACGAAGACTCGCTGGTGTGAGCGAGCCCTGCAATCGGCAGGGCGTGCACAGCGCTCCCAGCTTGAGTCCCCTGGGTCGAGGCTAGCCAATTGAACTGACCATCAGCAAGCCGGGGGACTGCGAGGACCAGCAACCCCCACGTTGTACAGCTGGATCCTCTTCCCCCGGCGGAGACGCCCACTGACACGCCCAGCAGCCCATTACCTTTCGTGACACCCGCTCCGCGGGTGCCACTCACTCAGCTGACCCCAGTAGCGTGCTGCTTTTACTGCCCACGGAGAGAGCAGAGCTCCGTTTGCCTTCGTTCCCGTTTTTGCTGCCTGCCGCCTCCCCTCTACGAGGACTCGCTGGTGTGAGCGAGCCCTGCAATCGGCAGGGCGTGCACAGCGCTCCCAGCTTGAGTCCCCTGGGTCGAGGCTAGCCAATTGAACTGACCATCAGCAAGCCGGGGGACTGCGAGGACCAGCAACCCCCACGTTGTACAGCTGGATCCTCTTCCCCCGGCGGAGACGCCCACTGACACGCCCAGCAGCCCATTACCTTTCGTGACACCCGCTCCGCGGGTGCCACTCACTCAGCTGACCCCAGTAGCGTGCTGCTTTTACTGCCCACGGAGAGAGCAGAGCTCCGTTTGCCTTCGTTCCCGTTTTTGCTGCCTGCCGCCTCCCCTCTACGAGGACTCGCTGGTGTGAGCGAGCCCTGCAATCGGCAGGGCGTGCACAGCGCTCCCAGCTTGAGTCCCCTGGGTCGAGGCTAGCCAATTGAACTGACCATCAGCAAGCCGGGGGACTGCGAGGACCAGCAACCCCCACGTTGTACAGCTGGATCCTCTTCCCCCGGCGGAGACGCCCACTGACACGCCCAGCAGCCCATTACCTTTCGTGACACCCGCTCCGCGGGTGCCACTCACTCAGCTGACCCCAGTAGCGTGCTGCTTTTACTGCCCACGGAGAGAGCAGAGCTCCGTTTGCCTTCGTTCCCGTTTTTGCTGCCTGCCGCCTCCCCTCTACGAGGACTCGCTGGTGTGAGCGAGCCCTGCAATCGGCAGGGCGTGCACAGCGCTCCCAGCTTGAGTCCCCTGGGTCGAGGCTAGCCAATTGAACTGACCATCAGCAAGCCGGGGGACTGCGAGGACCAGCAACCCCCACGTTGTACAGCTGGATCCTCTTCCCCCGGCAGAGACGCCCACTGACACGCCCAGCAGCCCATTACCTTTCGTGACACCCGCTCCGCGGGTGCCACTCACTCAGCTGACCCCAGTAGCGTGCTGCTTTTACTGCCCACGGAGAGAGCAGAGCTCCGTTTGCCTTCGTTCCCGTTTTTGCTGCCTGCCGCCTCCCCTCTACGAGGACTCGCTGGTGTGAGCGAGCCCTGCAATCGGCAGGGCGTGCACAGCGCTCCCAGCTTGAGTCCCCTGGGTCGAGGCTAGCCAATTGAACTGACCATCAGCAAGCCGGGGGACTGCGAGGACCAGCAACCCCCACGTTGTACAGCTGGATCCTCTTCCCCCGGCGGAGACGCCCACTGACACGCCCAGCAGCCCATTACCTTTCGTGACACCCGCTCCGCGGGTGCCACTCACTCAGCTGACCCCAGTAGCGTGCTGCTTTTACTGCCCACGGAGAGAGCAGAGCTCCGTTTGCCTTCGTTCCCGTTTTTGCTGCCTGCCGCCTCCCCTCTACGAGGACTCGCTGGTGTGAGCGAGCCCTGCAATCGGCAGGGCGTGCACAGCGCTCCCAGCTTGAGTCCCCTGGGTCGAGGCTAGCCAATTGAACTGACCATCAGCAAGCCGGGGGACTGCGAGGACCAGCAACCCCCACGTTGTACAGCTGGATCCTCTTCCCCCGGCGGAGACGCCCACTGACACGCCCAGCAGCCCATTACCTTTCGTGACACCCGCTCCGCGGGTGCCACTCACTCAGCTGACCCCAGTAGCGTGCTGCTTTCACTGCCCACGGAGAGAGCAGAGCTCCGTTTGCCTTCGTTCCCGTTTTTGCTGCCTGCCGCCTCCCCTCTACGAGGACTCGCTGGTGTGAGCGAGCCCTGCAATCGGCAGGGCGTGCACAGCGCTCCCAGCTTGAGTCCCCTGGGTCGAGGCTAGCCAATTGAACTGACCATCAGCAAGCCGGGGGACTGCGAGGACCAGCAACCCCCACGTTGTACAGCTGGATCCTCTTCCCCCGGCGGAGATGCCCACTGACACGATTACCGCCCACCGCCCTCAACCATATAACGAACTCCACTTCCTCCGCGCAGCGGGACGCGCGCGGGTCGGAGCCCGGGGCGAAGACCGGGCAAAGAGCAGGCCGTTTGAGGCCGTTCGAGAACGTGAGAGTCCGGTCCGGCCCACCCCCCTAAGTTCAACATCCTGGTCGTTCCAACACAGGTACTAACTATTTCCATTGAATACTCTTATAACTTGATAGTTAACACAAAAAGAGCTACTAGCGCCTAACTGTTGGAAAATGACCACAAAAATGAATACAAGATCTACCAAGCAGAAAAAATCAAAAAAGAATGGTATAGGAGAAATACTATTGGGCCCAATGGATGACTTTCTAGCTAAAGCAAACACATTTATCGACCAAAGCATAAGTTTAATTGAGAGGAGAGTCTCAACTGAACTTGAAATCGCTCGTCGATCTTCACTGGGACTACTGGCAACCGCAAAAACCCCAGAAGTACAGTCAGCACCTAGCCAAACTGTGGTGATCCCAAATAGGCTTAGTCTTCCAAACAATGTCGACCTCTCAGCATCACAAATTTCAGTAACTTTTACAGAAAGCGATCTGGAAAAAAACCCTGACATTTTTCCTGACCCAACGCCTGAAGAAACAAGGCAAATGAGAGGGAGGCGGGAGGGAGCCATAAAGAAAAGGAGTGTAAGGAAAATCTACAGGACATTTACATCTCCTGCCCTTCCCAGCATTTCAGGTAGACCCAAAGGGGGTTTGGTAACCTACCTGGCAAATACAATTGCTGACACAAAGATCCATAAGGTTGATCTACTATCGAATTTCCAGATCCTTACTCTTATAATTGGCAAAAATCCCCCCATCACAATAATCAACATATATAACAACCTAGAGGAAGAAACATTTTTAGCCGTCCTTTCACGAATCAAGGAAAAAATAGTTGAACATTGTCATCCTAAACAGAAAAAAGAAAATTCCCATGTAATCTGGGGAGGAGATTTCAACCTTCATCCCTGCTCCAACAATGACAATTGTGGATTGGTAGACGAACATGATAACCCCCTTGTCCACTTTATTCACTCAGGAGTGGGGCTCGCCATGAATAGAATACTTTCCGATCTGGACTTGCAAATTATAAACCCCACCCAAGAGTTTAATAATAGGCTAGAACCCACTTACAGAGGAAGGGGCCACGAAACTACCGTGGACTATGTAATTGTGACAGAAGGATTGAAAGATCAAATTAACAGTATGCTAATCCTGGAGAACACCCTTAGCGATCATTCTGCATTAAGCCTAAAAGTCCAAACAACCCGACAAAGGTCATCGATGGCAACTATAGCAAATATGCTAACCCAGAGTAGGCTCGAACTGGGCAAACCTAACGGATTCACGATAAAATGGGAAAAAGTGGACCCCAACATTCTTACAAAGCGGCTAGTAACAACTACTTATAACAACATTTTGATCTGTCTCGATCCACATGCAGAGCCTAACCAAATTTTGGAAAACTTCAACCTGATAATAGAACAAGTCAAAAAACTGTTAACCAACACACCCATACAAAATAAGAACACCTCTATAGGTTGGTTCAATCGAGACTGTACTAAAGCGCAGACCAACTTGAGGAAAGCACTCGGAAATCCAATTAGAGATAAAACCATCATCCAAGCTCTTCGACGGGAGTATAACACTGCCAGAAGCACAAGGAAAAAAGAGCTAAAACAATCCTTGTGGAAAGCCCTGCACAAGAGTGCACTTCAGAAAGACAGTCAGGCATTCTGGAAAATAGTCAAATCACCTCTGCTAACCGACTCCAATGCCCCAAAAATTGATGTAGCCATTGATGAGGATACATGGGTGAACCATTTCTCAAAAATCTTTAAACAGCAATCTAACACCGAAGATCATGAGTCCAACTTTAACCCAGTAATCTATCCCATACAACTGGAGGTAGATTTGCAGGACTTTGAAATGGCGCTTTCCTCAAGTAAGTCTGGAAAATCCCCAGGCCCTGACGGGGTCCCAGTTGATTTATTTAAGCACCTTCCCGATCTCTGGGTACCAATAATTACAAGAGTCTGTATAGCAACATCGAAACTCGGCCTGCTAGATTCATGGTCTTCTTCCATCATGGTCCCAATCTATAAGAAGGGGGACCGACAAGACCTTAAGTGCTACCGCCCAATCTCCCTTCTTGACTCTTTGGGCAAACTAGTCGGCAGAGTTCTCCTCGGAAAGCTACAACAATGGGTGGAAGACAAAAACATCCTCTCGCACCTACAGTTTGGCTTCAGGGAGGGCTTTGGAACCATCGAACAGGCCCTAAACCTAAGCCTGCTTACATCTAAGTATACCCATGCTAAACCTGGTGCCATTTACATGGTATATGTGGACTTGTCTTCCGCCTTCGATTGCGTTTCACATGCAAAGCTTTGGTCACTGTTGGGCACCATGGGGGTTGATCCCCCCCTTCTGGATTTTTTAAGGGAGCTCTACAGTAAAGCTACTGCGAGAGTGAGATACGGGACAAGAGGAGAACTGACGGCACAATTCAGCGTAGAGCGAGGAGTGAGGCAAGGCTGTGTCCTGGCCCCCTTCCTCTTCTCTCTTTACACCAACGGACTAGAAGAGGCCATGCTGAAAGGGGGGAAGGACCTTCCAAGAGCAAAAGATCGCTTGATCCCAGCGCTACTCTACGCTGACGATGCAGTCATTTTAGCACGAACTCCCATCGAATTGCAGAAATCCCTATCTAAATATGCAGATTTCATGGGTGCTTTGGATTTGCACATCAACATCAAAAAAACTTTTGTTATGGTGGTTGGTGGACCAAAAAAAGTATCCAAGTCCATCTTTCTGAACAATCAAAAAATTGAAAAAACCTCACAATACCCTTATCTAGGTATAATGATAGATGACGCCCTGAACTGGAAAGCGGCGGTTGAGGCCAGGAGACATCTATTTAAACGTGCAATTATGGCGTTGATTAAATTCTCAAATAAGCTTGGAAAAAGACCACCAGCAGAACTATTACAGATATATGCTGCGAAATGCCAATCTATTGCACTATATGGTGCAGGGATCTGGGGTCATACATCCATCTGCTCCATACAAAAAGAAGAAAACATTTTCTTGAGATTCCTTTTATCAACTCCACGAGGCACTTCCACCTATGCCTCACATATAGAACTGGGAATCTCACATATCGAAGATCTAATTAAAATCCAACCACTTATGCTTTGGAGGCGAGTATGGCTGTCGGAAAAAAATAATTTGACCAAAAGCATCTTACAGGATACCATGGGTTTGGACCACGCCAATAAAATAGCTTGGCTCTCCTATGTAAGACACTTTTTTACCGACTTAGGGTTACCACAATACTACCATGAACCAGAAAACCTAAAAAACATATCCAAAAAAGATCTGAAGCAAACTGCGTTGAGCCACCTGGACTCCCTGAGACTGTCCTCATCGATTGCAAAAAAATCTGTCATGCATGCAATTATGACGCAGCAATCCCTGAAGATGCAGCTATATTTGACCTTAGAGATCTCGACATATGAAAAGATGCTCCTTACTAGGTTCAGAATGAACCTTTTTTTCAGACTAGTGACATTCCCGGAAAAAAACAACTGGAATACTCAGATGGACCCATGCCCATGTGATGGCCTTTCCATACAGTCCACTATCCACACAATACTGTTTTGCAAGTTTTTTCACCCCCACCGAAAAACATGGCTTATTCCCCTATTAAAAAAATGGGGCCACAGACAATGCCGCCCAGCTATGCTGGCACAACAATATTTGGACTCTGAATCCACCGTGTACCATGTACTAAACTTTCTTAAATGCATCATAAGACACAGAAATAACCTTTAAAATGTACTGCCTATCCAAATTTTATGTAAATTGTTGGTATTTTTATCCTTATTTTTAAACTATATAATCTATTGCATTTTCTCTTTCGTGATTGTTTGTATTTTCATGACATCTTTTATGGTTTTTGCAAATGCTAAAAAAAAACTAATAAAGATTATTATTATTATTATTATAACCTATATTTCCTTTACCATCAAATGAATCTTTCTTCTTTTTGTCCTCCACATTGTTTACCTCTTGAACTTGCACCTCCTCAACCTTTTCACTATTAGGCCCAGCCTTACCTGTTTTACTCAATTCACCCACACACTTGACCATATCTTCAACCCGCTTAGCTATAACCATAACCTCATTCAAAGGTGGCTCATCTTTCATCCAAAGTTCCTCCCTAATTTTGTCATTTGAACATCTTAGCACAAACTGATCATGAATTCTCTCCCCAGTTAATTCCCCAAACTTACAGCTTGATGCTAACTTGCGTAAAGCAGTGACAAATTGCTCAACTGTTTCTTCCTTTCCTTGTTCCGTTAAACCAAAGTAATATTGTTCCATAATCGTACTTACTTTCAGTAAGAAATGTTAGTCCAATTGTTTTATACACATCTCATACTCATTTAGCCCCCTCTGATCTGCCTGACATAGCTGAGGTAAGTTATCCAATACTTCCTGTCCTTGACCCCCTATACAATGCATCAAAAGTGCATGCTTCCTTTCTGCACTCAGATTGGTACCACAGACCCTTGCATCATTTTCAAACATTTTTTTCCATTTTTTCCACCTAATAGGTGGATCCCCTGGATCAGAAAGAAAAAACGGTGGTGAAGTCACATTCTGCATTTTCCTCTCACCACCCAATCACCCAAAAAAAGTACCACAGTTAAACACTATCTATTGCACTTCAAACTAAATATCTAGTTTATAAGCTAATAAGTATTACACATTAAACATGTTGTTTATGAGCTAATGAGTATTCAAAGATACTTTTTGAGAACAAAAAACAAAAAATCTCACAGAAGGTGTGCCTATCACCGTAAGCACAAGCACATAAATAATTTCCCTTCTCCACACGAAGAGTCACCTCTTCGCTGTAAAGTGTATTCAAAGATATTTTTTTAAGAATCTCACACAAGGTGTGCCTATCACCGTAAGCACAAGCACATAAATAATTTTCTTTCTCACACCAAGAGTCACCTCTTCTCTGTAAAATGTCCCGTCGAATCTCTAGATTTCCTTTCAATGTACACGTTTTCCCTCCAATAGTGGAATCTTCTTCTGAATTCCTCACAACCGCTTTTTTTTTGTTTTTTTTAACGTCAGTTTCAGCAAAACGATAAAACCAAAATTGAGAAAACACCAAAAATATTTCTTTCAAAATGTCCACCGATGAGCAAATAGACTTTTTTTAAGGGTGATTGGGCTTGTTTCCTCCAATACGCCTTTGCTGCTTATTCTAAATCGAGGCTTGCAACACAAGTACATTTTCTAAATGCGAAAGTGCTTGTTTCCTCCCATGCACCTTTTCACCAATCTCCAAATCGAGGCTTGAAATGCTGTAGTCACTCGTATTACGCTTCACCTACGTACCAGTCCTGACACGCAGCCACACTCTTGCGTTTCAATGACGTCGGAAGTTCAACGCACCTCTTGAAAGACGAATATTTGCAAATGGGGCCTAGTGAACACCACGTTTTAAATCCACCTACCGGCGATCCAGTCACGTATTACTCCTCACGATGACAAGGTAGGACAAGTGGTACTCTTCACCCCAACAGTGTTTTTCCTTCGTAGATTTCCCCGATTTTTGTTTTAATTCTTTCCACGATGTTGAGGTTGTTTTCCTTTCTCCTTTCACCAAATCACCTTTTTTACTCTACACACCCTCGTCGCCAGTGTAATAAGGTGACACTGGAAGCATTAAGGTTAAAGAAGTAAGAGGCCTTTAATATACAACCTCAGCCATCAGAGAGACAGCAGCAACTGTCAATCCTTAGAACCCCAAGTACAAGGTTCCATGTAAGAACAACAGGGAAATAATACAGATACATCACACTTTCTCTGCTGCTTAGTTACCAATAATTTGATATTTCCACCAAATTTGAATTGCTGCTTTAATAATGTTTTGACTGTCACCCTTCTTGATAAATCTAGTTATCATTACATATATATTTCTTTTCTGTACCTCTCCATATAACTACACTTTCTTTTGTCACATATCAACTCAGCATAGGGATGCTGTTGACTAGTGTGGATGGAGGCGCCCTGGATGCATGGAGTAGCCTCTTCTCTGCTGTGGTTTTAGGGTAAAGGGCGGTGTGTAATCTCTGGTTCATGAATTATACCTTTAAATCGAAGTACTCTATTATTCATTTGTTGGTGTTCCAAGTAAACTGTAAATTAAAATTGTTTCACTTAAGTGTACCCACAAAATCCTTAGCCGATTTCTCTGAACCATTACAAATGTCAAAGAAGTCATAGATGTATCCAACCCGAAGCACTACGTGGTCAATAAAGCTGTGATGTTTTTTGGCCACCTGCTCCTACCACCAACCCATGAATAAATTGACATAGCTGCAAGCACCCATTGCAGTGCCTTGAGTCTGTCTGTAATATTGATTGTTACATTTTTTTAATTATTGTGCCCACAAAACAATATCATTTCTAAAATCATTTCAGTGTGCATCAGCATAGACAGGGAACTTCTTGCAGACAGTGTTCAAATGCTTCCATGCCTAGGACATGCCTAATGTAAAAGGAAGTAACATTTTTTAATTATAAGGAAATATAAACATTTAAACCAAATATATTCATTCACTATTCATCAAACAATTGTAAATATTTTGAATAATAAATTATTTAACATTAAAACTCTTTTTAATGCTAAAAAACAATATACAAGTCTACAAAATAATCAGAAAATGTAAACAGCAACAAAAACATCCTTACAAAATACAAATCTGTTCCTCCTCAAATTCAAAAAAGAAAACTGCACTGCAGAAAAGTCAAATTGACCCTTGTTTTTGAGATGATGTACTTCGGCACTAGTGCCTTTATCATATACAAATTGATTGGAGAAGTGCATAAATGTGGAGCGATTTAACATTATAACTCCTGTTCTACAAACAGTGGGGACAGTGCATACATCACGATGGGTGTATTTAACTGTCGTAACTCAAATCCAACTAAAAATTGGCCATATATCACCCTAGTAAGATTAAATATTCTCATTCCAGTCAAATAAATATTACATTTATTAATATGACTTTGAGAAACCATATTTACAATTTAAAAATAGTGGATGGTGGTGTTAAAAAAATCTATTTAATGAGCTTGTGCTTGTATTGGAGATATATATGGGTCTTTCTTTGTAGGCTTTCAATCAAAAATATTTATTAAGAGTGAGGAGTGTGTGCTCAGAGCAACAGGACATAAAACAACAGCTGCAATGGGGGGATTTTCTCAGGTGCTGCAGCAGTGTACCAGTTCAGTTCATACGTCTTTATTTCCAGATATTCCATCATAAAATACATCATAAAAGATATTCATAAAAACACTCTACACTTAACAATATTAATATACACATTTACCCTAAATAAAAACTTTAAAACTAGAATGATAAAACCTAGTTTACATATGTTATTTTCAACATACAAATAATCACTACATAGGGTGTTGAACAAGTCGTACAAACTCATAAAACATAATTAAATTTGCAATTAAAGACGTACTAAATATATTAGAAATAAAAACTGTCAGTTAATCAACTCGCATGTGGGTACATAGCTCTAATAATCCATGCCCACCCCAGAAATGTTGCTACTGCTATGGTCACAATCTCAGATGTATTAGTTCTTAAAAGCCATAGAGCCTCCGCACCCACCCGTGTTCTCATTGTAATACAAATTGTTTTAGCCATTTTCTCCGGGGGGCTAGGTAAACGGGGCAAACAAAGAAAATATGACCTATTGACTCCTTTTGATCCCTACACCAGGGGCAGTACTCTGAAAACTGTCCACGCCATTTGTTTGTGAAGATCCTCACAGGTAGCGTCCCAACTCTAAATTGGTGATAAAGCTTTCTATTGTTACTCCTAATAATGACATCCCAATAATCCTCCAATAGGGGGTCAAGCTTATGAACCAAAAACCTGCCAGTCAGTGAAGTGGACTCTGTCTGGACAACAAATTGGTGTCTTACGGTCGCCCAGTAAAGTGCTTTAAATTCTTTTTTCGATGGAAAAGCATTATTTCCGGGGGCCGACCACAACAGACTTAGACCCATGTTTCCCAATATAGACTTCACATCTCTGAACCAGGGAAGATTACCTGATCCCACAATTGATCTAAGATCTGAAATTTCATTGGCAAAGAAGGCCAATTCCGGAGTTGTCCATATTCTCCTCTACAGTGCTACCATCCTATACCGCGCTACATCATCAATAGAGTGATAACCCATATCAAGCAGTAGGGGTTTCATAGGGGTAGACTGTGGAAGACCAACCAGATTGCGTAGGAATTTGTTTTGAATTCTAACCAAAAGGGATAGGTCCGAAAAGCCCCATAAGTCCGCACCATACAGGATTGCAGAACTTATTTTTGCATCATATATTTTTAGTGCTGGCACTATCCTTTTGATTAGTGAAGTTCTTTGTTCCTTTATTAGGCTCCCTGTCAATCGAGCACATTTTAAACAGAGTGATCAAGCCGTGGTTTCCATCTCAACCTATATTCTAAAACTACCCCAAGATAGGTCATAACTTACACCTGCTCTAATTCAATACCATTCATGCTAACATGGCTCTTCAACGGCCTGTTTTTAGTTAATACCATAAATTTTGTTTTGCTCACATTCACCTGTAAGTCATTAAGTTTGCAGAAAACCTCAAAGTTATTTATCGCTATTTGGAGTCCCTTTTGTGTATTAGAAAGAATAAGGGTGTCATCTGCAAAGTTAAGAAGTGGAAACTTCATACCACCCAGGACAGGGGCATCAGTTGGTGTGTCTGCTAAGTGCTGCACGACTTGGTTAATAAATAACAGAAACAGAGTCGGTGCGAGAACACACCCCTGTCGGAAACCACGGGTGACAGGAAATCGCTCGGTCACCTGCCCCTGTCTACCCCATCTAACCCTTGAAAAGTTAGCCTCATGTAATCTTATTACTAAGTCCAAAAGTTCACGCGGCATTCCCATATTTTCTAAGACAGCCCATAACTTGTCTCTTGGAACGAAGTCGAACGCGGACTTAAGGTCCACAAACGCTGCATAAATGGTTCATCCGCCCAGGAACACCACCTTCCAGTATATCAGAGTGAATCTGAACACCTGGTCGATTGTGCTGACACTAGATCTAAAACCAGCTTGCATAGGGGAAAGGATGTTCTCATTATCCATCCAAACCCGTATTTTGGCCAACACCATCCTAGCTATAACTTTCTGGATTGCATCTATCAAGCTAATGGGGCGATAGTTCCACGGGGTCGAACGATCCCCCTTTTTAAATATGGGTAATATTTCGGCCCCTCTCCAAGAATCCGGGATCCGAGCCCCATTCGCAATGGCATTAGCAAGTGTCGTAATATAGGGCACCCAGTTCGACTGATCATACTTAAATAAATCGGCCGGGATATAGTCCATGCCTGGAGCTTTACAGGCTTGAACCAAACCCAGCGCAATCTCTGCATCTTTGTTCGCAAACACTAGAGGCGAACATGACATTGAGAACATAGGTGAAGGGTTGGCCAGAAAACATGTGAGTTCTGACTCGGGCCCCTAAATTGGGATGCAAAGTGGTCAACCCAATCCTCAGCAGGAACATGGTTTGCCGGGGTTTGCGAATCCAGGTTCCCACCCCATTTTACAACCTGACAGAACTTGATCTGATTTGAGGACCTACTCGCTTCATATAAATCCTACCAGCGACTATCGTCCCATGCTCTCTTAGCCTCCCTTTGGGCCTTCTTATACACTAACCTTGCCATTCTAATATCTACAACCACTCTGGATTTTATGGCTTTGATCAGGGAACTATGAGCCTGTCGGCATGATTCATTGTACCATTTGTTCCCTGATATAGATGCCGAAACTGTCCCGGTTTGAGGATTTTGGTAAAGAGAGCTTTCAGATTTTCAAAAAGCTGCTTATGGAGTGCACTTATTTGCTCAGGAAACCCTGGGGAGTTAACCAGTGCTTGAATGGCACACCGGGTGGATGAGACTTCGTGAGAAATCCTATCTAAAATGGCGGGATCTTCTATTACCCTACTCCATCGAACCCTATGTCTGTCATTGGTTAGAATGGCCTCTGCTGAGACACACTTGGTGGCACTACTACACCCAGGGCTATCCTCAAGTTTTAGACTTAAAACCAATGGGTTGGGTCACTCTCGGGATGAACAGAAATGAGCATGTCATCAAGTAGTGACCAATACTCAATTTTAATTAAAATATAATTGATTCGACTTGTGCTGGTACCATTGTCAAAAGTTACACGGCCTATTTTATCGGAGTTTGAACAGCCATTAACCGCTCTCAGCCCCCACTTAAGGCACAATCCCAGCCAATGAAGTGCTGCCTCATTCCCCTTCTTGATTGGGTTTAAAACAAGGTGTGGGACATTCCATAACACATCTTCTTCAGCATAGATGTCCTCTCCCTCACATAAAAGGGGTTCAAAGGTACAGTTTAGGTCCCCAGCCACAACTATAAACTTGTCCCTCCCAATTGAGTTGAGGAACAAGTCTAACTCTCCAATAATTGTCGGACACCGCCCTCCAGGTAGGCCACGTGCATAAATGTTAACAATAAAGATTTCCTGGTGATTTGTCTTACTAAGCTTTATCCCAAGAATATCAGAGTTATGCACTAACACTTCTGTAGGCCTATAGCTAAGAGACTGCCTCACCCAAATGGTTAAGCCGCCAGACGCTCTGCCTTTTTTACCCCGGATGGCAGGTTAAAAGAAGTTGAGATACCCCAAGCGAAAAATGGGGTCCAGAGCCCAACTTTCTTGAAAAATTAAAATATCATGGTCGTCTACAAAATCTGCCCACTCTCCTAAGTCTAATTTCCCCTTAAGCCCTGCAATGTTCCACGAGACTATTTTAAGCAATGAATCCTGTGTGGTCAGTTGGCTTAATTCAGGGGCCCCTAAATTAGATCCTGGTGTCCTCCTACCCACTATCGGTGATTCTCTGGCTGGGAGTTCACCAGCCAGAGGACCCAGGGGAGACCATTCCACGCCATAGCCGACATCCTGTCCCACCTTGACCACCTCCTTGGGCCTGCAATGTGCAGGATCACTACTAAAAGCCACACCAACCACAGAAGTACATGTTCCCCCGGGAACCCTTCCAGAACTCTTGAGCTGGTTGTTACCACCAGGCATAATCAAAAGTCAATCAACTCCCTCTAGGCCTGAGAGGGGCTCAAACCAGTTAAACAAGGGGGGAAAGTGTGTTACCCGATCAAAGGGGAATCCTCCAGTAGGACTTCTCCTTCGGAGCTTAGGTGGGTGATAAAGAGGACCACAGTTTCTTTGAGGATAAAAATAGTGAAGGCCTAGTGATTGTACTTCACCCACCCTACCAAACCTTGGTTCTCTACGTACAAAATCCACCACCCAAGGGTCCCTAAAATAAATTATAACACAATCTCCCTCTAAATCCTATTGGCAATGTCCCACCCAGCTTACTCTTCTGACGTTTAAAATCTCCGTTTCAGAGGAGGGAGGGAGAGTTCTGTTCTTATTAAGCCAAAAAGGACTTTATTTTTCAACTCCCTATATGATTCCATTTTATCCTCCCCTATAGCTGGAACTCCCGTCAATATAATCGTATAGGGGGCAGACTCGGGGGGTAGGTTAACGCAAGGGAGACACAGTTTAACAGCCTCATTCCCCGATTGGCTATGCCCTTTTGACTGACTACCTGTGTCTGGTGCACAAGGAGCGGACTGTGTACTAGGCACCGCACCTTCCTTCGTGACCCTACCCCGGTTAATAGCCAAGGAGTTATTACAGACGGGAAGTTTCTCCAAACCTGGTCGTCCTAACTGGATATTCGATGAATCAATTGTGACTGGAAGAGCCACCTTTAATACATCACTGGTCCCTATTCCCTGGGAATCAATGGAAGAGTCCTTTCGATTTTCCAAACCTTTTACTAGGTTGTCCAATGTATTGGAATTAGCTGTAACTAAGTTCTCCAGCTGATCTAGTTTGGAATTAATCAACCTCGTTCGTTCCAGTAAGGGTAACATCAGAGATTTAACAAGAATTTCCATTTTACCCAAAAGTTCATCATCTGCACTACGAGTGGAATATTGATCAACAGAGCCAGTGGCGACCGTCGTGGGGTTGGGGGGGCTAATTAAAACATGTGAGGGCTGAATTATGCTATTTTTGGGGGGAATTTTAGCGGTGCCCCCTTTCTGAATTCCACCCCCTCTTTTCCTTTTGCTGGAATTGGGATTTTTTAATACACCCATATTTTGTACTTTTTGAACAGGACTATATTGCGAGGGAGAATCACCATCTCTGTGGGTTGAACTACTCGAGGGCGTACTGGTTATAGTTGTGTTTAGTATGGGACAGTCCGTCTCATTGTCAGGTACTACCAACATAAGGTCAGGACAAGGACCTTGATTAACTATGGGGACTCGATGACTTAGTATAAAGGGGGATACTACTGACCCAATATGGCCTAAGGACTAGCGTTTACCCGTTATAAGATCCACAGATAGGCGCTTCTCGACAAAGGCTATTTCTTTTTCTAAAATACCTGTTGCCCGTTTAAAAAAATGGACTAGGGTTCCAGTTAACACCCCGCTCTTAGTTGTAACTTGTACAGTTCTGTCTTTCCCAGAACGTAGTGCCATAGTAGCTAGTATCCCAGTACTTTAGTGCAGACAACAACTAAATAAATGAAATAGAAGCCTAGTAGATAATAGTTATACTCAACTCAAACAAAGGTTAAGGGGGGGGGCCCAGCCCGGCCTCAGTCGACCTCGGACGGCCTTAGACGGCCCGCCCTCTGCCCGGGCTTAGCCCGGCTAGTCCCGCGTATCGCGGTAATGGGCGTGTCCATATCGAGAAGGGCGGGGGGGCGGGAAGAGGCACCAGGTGCGTTGTGTCTCAAGACGCTCTGCCTTGTGATCCTCGCAGTCCCGCTGTGTCCCGCCAAAAGAGTTCAGCCCCAATTAGGTCCATGTGGCAGAGGACGTGGGCTCCCAAATGATGCAGAGAAGTTCAACAGCAACAGGTCACGGCTACGAGCGGCTCCCGCGAAGCGGGGGGCGTGAGCCGTTTTAAGATGCAGGGGGGGAAGAGGCACCAGGTGCGTCGTGTCTCGAGACGCTCTGCCTTGTGGTCCTCGCAGTGTCCCGCCGAAAGAGTTCAGCCCCAATTAGGTCCGTCTGGCAGAGGACATGGGCTCCCAAATGATGCAGAGAAGTTCACCAGCAACAGGTCACGGCTACGAGCGGCTTCCGCGAAACGGGGGCCGCAAACCGTTTAAAATGCAGGAGGGCGGGGGCGGGAAGAGGCACCTGGTGCGTCGTGTCTCGAGACGCTCTGCCTTGTGGTCCTCGCAGTCCCGCTGTGTCCTGCCGAAAGAGTTCAGCCCCAATTAGGTCCGTGTGGCAGAGGACGTGGGCTCCCAAATGATGCAGAGAAGTTCACCAGCAACAGGTCACGGCTACGAGCGGCAGTGTACCATTAACAGGTGCATTTAGTCCAAAGTGTCAATTAAAGCTGTGATTTTCAGAAATGTTTTCAGCCTGAAAACATGGAGCCTTAGGGGGAGATTGTGATTATTGATCTTAGGTCAACGGTGTGGGCAGTGCACTACAGAAAACCAATAAAGAATAGGGTGAATCTACCTGTGGCACAGGAAGTATGCAATGATGAGCATTTGGAATGCCCAGTGACAGAAGGCAAATTGTGCATATCGGGATACTGAGTATTAGCTTGAAGATAAGGCAAAAGCTAGATTTAAAGAAGAAGACCAGGAGCTTGTATAAGGATCTGAGTTAAAAAGATAGCCATCTTGCTTTGTGTTGGAAGACGGAGAGGCGAATTTGTGGTAGGTTAGAGCAAAGAAGTGGAAAAGTTGATGACTTGGTTGGTAAAAGTAATTAGGCAAGCCAAATGTGAACTTGGTTGCAGTAATCACGTTTTCTGATGACTGCTGCGTGTACAAGTGTTTTGGTTCAGTGGAAGTTGAGGTTGGGTGCTATTTAGATCTTTTATTCATGAAAAGTGATCGCTGTGACCACGCGCTGAGCTGGATTAATTCCTATCTATCCCAGAGAACGCAGAAGGTGGCACTCGGGACAATTTCTTCCACACCAAAAATCCTCAATTGTGGAGTCCCGCAGGGCTCGGCCCTCAGCCCTCTCTTATTTAATATCTACCTGGCCCCCCTCTTCACGCTCATTGCCAACTGGGGTGTTAAGGCAATTTCATATGCCGACGACACCCAGTTGGTATTCCCCTACACGGTAATGACTCAGGAATCTTTTGCAAATTTTAAAGGCTGTCTCCAGGACATTGCACACTGGATGAATACCAACAAATTAAAATTAAACGCCAACAAAACCGAGGTCATCTTCTTTGGTAAAGGTCCTGTCCCCACCCCAGAGCTATGGTGGCCGGTGGAAATGGGCCCCTCACCCTTGCCCAGTCACTCGGCCAAAAATCTTGGAGTGAGATGGGATGATAAGATGTCTTTCTCTGCCCATATCCAGCAAGTGGCCGGCTGCTGCCTAAGTAAATTGAGAAACCTTCGCAAGTTTCTCAAACTCCTTCCCGAGAGTTGCAGAAAGATGGTAGTCCATGCAACTGTCACTTCACGGCTGGACTACGCCAATGGTCTCTACCTGGGCCTCCCTAAATTCTTAATCCATAAACTGCAGGTGGTTCAAAATGCGGCTGCGAGGCTGTTACTGCAAATTCCATTCAAACAGTCGGTCTCTCCGCATCTTCGAACCCTGCATTGGCTCCCTGTCGCCAACCGGATAAAATTCAAAGCCCTGACACTCGCGTTCAGATCTTTGCATGGTTCCTGCCCTCCTTACCTAAGAAAACGCCTCCCTAGGTATACACAACATCGTGCACTACGGTCGAATGACCGTATCCTGCTGGCTGTACCACGAGCAAAAAAGGCACGCCTTGGTGGTCGCACCTTTTCAGCAAATGTTTCTGCGCTATGGAACTCCCTACCGCAAGCAATCCAGCAGGCCCCTGCTGAATCCTGCTTTAAGAAGCTGCTAAAAACGTGGCTCTTTTCCCAGCCTCGATAGGTCTCCCCCTCCTGCCCCTGGACCTCTGTGCTACATTCCTACAGCGCCGGGACACCTCCTTGTGAGGTAGCTGTTCGCGCTCTATAAATCACATTATTATTATTATTATTATTATGAAAAGTGATCGCTGTATGTCTTTGTAAAAGAGCTGCCCTAAATTGTGAGCCCAAGTCTGTATGGAGGTCAAGTTCAAAGGCAAAAGGGAATTAAATACTGCTAGTTGTTAGAAAATAAAACAATTCTATTTTCACTGCTGCATAAATAAGCATTAGTCACTGGGTGGCCATCCAATACTGGATCATACAAAGATTGCCAGTAATTCGGGATTAGAGTAAATTGTCATGGGGAAGAAGACTTGGGTATAGTTTGTATAGCTGCATTTGGAGAAGAATAAAGAAACTACATTGTTGCTGAGGGCAGTGTTGCAGAAGGAGGCGGGAAGAGGTTTGAAGGACTGAGAGCTGAGGAACCTCTGCAACAAAAGGTTGTGGTAACAGAATGCTATTCGGACTAGCTCGTTGAGTATAATTTGTCAGTATTTAGTCTAGATAGACTTTATGGAATAGCCACTACTTACATTCACGTAGAACCTGGAACTCACATGTTACATCTAAAATGATTGGGTCTCATTTTTTTCAGACAGGGAAGAGCATGGATAATATTGAGAACAGAGAGCTGGCGCTTAGGAGGGAGACTAGATGTACTGTGGAGACGTTCTGATAAGATGACTGCATTTTTCCCATCTACCCCATTTTCTCCTTAGTGGTCAGTAGAACCCTATATTAATGCTAGTGTTTCCTGAGCAGTTTGGTAAGGATGAGGGATTTTGGCTGGCTATCGATTAAACCTACTCACAAGCTTGACTTGATTGGTCATCTGTGTAAATAAAAGGGGCAATGATGTCATAGTGATTCAGAATGAGGACATATTCTGGGGGACAATGACATGGTTACTGGTATCAAAAGTGGCGAGATATTAAGGTGGGTGATGGTGGCAGGCCAGTTGCCATTATTAATTTATAGATACATGGGAGAGAATGGTCCCCAGTGTTGCTTTTTTAATACAGTGATGACAAAAGCAGTTTTGAAGTAAGAAGGGGAGACCACAGAAAACATATTAGATGTTTGTGAATTCTGACTTATTGAAAGCATAAAAAAGGATGGATCGGAAGGCGGAGCTGGGAGACCTCGGTGCCGAACAGGAGAGGTAGGATCGTCCGCATCCCCAACGCGACCCTACCAGCTGGTAACTCCTCGAGATCACACCGTCCCGAGGTACGAGTACAAGCATAAGGAAAAAGGGTAGGTGATCGCATCAGAGGATGAACGAGAAGCGGCCCGCCTGTCCTTAAAATGGCGGCCGCATAGGACTTCCAAAATTAAGCTACCCAACAGAACCAGGAGTCATAGACACTGTAATAGGACTAACGGCGGGAGCCAGGGAAGGAAAACATCCCTGACATAAACACTGTAATAGGACTAACGAACTGCCAAGAAAAGAGTCCAAATACCCCAAGAAGTGTAACGGAAATAGAGAAAGGAGCAATTATCAGAAACAGAGAAATTGTGCAAGAGAAAGGAGACTTCCCAGAACACACCCCAATCGGTAAAGAAAACTGATAAAGGCAAAACAAGGCTAGAAGTGGAAAGAGAGAAAAGACTAAGAAAAGTGGAAAGAGAGAAAGGACCTAGAAAAGCATAAAGGGGATAACAACTTCAAGAAAAAAGGCACTGGTCACTCATCACCTGACTTCTTGCTCTCACTACTAGGGATAGGTAATTATTAATCAATGACTATTGATGACACCATATTAATTACAAAGTAATGATTAGAACAAAGTAACACAACTGCCTAAAGGATTAATTAACCCAATTTATACAGTACTTTGGAAGTCACTTCTCACCTTCTATATTCCCCACTACTACAAAGACATAATAATAAGAGCATGCTATACCACAAGGGAAACTAGACCTCCACCTTGGAAACATAGTACTGAGCTACTTCCACGTCTACAAAGGCTTAATATAAAGAGCAAACTATTCCACAAGGGAATGTATTCCTCCACCTGAAACCATAGTACGGAGGTATTTGATCCCTATATCCTCCAGGTTACACTAGGTGGGACCGAAACAGTGCAATAACAGATCTTTAATACGAATCAAAATGGATGGAAGACACCAAGGATCGACTGGGTCTAGTGCAAAGAGCATAGAATACCCTTCAACTCTATCCAGAAATGCTGCCAAAAATTCAAACACAATACTTTGAGAAAAAATCCGAACATACTGTACTATGACCCATATTTTGACAGAGTCAAAGGCGTCAAGTTGAACCATCTTATATTCTACACAGACAAAACAGCGAAATGGCGCAACGCCCTTACAAAAATGCTGTTCACTAAAACTATAAAAAACATTCCATATGGCACTAAGATAACGACCACTTTAACTAAAAGAAGTAAGACAGAATTATGCATCACTATATATAAAACTGGAATAGTGCTGATTCAAGCAACCAACAGAGAACTCGAGAAATTTGAGTCAACTTTCCAAAACTTAAAGGAATACATAGAAGGACCAAACCAACAACAAAACTTGACACTACCAGATATCACACCTGAAAACATCGACCCCAAGACTAGAGACACCAATCAATCGGACGGCCAGAATAACCAAACCTTTAACACCGCAGATTTAACGGAAAACGCGATGTTAACGCCAGAAACTGAGGGAGAAAGGATAGGAATGTCCACCAACCTAGGAAACAAAGAGAAGAATCAGGTCCCAAGGAAAGAGCCGTGGCCGCTAACGCACAACCTCACTGCACCTGAAGAGTGTACCCCAGCTCCAAGTGAATCCCTCTATGAAGCTAACGAAGTGAGCAAGGTAGATCATACCGACCTTCCTTGCCCTCCCCCGAACATGAGACCGGAATCTTACAGATCCCTATCCACAAAAACACCCCTTACCAAGAAAAGATGGATGGTAACGAGATCAGATCAGCCGCAGAGAAGAACAAACTGCAACGCTCAACCAGCCAGTTCTACCGCACACAAGAATTCATCCCGAACACAGAAAGAAGTTAAGGAACTCCAGAAACTCGTAGGTAACCTGGCGCAAATGTCGATGAAAGTCTCACAGACAATTGGAAAAATCTGGGAGACGACGATAAGCACGCACACTAAGGTTTCTCACATCCAGAATCTGGTACTTAGACCTAACAGACCTAATAGGACCAAGCCCCTGTCAAATGAAGAAACTCTAGCCTTACTCAGGTCTTATGAACATCCTGCCCGTAGTAAAGAGGAGAATATCAAAACAGTTCCTATCGACTCTGGTAGAACGTCCAGAAAGAACGACAGGAAAGCAATACACCATAATCTACAACATATTCAGCTAATTGCATCCGAATCGGATAACGGAAAACTCGTTAAATCACAGAAACCCCTGAACTGCCTTCTACTTAACTGTCGTTCGGCAACTAAACATGCAGCAGACATAGCCGCCCTCATCATCAATAAGGAAATTGATCTGGCCATCCTCACGGAAACATGGCTCAATGATTCATCATCTCCTACCATGGATCTCTTAGTACCTCCACAATATAACATTGTCAGGCTAGACAGACCTAGGAATGCGGGAGGAGGCATAGCTTGCATTCACCGGTCCGAGATCGAGGTCTGCCAATTCCAATCTGACCCCTTAGAATCCTGTGAATACCTTGGTATTAACGTGAGAACACCAAAGAATCAATGCTGCAAACTGCATGCATTCTACCACCCACCAGGAGAGAACGCAAAGTTCACAGAACAATTGATGGAGATCATAACGACCAACTCTAACTCAGACGCCAATAATATATTCCTAGGCGACTTTAACCTCCATTGGAATGACGGCAATGATAAACTGGTCAACTCGCTTAAAGACTTCCTCAATGAGCTAAAACTGGTACAAACTTGCAACCAACCCACTCACTCACAAGGAGCGACCTTAGACTGGATTATCTCAAGAAAGAATGAGGCATCTATCCTTGCCATAGACCCATGTGACTGGTCCGACCATCACACCATAACATTCACGATACCGACAATGACAAAGGGCAGGACCGTGCAACCACCCAAGCTCAAGAAACTGATCCGAGACACAAAAGAGGCTAATACTGAACTACTGGTTGAAAGGTGTGAGAAGGACCTGAAGCCACCCAACAATAAACAAAATGTTAATGAGCTGACTGATCACTACATAACCTCGATCGGCAATATCGTCAATGACACCATGCCCCTAAAACTGAAAAAAGTATCAGAGAAACCAAAAAATCCTTGGTTTAATGAATCATTGAATGAGGACAGGCGCAAACTGAGAATGGCCGAAAGGAGGTGGAGACAACATCCCTCCTCACCGGAGCTGAAAACACTCAGGAAAACAAGAAAAGAATACAACAAAAAAATAATCAACACCAAAAAAGAATTTATCAGAGCTGAATTGGACAGTGCCATAAACAGACCACGAAAACTCTTCGAGATGTTAAAACAGCAGTCAAATAAACTAGCCAAAACGGTCCTAGAGAATACAAAAACTCCCATAAGCTGCGAGGAATTCTCCTCATTTTTCACGGAAAAATCTAAAGTGCTTGAAGCTGAACTCACAATTGCAGCCACTAACCTTAGGACACTGCCTCCACCTAATAATGAGGCCAATATCTCACCAGAGAGTCTCCAAACTAAAAACAAGGCAAATTGGGACGCATTTGAACTATACGATCAAGAAAAGATCGCCAGAATGCTGGCGGAGATTAGACCGAACAACCACTATCAAGACCCTCTACCAGGAAAGTGTGTAAGAGAAATCAGCCACACTCTAGTGCCAATCTGGACCGAGATAATAAACGCCTCACTTGCACAAGGAACCCTCCCTGACTGCCTAAAAACAGGGCAGGTGATGCCCATCCTCAAAAAACCGACAGCTGATGCATCAGACCCGAACAACTATCGACCAGTGACCAACATCCCCCTACTGGCTAAACTCATTGAGAAATGCGTGCAGGGCCAACTAAGTCAACACATCGCTAAATTCTCGCTACTGGACGATTGCCAATCAGGATTCAGAACAGGGCACAGCACTGAAACTGCGATCCTGCATATTGTTGATGACGCCCTACAAGCCCTAGACCGAAATCAAACGTGCCTACTGATCCTACTAGACCTATCATCAGCATTTGACACGGTAAAGCACGAAGTGCTAATGACCAGATTACAAGACAGGATGGGTTTGTCTGGAAATGTGCTGAAATGGTTCAATTCTTTCCTACAAAACAGGACTCAGCGATTCTTGGTTAACCAAGCAATCTCTCCCCCGAGCCCCAACGCAATCGGGGTCCCACAAGGCTCAACGCTATCTCCGGATCTATTCAACTTGTATGTAGAACCCCTCACGGAGATCCTTCAAGAATCTCAAGTATCCTATCATATGTATGCAGACGACACGCAACTATACATAAAGATCGCCTCCCTTGAGGACATTGACTTAATGAACAAGACACTAAGGAGAACGTTGCAATGGTTAACAATGAACCATCTGAAACTAAACGCCCAGAAAACAGAATTCCTGCTAATTTCACCGACAAGGAGCCAATCTGAAGTTAAAGAGTGGACTAAATTGTTGACAGCGCTAAACTGCACCCCGACTCTAGTTAACTCAGCCAAATCACTAGGAATTACACTAGATGAAAACCTCGACATGAAAAACCATATTAGCTTAATGGCCAAGAGCGCCCGCTTCCACCTGAATTACTTAAGAAAACTGAAACCCTATATCTCTGAGACAGATCTAAAACTGGCTATTCAATCACTAGTCGTATCGAGGATCGAATACGGCTGCACCACATTAGCGGGCCTACCGAAAACATCCACAGCACCACTAAAAGCCTGCCTCAACGCAGCGGCGAGACTCATTACGGGAATGAAGAAATTCGATCACATATCTCCTCACCTGAAAGCACTAAACTGGCTACCATATGAGGCGAGAATTCAAATGAAGATGGCCTGTATTACGCACAAAGCGGTTCACTACAACACGCCTAGATACCTAGCCAAGAAACTTAAGCTCTCAGGAGGTAATAGAACAACTAGAAGCGCAAAAGATTTGCTACTACGACCAGCCTTTTTCCACAAGAGAAAGACCTACAACCGAGCATTCTCCGGAGCTGCCCCCACAATCTGGAACTCACTACCTCCAAACATCAGGAAGATTCAAAATATAATAACATTCAAACGAGAACTGAAGAGCCTCTTGATGAGTAAATACTCTACTTAGAGAAACCTATGGATCACTGGTATGATCACTTTCGCTAACTGAGGGCTGTCCTCTCTATGGAAAATGGAAAGATCTGTATCTGAGAATGAACTGATGCCGGGCTCAAGCCGAGACTTGACACATTATTGCTACCTCATATACGTATGAACTTTTAACTATATCTCACGGTCAGACTATATAACTTCTACCTCACTTGATTTATTTATCCATATAAGTGTGAATTTATAACTATAGCTCTTATAACTATAGCTCTTAGTCATTCTATATAACTTCTACCTCACTTGATTTATTTATACATATTATCCTTTGATATGCACTGGAACGCATTATAACCCTACCTCAATGATCATGGTTTGTTTAACATGACACAAGACAAGCCGTGCTCGCCATATATCGCTAATTGCACAGTCTTTATGAATATATATATCTAATTTCATCCATGCAGTATATTGCCTTCTACCTCATCATTCTTTTGTGATTAGTACTACTATTATAATGTCCATATGCAATTCTGTCCTGTTAAGCGCTCTGATACCCACGGGTCTTGTCCGCGCTATACAAAACACTATAAATAAATAAATAAATAAATAAATAAATGGATGGAAATGTTTATGTTTTTTAGTGCACTCAATAGATGCCCAGACAATGCTGCCCATCTTTTAGCCTTCCACTCATTTCATCTGCCTTGCACAGCATTCCATGCAGCAATTACTTCTAAACCAGGGTGACTTCTTGATTGGTATTGACCATAGTGATTAAATGTTTATTGTTCCAAGATAACCACCATGTTAAGAAGCAACATGTTTGCCATGTTCGATCAATACAACAATGATATACTTAGCACAATACCATTCCAAGATGGCCACCCAGTGGAATATTTACTGAGCTACCTTCTTGGAATGGTGTTGCACTTAATCTATCATTGTTTCCCTGTCCCAAGATGGCATATATATTTCTTTTAAATATGGAGTCCACATTGAAACTTTAAAAAAATAGTACACGTGGCATATTACCATTACAAGATGAATGTTCACTGCTAAGTTCATTTTCTTTCTAAGTTTTTATTTTGATAATCAACTTTATTAAGAATATAAGACAGCGAAAAATTCATAGGTTGCAGTTCAGTAATCAACTCATAAATTGGAGGGGAATCAGAAAAAAATAGAAGATAAATGCAGGGTAAGTCCAGTCCAGCCCAGCATCTCGACTTGCATTGCATAACAGTGTAGCATGAAACATTGAATACAACAAGGATTATGGCGGGATCATATTGAACCATTTCCCCCAAATTTTATGGAACAATTCTGGAGAGCCTTGAGATTCAAACATGGCTTCCTTCTGGGCGCCACACCAATCCACCCCTCTCCTCCACCCCTTCATAGTGGGTGCAGCGGCACACGACCAATACATCGCTATGTCGCGTTTGGCTACAGCCACCGCCGTTCCCAGTAGGCGCTTATCCATTCGGGTACCATCTAGGCCGTCAAAGATTCCCAGCAATATCCGGAGTGGGTCGTGGGGGACCTCCCTTCCCAGGGCTTGTGTGAGCTCCCTCTCCACCCCTCTCCAGAACTTCTCTAACGCCGGGCAGAGCCAAACCATGTGATAGAAGTCAGCGGGAGACGAGCCACATTTCGGGCAGTTTGGGGAGGGTCGCGAGCGGGCACGGAATAGCCACTCAGGGGTAAGGTAGACCGTGTGCAGGTAATATGTCTGCACCAGGCATAGCCTGAAGGACGTGGTCAGGGTTCTGGGGGCCATTAGGGCGTACCTCCAGTCTGCCTCCTCCAGGGGACCCACCCACGCCTCCCACCATGCACGGACCTTAGCTAGGGACGCGGGGCCATTATTCACAAGGGGGCGGTAGATACGGGACACTCCTCCTTTGCCTAGATCCCCCATCATCACCTGGGCCTCTAGTGGGCTGAATTCTGGGAGGGGAGGTGAGGGGAGGTGTGTGTGGATGGCATGGCGCAGCTGCAGGTAGCAGAAGTGTTGGGCATGGGAAAGGGCATGGCGCTGCTGTAGGTCCGCAAAGGCCCGGATATGGTCTCCTGCCCAGACGTCTCCCAAGACCGAAACACCAATTAAGTCCCAGCGGCGGAACCCATTCAGGGACGAAACCTCTCGGGGCCAGGTGCCATGCCAGAGCAGCGTATGCCGAGTGAGCTTGCGATCCTACCCTATAAGGCGCAGGGCAGTTCACCAGGCCATGAGGACCGTTCTAGTGATCGGTGCTACAGTCTGTGGCACTGGGCATCCGTACAGTAACGCCTGGATCCGCGGGAAGTCCATAGTTTCCAGCTCCACGCGGTACGCCGGGTCGGACCAGCCGCCCGCATACCAGTCGTGGATGACCATCAATCTGGTGGCCAGGTAGTAGAGGTAGAGGTGGGTCACCCCTAGTCCCCATCAAAGGGGGGAAGGTGACTGTGGGCTAGGGACATCCGCGGCCGTCCGCCATTCCAGAGGAATCGGGACAGAGTACCGTCGAGTTCGCGAAACCAAGTGCGGGGGAGGGGGATAGAGATGTTTTGTAGGATGTAAAGGAAGCGGGGGAGGACCATCATCTTGAAGAGGGCACTTCTCCCCAGAGGGTTGAGGGTCAGGGATTGCCACTTCCTGAGATCTGCCTTCGTCCGGGCCACCAGTGGTGCGCTGTTTAGTGCCCATTCAAGGTCCGGCAAGAGGGCCACCCTTATTCCCAGGTATTTAATCGAGTGATGTCGGAGGGGAATGGACGACTGCCAGTCAAAGCACTCCCTGGAGGGATGCAGCGGGACCAGTGTGGATTTGGCTGCATTGAGCCGAAGCCTGGAGACCCTCTCGAAGTCAGCAAGTATGCCCAAGCACCTGGGGCCTGATGTCGCCGGATCCGCCAAATAGAGGAGCACGTCGTCAGCGTAGAGGGCTATGTTGTCCACGTGACTGCTGTTCCAGGCCCATCCCTCGACGAGGGGGTCCCGCCGAATGAGCGTTGCCAGGGGCTCCATCGCGAGCGCGAATAGGAGCGGGGAGAGAGGTCACCTCTGGCGGGTGCCTCTATTGATCGGGAAGGCCTCAGAGAGCGTCCCATTGACGAGCACTTGGGCCCTAGGGTTGGCGTAAAGAACCTTGATAAGGCGGCGGAACGTCGAGCCGAAGCCCATCGCCTCCAGCACGTCTTGCAAGTACTCCCAATTGACCGTGTCGAAGGCCTTTTCAAAGTCGATAAAGAGGAGGGCCAGGTATGGGGAGAGGCGGGCACGATGAGCCAGGGCCAATTGGAGCCAGCAAATGCAATGGCGAGTGCCCCTGGCCGGCATGACCCCGCATTGGTCAGGATGTACCAGGTCTTGAAGGTGGGGCTTAAGCCTCTGGGCTAGTATTGTGGCGAAGAGCTTGATCTCGGTATTAATGAGCGAGATGGGGCGGTAATCCGCGCAGCGCGCGGAGGGCCGCTGGGTCTTGGGAATGACCACTATTGTGGCCAGGTCAGACTCAGGGGGAAAGGAACCAGTCTCCGTCACGTGCCGGAATAGTGCCAGAAGCCGGGGAGCTAAGGTGTCTAGAAAAGCAGCATAGTACTTCTGCGGGTACCCGTCCGGGCCCGGCGTTTTCCAGGGATGGAGAAGGGGGATGGCCTCCAGGACCTCGTCTAGGGCGAAGGGGTGCTCCAGGGTCTCCGCGGACTCGGGAGCGTGAGAGGGGAGCCGGGTGCCTGCCTCAGCCAGCAGAGCAGCCAGGGGCGCATCTGATGGCCGCACCACGTAGAGGCGCGCATAGAAACTTGCAAAGGTTCCGGCTATGGTCGCAGAGGTTACCTGGAGGGTACCGTCTTGTGCGCGGACCTCCGGAATGATGCGGTGGACGGTGGGATAGGAGACCAGGGTGTGGAGGAGTTTGCCATTCTTGTCTCCCCAGCCATACACCCGTGCCACCGACGATCGCCACAACATTTGGGCCGAGTCCAGTGAGACCTGTCGGATTTCGTCCCGCAGCAACGACAGCTGGCGGGTGGGGTCTGCGCGGCTTTGGAACTCCAACGCCACGAGCCGGGCCGACTGGTCTGCCTGCTTGACATGCACCAGTCCTCTCGCCACTCCGCGAATCACGGCCTTACCAGCTTCCCACAGGGTGCTCGGCGAGGGGACCGACCCCTCATTAGTAGAGAAGTACTGTTGTAGCTCCTGCCCTAACGAATCCACTAATTTAGAGTCTTTCAGGAACCAAGCAATGAGGCGCCAAACCGTTCGCGGGCCCGCCCGTGGGGAGCCAAACCGGAGAGAGACGGGAGAGTAGTCGGACAGGCCCCTGGGCAATATGGCCGCACCGGAGACCAGATGGCATTCGGTGGCCGGAAGCAGGAAGAGGTCAATACGGGAGCGGGTGTGGTGGGAGGCCGATGTGTGATTGTACTATGCCTTGCGGGGATTCCAAACCCGCCATATGTCGCAGAGCCCCAATGCCGAGGCCCAACTCGACAGAGCAGCAGCGGAGGAGATCCGGACTGCTGACGGGGTCCCGGTCGTGTCGCATCGGGGTTGCATGACGGCATTGAAGTCACCCCCAAGCACCGTGAAGCCCTGCGGAAGGGAGGAGAAGACCCGTGTAAGGCATCGAAGTGTCGTGGGCAGGAGGGCCGGCGGGACGTAAAGATTCAGGATATTTAGAGGGCAACCCTCCAGCGTGCCCGATATCGCCATGTAGTTCCCCTGCGGGTTGGTGCAAGCGGCAGTTAAGGTAAAAGGAAGGCCTCTTTTAAGCAGGATTGCCACTCCTCGGGACCCGCGCGTGAACCCAGAGTGCCATACCATCGTGAAGCCATACCGGGCCAGGAAGTTGCATTGCGTGCCTAGGAGGTGGGTCTCTTGGAGAAGAAGGACATCCACCCCGTGGCGGTGGCCCGCCCTGAGGACAGCTGCGCGCTTAATGTGGTCAAGAGAACATTGACATTTCAAGAAAGAATGTGGAGGGGCCTAAGCAGTGCGTACGCCATCAGGGGAGGAGGAGGTATGAGGGGACTCCGGGTCGCCGGGAAGCGCACCTGGGAAGAGAGGGCCAGCAGCGTCAGCAGAGGCGGGAGGAGGTGAACCAGGGGCAATGGGCGGAGCAGGGGCTTTGAGGGCTCGAGCAGGAAGTCAGGGAGGAGGGGCAACCACCCGCGGTGGCCCCCCATGGCGGCCCGTAGGCGGCCCGAGAATAATAAAGTCGTGGGCGATAGGAGATGCGTGTCAGGCGTGGACCCACCCACACCATTTCGTTAATAAGGAGAACTGCAACCAGCCACCTGGAGGCAGAACCAGCAAAAGCCGAGAAGCGGCTAAACAGAGTTAAACTAAAAAGCGGCCCGTAGGCGACTAAAAATAACAAACCAAGGAGAGTCAACGGACTCCCCACAACCCCCAACTCCCCCCACCCTACACTTCAAAACAGGAAGCATCTGTCGCCCCAAACTTCAAACAGTCTACACTAAACTAAAACGGTTAGTAGGGAGCTGTAGCACCAGTCAAGAGTTTGCTAAGGAGGACCCCCTCCATATCACAGGATAAATGTCAATAGCTTTAAAAACCAAAGAAAACGTAAGAGCTGAGCACAGTTCAGGATATTAGCCACAGTTGTGCAGGTAATTGACAGGATGTGAGGTGAATGGCAGGAGATGGACGGTGGCTTTGAGAACGTGTGTAGTTCAGGACCCGTCTCCCACGGGGAACACCATGGGCGACCATATTCCCGGGGTAGCAGGGGAGGCTCGGATGGCCCGCCCGGGCGGGGCCGGTGCGTCGGACCCGACCGACTGAGACCAGGTATCCGGTGAAGTTAGTTCAGACTCCCACGTCGTCTATGGTTCCTCGGATCACAGGGCTGCCAGATAAGTCTGAGTCAGATCTTGCCCTCCGCAGGCCCGCAGCCAACTCCGGGTTCCCGCCGATGACAACCAGGGAGGAGGTGGCAGCCGAGGGGGGAGCACCATGGCTAGTGGGTGGAGACTGGGGTCATCGAGACCCCCCCCCGGCGACCAAGAGGTCCTTCTCGGCGACAGCCCCTCCTGTGAGAACCAGTGCGGCACCGCCGCGGCCTGGGCGCGCCATGGTTCGGGTGGGTCGAAGGTCTCCGGGTAGGGGATGGGACCCGCTCAGGCAGGAGGAGGCGATCCTCCATGAGCCAAGTCCACGCCGCCTGCGGGCTGTCAAAGAAGAAGGTCTTGTCCTGAAAGAAGACCTTAAGGCGATCTGGGAAAAGGAGACCATAGCGCAGGCCCATCGCCCTGAGCTTTTGTTTGACTTCGTCGTAGGACCTGCGCTGGGACTGGACCTCTCTGGAATAATCCGGGAAGACCATTATTTTGGAGTTCTGGTAGAGCAGGGGGCCAAGTCTCTGGCAGCTCCCAAGATGGCGTCCCTGTCCCGGAAGTTGAAAATACGTAGGATGATGGGTTGGGCCGGGGCCCCAGGAGGCGGCTTGGGCGCAAGCGAGCGGTGGGCGCGCTCTATCGCGAACCAGGGGGATAGCTTCTCTGCTGGCATCCAGGATCGGAACCAGGCCTCCAGGAAGACGGCGGTGGATCCCTTCTCCACTCCCTCAGGAAAACCCAGGAGGCGCAGGTTATTTCGACAAGCCCGGTTCTCTGCATCCTCCGCCCTGGTGTGGATCTCCGACGTCAGCGTCTGAAGGCGAGCCATCTGGGTTTTGAGGGTGGTCAGGTCATCCTCCGCCGTGGAGATACGGGATTCCGCCTCCGTGATTCGCGCCGCGGTGTTTCGAAGGTCCTGCCGGATGAGAGCCACATCCACCTTCACCTCTCCAATTTTGTTTTCCACGGAGGCCTGGGACGCACTGATCGCTTGAAGGATCGTGGACAGGTCCCCCCCCTCAGCTCCCTTCATAGGTGGGGGACCGACGTTGGACTTGTGGTCTGCTGTGGTGAACTGGTCCATTCGCATCTGGGTCGGGGGAACCGAAGTTTGGGTCGTCCTTCCCCTGCCCATAGTCGCAGCGAATTGGATGGTGGCGTTTGGGGGGGCTTCAACCCAGGGGCCCACTCCAGAGGATCAGACCCCGCAACGTCCCAGGGGGTACGGAGTCTTCGGGGTCCGGTGATGATGGTGTGGCTCCGTCGCCAGTCCTGGCCCTCAGGCCCCTCCCAATGGTACAAGCAGCAAGGTCCAGAGGGTCACGGAGACAGGGGGGGAGGTCCCACTGTTCATGCGGTGACAGGCAGTACGATCGGCGGGCCCGTCACCGGTCCCGTGGGGCAGGGTGCCAGTGTCCGGCGGCAGCGGGTGACCCCCAACCAGGCCAGGCCAGGCCACTATCCCGCACACCACCCGGGCCCCCAGCGCTGAGCAGGAGTTCAGTGCTGGCCGCAGAGCCTTGTGGGTCCCCTGACCATTGGCGAATGGGCCCGGGGGGGGGCAGATATCTAGGGCTGCAACGCTCCGCTGGTCCAGCTCCCCATGATAGCCCAAAGGAGCCAAGGGAAGGCACCAGGGGCCAGATGGTTGGCCGATATAGGGCGGATCCCACAGGCTCTTCACTGCACCCCCGCAATGTCAGGCGGAGAGACGGTGGGGGGGCTGAAGCAGGACAGCGCGCTCGGGGCCCCCCGGCCCCCCGGCCTCCCAGACCACACAGCCCAAATACAGGCGAGGCCCAAGGGGGAGCCCCCCGCCCCGTCCCAGCCCCCTCCTCACCTCTCGGGCTCTCGGCAGCTCCGTCTCCCAAAGGTCCCCGGGCCGGTCCCCACCGATGGCAGGATGTCGCGGCAGGTCGTCTTTGCAGCGGCCTCAGCCCGATGTCCGCGGTGGGCAGCCGCCTGTATGCCGGGTCATCACACCTCCGGGCGCCAGGCAGGGCGATGTCCCAAAACCGGGTAGTCCTCTGCAAATCAGTGGGGGGCTCAGAGATCAAGTCAGGGCACAGCAGCGGCTCCACCCGCTCGACAGGGCAGGGAGCCGAACGTCCGCCGGGATGAACAGGCAGAGTCTCTGGGGTCAGGCTGCCTCGCCAGCACAGACGGGGGCCGCCATCTTAGGAGCCGCGCGGCCAGGAGGGAGGAGGCCGGCCGAGGCGCCGTCAGGCCCCGGGAGAGCAACGAAGGACATCGGGTGAAACAGGACAGCCAGGGGAATCCGATATAGCCAAGTCCAGGAGCCGATGGCAGCTGCAGCAGGCGGATGCTGGGTGGATGATGGATGGGGAGTCCAAAGCACTCTTAGAGTGCGACCGCCATCTTGACGCCTCAGGCCACGCCCCTCTTTCTTGGTTTTAATTTGCAAGTATATTCCTGACACGTTTAGGAAGTGGCTTTTTTGTATTTTTTATGATGCATATGATTGTTGAGTTTGTGTGTGTGTTTTTTTGGGGGATATATGCATGGTTGAATGCCTGTAGGAGTCAGTGTTTTCCAACCTAGTTTCCATATTTAGAAGCAACATAATGGCCATTTCGGATTACACTGCACAATACCATTATAAATGACAGCTTAGTAATTATTGCACTGGGTGGCCCTCTTTGAATGGAAGTATGAAGAGTGTACCATTTCTGTACCAAATAGTCAACATACTGCTTCTGAACACATATGCTTTATGGTAATGGTATAGTGTATACTATGCACAACTGCATTTCAAGATATCTGTACGGTTTTTAGACGCAGGTCAATCAATCAATCAATCAGTACATTTATAGCGTGCACTACTCACCCGTGAGGGTTTCAAGGCGCTGAGGGTGGGGGGGGGGCTGCCACTGCTCGAACAGCTAGGTCTTGAGGTGTCTCCTGAAGGTGAGAAGGTCTTGGGTCAGTCAGAGGTGGGTGGGGAGG
The DNA here is from genome assembly GCF_964261635.1 of Lissotriton helveticus. Lineage (NCBI taxonomy): Eukaryota > Metazoa > Chordata > Amphibia > Caudata > Salamandridae > Lissotriton > Lissotriton helveticus. Next base: position 1,431,917,892 of record NC_136059.1, read on the forward strand.
GAGTTCCAGGTCTTGGCTGCGAGGTAGGAGAAAGATCTGCCGCCTGTTGTTGTTCTTCTGGTGCGTGGTACGGTGGCGAGGGGGAGGCTGGCTGAGTGGAGTTGGCGAGTCGGGGTGTAGAACGAGAGGCGTTTGTTGAGGCATTTGGGTCCGGCGTTGTGGAGCGCTTTGTGTGCATGGGTGAGGAGCTTGAACATGATCCTCTTGTTGACGGGGAGCCAGTGCAGGTCTCTCAGGTGGGTGGTGATGTGGCTGTGGCGGGGGATGTCCAGGATGAGGCATGCGGAGCCATTTTGTATGCGTTTTAGTCTTTTCTGTAGCTTGGCCGTTGTCCCTGCATAGAGTGCGTTGCCATAGTCAAGCCGGCTTGTGACGAGGGCTTGGGTGACAGTCATTCTTGTTTCCGTGGGGATCCATTTGAAGATCTTTCGTAGCATGCGGAGGGTGTTGAAGCAGGAGGAGGAGATGGCGTTGACTTGCTTGGTCATAGTGAGCGATGAGTCCAGGACAAACCCAAGGTTCTTGTGCGAGTCGGTGCTGTGCCCAGGACGGTGGGCCACCAGGAGTCGTTCCAGGCAGAGGGGGATGGTCCAAGTCTGTGTTCTTAGGACACCCCCGCGCCGCACGGCCACCAGCTGTCGCGTGTGCCCCCCCGCCTGCCACTGCTCTCAGCCTCGCTGAGCCTTACTCCCTGGTGGCCACGCCCCCCGCCGCCGCTCGTTGTTATCGCGCTCCTGTGCTGCTTCGTTGTCTGGTGCCATTTCGTAGTTTGGTTTCAATTGTACTGTGCCTTCTGTAAATTGTATTTAAAGTGTTGTATTTATTTCCTTTCTGCCTCTGCTTGTCTCGTTCTCCCCCCTGTGCAGTGTACCCCTGCGCCCACCCGCCCCGCTCCCCGCTTACCGCTTCCCGCCGCGAGTGGAAACACGCCCCCTTCCTTCTGGGCCCTCCCCGCTACCGCCTCCCAGCTGCTCCTCCCTCCCTGCACTTCGCCATAAATGGTGACCGTGCGCACGCGCAGCATTGACGCGCGGCGGGCGCGCCAATTGTGCGCCGAAGGCACGCCAAAGGTAAGCTCGTCTGCTTCCGTCCGCGCCTGGACCACGCCCAGCGCCCGGACCCCTGTCTCCCGCAGTTGCCAGCCCTCCCGCCGGACCTACGCCGCAACCGACCTCAACGCACTCAACGCCGGCCGACCCCCGGGTTGCTACCAAGCCACCCCGAGATGCACCCACGGACCCTTCTGCTGCAACTCCTTCAAGTTCACCTGCATCCGGACCTGCACCACTCCAACAGTGCCCAAGACCTCGACGAGCAACAGCAGCAGCCACCTCAAGTGCATCCTGCTCAACACCCGCTCCGTCCACAGACACGCCGTCGAGCTCTGGAACCTGCTCGACACCACAACCCCAGACGTCGCCTTCCTCACGGAAACCTGGATGAACGCCTCCTCAGCGCCCGACATCGCCATCGCCATCCCAGACGGCTACAAGATCATCCGGAGGGACCGCGTCAACCAGACAGGAGGAGGCATCGCCATCATCCACAGGAACTCCATCCGCATCACGACCAACACCGACGACACCCTTGCACCCGCCGAGCACCTGCACTTCCAGATCCACATCAACCCCAAGACCACCCTCAGAGGCACCCTCATCTATAGACCCCCGGGACCACGCACACAATTCAGCGAAGACATCGCCGACTTCATCAGCCCGCACGCCCTCCCCTCCGCTGACTACATCCTCCTCGGGGACCTCAACTTCCACCTGGAGAACAACAACGACCGCAACACCACCACCCTGCTGGACAACCTCGCTAACCTCGGACTCAAGCAACTGGTGACCACCCCCACCCACTACGCCAGACACACACTCGACCCCGTCTTCTCCTCCAGCAAGGACATCGCCTTCAGCCACGCCACCGGACTCCACTGGACGGACCACAGCTGCGTCCACTTCAGCTTCAGAAGGACCACGATCCACCACCAACAGCAACAGGTTGCACGCAGAAGCTGGAACAAGATCACAGCCGACCAGCTCGCGACTTCCCTGAGCAAGAATCCACCCACCAGCGCAACGAACCCCAGCCAAGCGGCCACCAACCTCACGAAGTGGATCAGCGACTGCGCAGACGACCTCGCCCCTCTGAAGACTCCGCCTAGCAGACCCGGCAGCAAGAAAGCCCAATGGTTCACCGACGAACTCAAGAGCTCGAAGAAGAACTGCAGAGCCCTTGAGAAAGCCTGGAGCAGAGACCCAATACCAGACAACGTGACTGCCCTCAAGCTCACCACCCGAAAACACCACCAACTGATCCACACCACCAAGAAAACTGCATTCAAGGAACGACTGGACAACAACGCACACAACAGCAAGGAACTCTTCAACATCGTTAAAGAGCTCTCCAACCCCAACGCCGGAAACAACGACATCACCCCTTCGCAAGACCTCTGCAACTCCCTCGCCTCCTACTTCCACAACAAGATCGCGGACATAAACAACAGCTTCAGCACTCAACCGACGCACGCCACGACCAAACCACCACCCCCCACCACCACCCTCCGCGCCTGGACCCCGATCAGCACCGAAGACACCGTCCGCACGATGAACTCCATCCACTCCGGATCTCCGACCGACCCTTGCCCTCACCACGTCTTCAACAAGGTTGACGCTGTAATCGCACCCCACCTGCGGGACATCATCAACACCTCCTTCAACACCGCTACCTTCCCGGAGAGCTGGAAGCACGCCGAACTCAGCGCCCTACTAAAGAAGCCATTAGCCAACCCCACCGACCTCAAGAACTACCGACCCATCTCGCTGCTCCCGTTCCCCGCTAAAGTCATCGAGAAGACCGTCAACAAGCAGCTGGCCGCCTTCCTCGAGACGAACGGATCCCTCGACCTCTCGCAGTCTGGCTTCCGGGCCAACCACAGCACCGAGACCGCCCTGATCGCAGCAACCGATGACATCCGAGCCCTGCTCGACAACGGAGAAACAGCGGCCCTCATCCTCCTAGACCTCTCCGCGGCCTTCGACACTGTCTGCCACCGTACCCTAGTACAGCGCCTCAGCAACGTCGGAATCCAGGAGAAGGCACTGGAGTGGACCCTCTCCTTCCTCGCCGGAAGGACACAGAGAGTCCGCCTCCCCCCGTTCAGATCAGAAGCCACCAAAGTCATCTGCGGCGTTCCTCAAGGCTCCTCGCTCAGCCCAACCCTCTTCAACGTCTACATGAGTCCCCTCGCAGCCATCGCACGCCAGCACAACCTCAACCTCATCTCCTACGCCAACGACACCCAGCTGATCCTCTCCCTCACCAACGACCCCGCCACCGCCAGAGCCAACCTACACGAAGGGATGAAAGAGGTAGCCGAATGGAAGAAGAACAGCCGCCTGAAACTAAACTCGGACAAGACGGAAGTCCTCATCCTGGGATCCTCACCCTCCGCCTGGGACGACTCCTGGTGGCCCCCCGCCCTAGGCAGCGCACCTAAACCAACAGACCACGCACGCAACCTGGGCTTCATCCTGGACTCCTCACTCTCCATGACCAGACAAGTCAACGCCGTCTCCTCGTCGTGCTTCAACATCCTACGCATGCTACGCAAGATCTTCCGGTGGATCCCCACCAAGACCAGGAAGACGGTCACCCAGGCCCTCGTCACCAGCCGACTGGACTACGGCAACTCCCTCTACACCGGAACCACCGCCATACTCCAGAAGAGACTCCAGCGGATCCAGAACGCCTCAGCACGACTCATCCTGGACATCCCCCCGTCGCAACCACATCTCCGGACACCTGAGAGACCTGCACTGGCTCCCGGTCAACAAGAGAATCACCTTCCGTCTCCTCACCCACGCACACAAAGCCCTGCACAACCAAGGCCCAGGATACCTCAACAGCCGCCTCAACTTCTACGCTCCCAAACGCCAGCTTCGATCGACCGGCCACGCCCTCGCCACCGTCCCCCGCATCCGAAGAGCCACCACAGGGGGAAGGTCCTTCTCCTACCTCGCCGCCAAGACTTGGAACTCCCTCCCGACCCACCTCCGCCTGACCCAGGACCACCTCGCCTTCAGGAAGCAGCTCAAGACCTGGCTGTTCGCGCAGTAGCGGACCCCCCTCCCCAAGCGCCTTGAGACCCTCCGGGTGAGTAGCGCGCTATACAAATGCATTGATTGATTGATTGATTGTCTGTGTTCAGTTTCAGGCGGCTGCTCTTCATCCATTCGGCGACGGCCCTCATTCCTTCTTGGAAGTTGGATTTGGCGGTGACTGGGTCTTTGGTCAGGGAGAGGATCAGCTGGGTGTCGTCGGCGTAGGAGATGATATTGAGGGTGTGTGCACGGACAATGTTGGCGAGGGGGCTCATGTAGATGTTGAAGAGCGTCGGGCTGAGTGATGAGCCTTGGGGTACGCCGCAGGTGATCTTGGTGGCCTCTGAGTGGAACGGGGGTAGGCGGACTCTCTGGGTTCTGTCGGTGAGGAAGGAGGAGATCCAGTCCAGGGCCTTTCCCTGGATCCCTGTGTTGTGGAGACGTGTTTTTAGGGTGCGGTGGCAGACCGTGTCGAAGGCAGCTGAGAGGGCTAGGAGGATGAGGGCTGCGGTTTCTCTGTTGTCGAGCAGGGTTCTGATGTATTTGGTGGTGGCGATGAGGGCGGTCTCGGTGCTTTGGTTGCTGCGGAAACCAGACTGGGACGGGTCGAGGGAGCCGTTGGTTTCGAGGAAGGTGTTCATTTGCTTGTTGACTGCTTTCTCGGTGACCTTCGCCGGGAAGGGGAGCAGGGAGATGGGCTGAAAATTCTTGAAGTCCTTGGGGTCTGCTGTCGGCTTCTTAAGGAGGGCATTGATTTCAGCGTGTTTCCAACTCTCAGGGAAGATGGCAGATTCGAAGAGCTGTTGATGATGTCTCGGAGGTGGGGTGCGATGATGGTGTCTGCTTTGTTGAAGATGTGGTGAGGGCAGGGGTCGGATGGAGAGCCGGAGTGGATGTGTTCAAGATCTGGGTGATGTCTTCGGTGTTGACGGGGGTCCAGCGACTGAGGAGGGCGGTGGGGGCGTAGGTTCTGCGGCTGGTGGAGGCATCTGGTTTGCAAAGCTGTTGTGTATGTCGGCGATCTTGCGGTGGAAGAAGGCTTCGAGGGAGTCACAGAGGTCCTGTGAGGGAGGATGTCATTGGAGTTGGAGCCTGGGTTGGAGAGTTCCATCACAATGCTGGAAAGCTCCTTGCTGTTGTGTGCGTTGTTGTCTATGCACTCTCTATGCACTCTTAGGTGCTGCACAGGATGCAGTACACTGCAGATGAAATGAGTGACAAGCTGCAGTTTTCTACTGTTAGAGTCACAGGAACCCCACCGCTCATCTGGGAGCTCCGGATGAGAGCTCAGCGGCAGCAATGGCACTCTCAGCCCTGTTCCTCTCTGACCACAAGGGAGTGAAAATCTCCAGATAGCTCAGTGTCCCAGCACTCAAGCAGAATGTGGGGGAATTTAAATGGCCTATTGTATCAATGGCTCAATACATCACTGTGATTCCTGCCCTTTGTGCATGCCCTGTTTCCCAAAGCCTCTATAAGCTGTAGAAGGTCAGCAGCAGCCATTATATGGTTCAGAGTGCATAATAAAGTTCTGCAGCAGAGGGGAGAACGGGACCACAAGCCCCAGCCTACCAAGCGGCCGTCGCCGCCACAGCATGTCTGCTCCTTGAGCAAGGATGCACATACTTCTGCCGGCTGGGCCTCTGCTGCGTGGGACACGCCCGGGGTTGTGGCCAGGGAAAGACCAGGCCAAGTGCGTTCCCATCCGTGCCCATCAGTGGCCAGCAGAGGCTGGACTGGGCCAACTCTGTTTCCAGTGATACAGCAGTGTCGGCTTTGAGGTCTGAGGTGAGTATTTGCTTGCAGAAACTGAATTGGTAACAGTCTGGCCTTGTAAGCTACCATTGGGAAACGTTCTGGCCCACCACCCCCGCAACCCTCTGCTTCTCCTGACAGCATGTTGGAGAGGGTGGTTAACATTGTGTACAATGAGATTGAGTTAACAGAGAGTAGACTGTCTTAGGGAAGTGAGGTAGTACAGACAGGCTCTGCATCTGGAAGGGTATTAGCTGACCCTGCACCTACTATCGCAACTTGTAACCCCTGGCATCCGGTGGTCAGATCTAACAATGTGTCAATTCCTAGTGGGAGTTCCCCTGGTGCTCCAGGGCATGACCTTCCCGAGACACAGCCAATTAAGGGTGCTCCAACAACCGGACCAGCCTTGGCCACCAAATGGAAAAGGATGGAGGGAAACCTGTTTGTACTAAAAGGAAACAGCCTCCACGCACTAGTACATCCCACAGTAGTCTATCCTCCTGGATGCAATCATCTTCTAGCGCCAGTCCTTAAGGACCACCGCTGAGTGGAAAGACTATCCACCCTAGTTGTACTCAGACGGAAGTCACACCTGTCGTATCGGGTCTTGGGGAAGCTTTTATGAACACTGTATGCCCTCGGATTCGTGACCTTACAGACACAAACCGTACACCTTTATGTAAGCATTTGGACTATTTGGACAGACCCACTCACGCACCACATCTTCAACAAAGCCAGCAGCTCCATCGCACCCCACCTGCGCAATGTCATCAATCTCTCCTTCGAGACTGCAACCTTCCCAGAGAACTGGAAACACGCCGAGATCAACACCCCACTCAAAAAACCCAAGGCGGACCCGAGAGACCTCAAGAACTTCCAGCCCATCTCCCTGATTCCGTTCCCAGCCAAGGTCATCGAGAAGATCGTCAACAGACAGCTAACCCGATACCTCGAAGAAAACAGCATCCTGGACCCATCCCCGTCAGGGTTTCGCAGCAACCACAGCACCGAGACTGCATTCATCGCTGCCACTGACGACATCAGGACCCTGCTGTACAACGGCGAGACCCCGGCCCTCATCCTCCTGGACCTCTCTGCCGCCTTCAACACCGTCTGCCACCGCACACTATGCACACGCCTCCAGATTCGAGACAAGGTCCTCGAATAGACCACCTCCTTCCTCTCTGGTAGAACCCAGAGTGTCCGCCTCCCCCCATTCCGATCCGAAGTCTCCAAGATCATCTGCAGGGTACCCCAGGGATCATCCCTCAGCCCGACACTGTTCAACATCTATATGGCCCCGCTCGCACAAGTCGCCCGACAGTACAACCTCAACATAATCTCCTACACCGACGACACTCAACTGATCCTCTCCCTCACTAAGGACCCCCTCACCACCAAATCCAACCTCCACGAAGAAATGAAGGTCTTCGCCAACTGGATGAAGATCAGCTGACTAAAGCTGAACATGGACAAGACGGAGGTCCTCATCCTCGGCTCCAACCCTTCAGCCTGGGACGACTCCTGGTGGCCTGTGGCACTGGGAGCAGCCCCAACACCCACTGACCACGCACGCAACCTGGGAGTCATCCTCGACTCAACACTCTCCATGACCAAGCAAGTCAACTCAGTCTCTTCCTCCTGCTTCAACACCCTCCGCATGCTCGGCAAGATCTACAGGTGGATCCCGACAGATATAAGAAGAACAGTCACCCAGGCCCTCATCAGTAGCAGACTTGATTATGGAAACGCCCTCTACGAGGGAGTCCCGGTCAAGCTCATCAAACGACTGCAATGCATTCAAAATGCCTCTGCACGCATGATCCTCGACGTACCACGCCCAGCCACATCCCCCGCACCTGAGAAACCTGCACTGGCTCCCCGTCAACAAGAGGATTTCCTTCAAGTTCCTCATCCACGCACACAAGGCACTCCACAAGACCGGCCCAGCCTACCTCAACAGACAACTCTTCTTCTACATCCCCAACCGCCTGCTCCATTCCGCCGAACTCACCCTCGCCACCGTCCCTTGCATCTGAAAAACAACCACCGGTGGCAGATCCTTCTTCCACCTCGCAGCCAAGACCTGGAACACCCTCCCCCTGAGCTTACGACAGACCCAAGACCTGCTGACCTTCAGGAGGCTACTCAAGACCTGGCTGTTCGACCAGTAGCTCCCCCCCCTTTTCCCCCAGCACCTTGAGACCCTCACAGGTAAGTAGTGCGCTCTACAAATTCTTGATTGATTGATTGGTTGTAATGAATAATCCCAGTCGTCTGGGAGAGACAGTCCATTCTAATGTTGACCCCGTGGGGTGTCTACTCTTTCATCTAATGTTTTACTTAAAGACAGCTCATTTTATACTGCCAAGCCCCCAGCTGTTGATCATCTAGTTGTATCCTCCTGTAAAACATGCACCCATTTAAGGGAGTTCTTCCTTCCAAGGGCCAATGTAGCGCCAAAACCTCTCCTTCCCTAACGATGGTCCGCTAACCTCTGCTGGAGTAGATTCACTTGTTTCCCCTGTTCTTACCCTTGAACCCATTCTTAGATCAAATGGTGACCGACCGAATTCGGGTCAAGTTAGCAACATTACACCTGACCTACCGAGTAGTATACATCAAAGGCCTAATACAGATGTGTTGGGGCTGCCACCGTCAGCCTGCCCCGATGTTTTGGTGCTGGCAGGGTTACATACCGTTAAAAAGGAGCAGAGGGAAACCTGGGATCAACTACATAATAAATGTGTGGACTGGTTGTCTAAGAACAAGAGGTTTAATGTTTTAAATATGAAAGAGACAATCATGGTACAAAGGGTGGGGTTGGTAGGTGACTCACCTAAGAGCATAGAAGGGAATTGCATTGTCATTAATTTTTGTAGACCGTCAATGGTAAGTACACTGTTGAGAAAACAGGAGAACCTCACTTCCAATCCATCTAAAATTTGGCCTCTACCATTGGGCTACTTTTACAAACCAATCTCTAGATGTCCTTCTAACGACCCTGTCTTTCTAGCGTTCAGAATAATTTCACAGCACTGTCTGATTTAGATACCCAGGATTGACTACCAGTGACTCCTCATACCAGTGGGGTCGACCATATATCTTTATGCCCATTTGATATAATTAAGGTACATGGCCAAGTTGCTCTAACAATCCCCAAGGCTTTTGATAACCAAGATCTGAACCTACTTAGCTGGAACGTTGCTGGCCTGAAATCTAAAATAGATCTAGCAGATTGGCTAGAGCTAGTCAGGCAGCAGACATCCTCATGTTTCAAGAAAACTGGGCCACTAAAGAAATATATCTTGAAGGGTTGAAATGTTTTCATGTTCTAGCTCCATCTCCCAAATCTGGTTGTCCGTCTGGTGGCCTTTCAATTTGGGTGAACATTGGTGCGGGGTAGTGTTAATTTTTATAACAAGGATTTTCATAGCTCCCCCAACACAAATTATATTAACTTGTTTGACTTTGTCACCACCCTAAAGGACTTGAATGGTTTTGATAAAATAGCTGGCATCTGTCTGGGAGGGATTTTAATGCTAACCTGCCCAGCGAAGATACTGCCGTATCCAGACCCAGCAGCAGAGGTCAAACTTGTCACGGGGTGTGGAGTTGAATAGCATTTGCAAACTCATGATCTTGGTAATGTCATGGATATTGCTGCCCTTACCAATAATAATAATCAATCTGAACCAACATTCAGGGGCAGGGGCAGTGCCACTACTATTGTATATATTTTTATCTCCCCTGGTCCATAGGACTTTTTATTGAAAGCGGAGGTTGTTCCTACACACCACGTTGATCATAACCTGATCAAAGTTGGGGTGAGACTGTCCCCAGGCCCACGTTCAAAACAGAATGTGGTGCTAGGATCTTGGTACCCTCAACAGATAACCTAAGATTGGTGTGGCGAGGGATTGATAGCGCTGATTTGTTTCTTAGGGTGGTTAGGGAAAATCTGAGACTTATCAACTCCTGTCTGTCATGGAAACAAATCCTAAGGTAATTAGCGCATTCATTAAACTTTGCGAAGCCATAAAATCTGCGTTATCGAAACCCGCTGTTGCTACATCTCATGGGCCTAGATGGTTTGATAGCGAGTGTTCAGCAATAAATAGTCAGTTATGCAAGGCCCTTTCCACTAAACTGAGGTGTCCCCTTACAATTCAGTCGTTAAGAAAGAAGTATAAGTTAGCTATCTTCCAGAGGAAGGAAGAAGTACTAAATGAACGATGGGATGCTCTTTCTAGTGGTGCTATTTTAAAGAATGAAAAAATCGTCTGGGCTGCTGAGAGCAATGGAACAAACACTAACACTGATCAGCTGCAATATAACCAGTGAGGCCTGGGAAGCTCACTTTTCTATGATATATACAGCTCCCACACATGATAAAGATTTAATTTTGTTCCCAGCCCCCACAGGTATATCAGTTATCCCTATCCGAAGTTGAGGAAGCTATACATCAGAGCCTGGGTAATAAAGCTCCAGACCACGATGGGCTACCTATTGTCCTCATCAAGCACAAACCATATTTTGGGCCCTGCTTTTGCTAAATGTTTTTAATAATCTAACCAATGCGTTGTTACCAAGTACCTGGTCAACCAGTATTATTATTGTTCCTAGTTTTAAAAAGGGTGACCGCTCCCAACGTGGTTGTTACAGACCCATTTCCCTGATCAGTAACCCTGAAAATCTTAGAGAGAGTTCTATACAATAAGATTAAAACCTGTACTGAAGAGAACTCTATCCTACAACCCTGTCAGCTTTGTTTTAGGATTAAGGTAGGAACTATTGACGATGCCTAAATCTCAACCTAATAATTGGGAAATATACTATTGCGCAGCGGTCACCAATATATTTGGCTTTTATGGACTTGACTTCAGTCTTTGATTATGTTAACTGGTCATGACTATGGTCCATTTTATTGGAATATGGGTTGGATGAGGTTTTAGTACACTTTTTAGCATATCTGCATGGATTTGAATGCTCGGGTCAGAATCAACACAGGTGAGGAGGTCTCTAATGACATCAGAGTCCGTAGAGGGGTCAGGCAGGGATGCGCTTTGGCCCTGTTACTATTTATCTTATGTATTAATAACTTACACACATCCCTGACAGCGCTTACTAATGATGTCCCTAGAGTTAACGGCCATATACTCCCAGCCCTATTATATTCGCTGACGATGTAGTATTAATGGGTTGCACACCTAATGCCCTGCACCTTTTAGTGAGGGGTTTTGTTGATTTTATGGCCTCTTTAGACCTATGCACCAATTAAAAAAAATCTTTTATAATGGCTTGTGGGCTGAGGAAGCTCTGTTTAAATATCATCTCTGTGGGTAACCAAAGTTTGCAATCCACTAGCACTTTTCCCTACCTGGGGCTAGTTTTTGCTGCCAATGGTTCATGGTCTGATCATATGATATACAGCAGGAATACGTTTTCTAAAGCTATTAATTCAGTTCTTAGTCTCCCCCAACCTGGTTGGGGGCTATCCTATCTATTTAAAACAATGTTAAATCTCTGTTTATACCTATGGCAACCTATGGTGCTGAGGTATGGGGCTTCTCAAAGAGCTGTAACATCCAGTATGAGGAGGTAGGTTTTGTCGGAAACTCCTGGGAGCCCCTATCTCAACGTCCCAATATGTTTGTCACAGCGAATTAAATCAACACTATATTGAAGACTACATAAAGGGCTCGCCCTGCTCTATTTTGGCTAGCCATTTGGAAAAATCCAGCGGCATCTCTCACCAGAGAAATTATAAGGGATTGCCTCAAGTGTGACCAGGCGGTCGCGCAAATTGCTTGATCGTTTGAAAGAAAACAATGGAGGTTCAATTTTGTCAGCACCGGCATGTTCTTGGTTTTAACTAGAGGGTGAAACAACCATTTAAATAAAATATACTGACCTTTGCTTTTACCACTATATTTTATGTCACCACATTATCAAATTTTTTGCACTGCACATATTCCCATACTTTGTCATCTAACTCATGGTCAACACAGTGTGTGTGGGTTTGACTCACTGAGACTTTTTCTAGCGATTGGGTGTGGACATGGTCCCAATGATCGAGGGACAGACCACCCTAGTTGTTTTGGATGACCAGATGAGAATATAGATCAACAAGAGAGATTTTTGATGGGAATCCATGACTACGACTCTTGTGAGTTTCACTGACAACCACTTGTGATCTTGTTTTGGCTGCATAAGTATGTACCCCTGATTTTCACAGATCATATAGTGATCTGTTACCCACTATTGAATTGACAATGTTTGCAATTGGATTAGGATCTATTGCACCTAATTCTGCTGATAAAGACCCCTAGTTCTCTGTCTGTTGTTTAACGTATTTTGTGGGGGATATGAACTATGGCAGGTCTTTAAAATATCCCTCGGACCCTTCCTTTCCTCGGTGGTGTTATTCTGTTGGGAGAAAGGACCGTTTAAGGGCTGGCACAGTGAACATTTTATTATGTTTCCCTCTTGGCTTTCATGCTATTCTTGATTCTTTGCCATGCTCGTGTGACAGCCAGACTGTGTAAACCACACTACATTTTTTATTCTTATGCAAGTTCACCAAATGGGTTTTAACACGTTTTAAAAAAAAATATTTACTTGTTCATTTTGAAGCCACTTGTAGGACTATCCTTAATTTGGAAGATGATGAATTGGTATTTCATGTGGGCGCTTTCTTGAAAAGTACTGTTCGTGCCCATTTCACGATGTGCATAATATTTTATTGTACTGGTTTTATACAAAGGTTTTATGATTAATATGAACGTGTGTATTTTTCTGTGCTACAGTGCGAACTGTTCTTTTATAGATATGTTTTTTATCAGACTATAGTAATTGAATTGAGTGTCATGCGAGTGGCCCAATATCACTGTCAGAAACACTGCAGCACACTATAGAACAAACAAAGGAAAAAAAGAAAAGAAAGTGGACCTATACAAGAAGAACATGGAAAAATAGAAAGACTGGCCCTTCAGTCATGGCAAAGAAGTACACTTGCTTTCAGGCTGATGTGATCAGACGAAATGGCAGCACTCACAGTACAGTTGAGATGATGGTTGAAGTGGGCTTATCCATTGACCCATGCTGACATGGGTGGAAGAGGGAATTGGAATGACAATAGAAAAGATCAATAGCAGAAGAGGGATGACATGATTCCTCTCTATGTATATATGTGTGACTATACTGTCAGAAACACTGCAGCACACTATAGAACAAACAAAGGAGAAAAAAGAAAAGAAAGTGGACCTATACAAGAAGAACATGGAAAAATAGAAAGACTGGCCCTTCAGTCCGGGCAAAGAAGTGCACTTGCTTTCAGGCTGATGTGATCAGACGAAATGCCAGCACTCACAGTACAGTTGAGATGATGGTTGAAGTGGGCTTATCCATTGACCCATGCTGTCATGGGTGGAAGAGGGAATTGGAATGACAATAGAAAAGATCAATAGCAGAAGAGGGATGGGCCGATTCCTCTCTATGTATATATGTGTGACTATACTGGTAGATTTTTACCTTTTAAATATATAGTTTTTATTACAAAAGCCGTGCATACAACTAAACCTCTCATAAACCTCCCAGGTGCTCCTATAAGGGTGCAGCAAGGATTATTCCAGTGCAAATCTTCAGTCCACAGGTGTTGTCAAAATCCATAACCAACACCAAAGTCATGCTTACAAAGGTAATCTATGAGATTCCTCTTAACTAATCACCTTCCGGCAGTCTAATATCAAACTACATTTGAGGCCTATTAGCTTTAATGAATGCTCTTCACAATAAATAAGTCAGGCAAGCTGCATTTGTCATAACTTTTCATAACAAACAAATCAAATCTATGGCAAAACGTTTCCAATTAACTAATCAAGCATACAGCCTTTACCATTGACGTATTGCCATAACCATCTCAGGCCTAGTATATTGAGCATAAGCTTTTCCAGGAGGTAACTTTTTAGGCCATGGTTTTGTAAGAGAGGGTATCCAATGACAACCACTACCTCGCCTACTACAGTAATCTGAGAGATTCCAAGTAAAAAATATATCTGCCTACAATGTTTAACACAATTTAAAAACAATTCACAATGAAAATCGAATTAACTTTAACAAATATTTTTCACAATAAATATGTTTGCCATACTGCCTTTTTCATACCCTTTTATAATACAGAGATCAAACCTGTAACATTCAGCATTATGTTTCCCAGTGAACTAATTAGGTCTGTAGCCTTGATCACTGGCTTGTCACCATAACCAGCTCAGGTCAACAGTATTGAGCATTTGAATATTTGCTTTCCTGCAAGGCAACCATCAGGCACACAGTCATAACATTTGAAATATATATCAAATTATAGTTGGAAACAAATGTACTAATCATCTTAAGAACATCTAAGAAGGATTACCAAAGCCCAAATCTAGTGCACCCCCCAAGACCACCAGAGCTTGTCATTGGAGTTAACCATCACCTACAGTAATCTGTGATAGTCCATGTAATAAATCAATCAATGAAGTTGAATTTACAAAGCACATGTCACCCAAAATGGTATCCAGGGGCTTGCTGCTTGTCTCAGTCGGAAAGCCAGGTCTTGAGTCCCTCCCTTAATTTGGTCAGCGATGGTGCAGTGCGGAGGTGAATGCTTAGGGTGTTCCACATTTTGGTGGCAAGGTGGGAGAAGGTGCATTCTCCGGTGTGGTTGCTGCGTATGCGAGGTATCTCTGCGAGGACGAGGTGTTTTGATCGGAGGTTTTTGTGTGGCTGATGGAAGTGTAGGTGGTGGTTCATGTAGGTGGGTCCTAGGTCATGGGGTGCTTTGTAGGCATGGATTGGTGTTAGAAATGGGATCTCTGGCTGGCTAAGGCTTGCGCCAAAGTCAGTCAGAGACCACCACTCTAAGTCAGGGCAAGGGAGTTACACACCAAGATAACCCCTGCTCATCCCCTTGGTAACGTGACACGAGCAGTAAGGCTAAACTCGGAGGCTATGTAAGTTAAGTGTTTGCGCGCGCACCTAGCAACAACACCCAAGGCCCACCACGAAGGAAACTCCACACAAGGTTATGTATAAAAATAGCCTTTGTATTATACTAAACACATTAGATAAAAACACACACTTTACAATGTGCCAACAGTCACGGGCAGAATATACAGGGGATATATGTACAGGACAGGGCCACATGGACCACTGTCAGGAATAGGCACTTTTAGAACTAGTACTTGGTAGAATTAGCAATTGTAGGAATAATAATTAGCACATAGAACATAGAGCACACAACCAGTAATCACTGGTAACAGGTAAGTACCACCTACGCAACCCTAACCACCTTAGGAAAATATCACGCAGGGAACCAGGACCTCACTAGCAACACCTGTACTAGGAGAACAACTACCTACGTATTACAATACATTTAGGGGGAATAAGCATAAGAACATTTCACATGATGTATCACAACATTCAGAGGTGTAGAGGAAAAGCACATGACGCATAAAAACACATTCAGAGGTGCAGCGCAGAACAATTGTGCAGAAATTACATGAGCCACAACCTGTGACTGTCCCCAGGCCAACTGGCCTCTCTGGGGCTAGGACACCCTGGGTCCCAATGTCAGGGGGGCCTAAACGTAGCAGCTGCCCACTGAGTGCTGGGCAGCTGGAGAACTGATGGGGCCAACTCGGTGGAGCCTCGCAGGCTCTGGCGAAGAACACTCGTGTCCTTTTGAGCCTTGTGGGCTCGAGAATAACCTGTGGGGCAAGTGGAAGCGGCCCGCTGCCTTCCGGGGCCGCTCTACCACACCAGAATAATGCCCCCTATGACGTGGGAGTCCCTCTCGGGGGACTCGAAAACAAATGTGACCTTCAAGAGCCACGGGGGCCCTAGAACAAATATGCCCCCACGAGCCTCTCGGGGCTCGTCAACAAATGGGCGCCTGGAGCCTCTCAGGGCTCAGTAACCAAGCGGGCCTCTCTGGGCTCTTCAAAATGATGCCCTCGATGTTGGAGTCCCTCTCGGGGGACTCGAGAACAAATGGGGCACTCGGGAGCCTCTCAGGGCTCGTCAACAAAGGGGCCGCCTGGGTGGAGCCTCGGGGCTCAAGCAACAATGCCCCCGGAGCCTCTCTGGGCTCTTTAACAACTATGCCCGGTCGGGGGAGTCCCTCCTTGGGGGACTCGTACTCAAGTGAGCCCTCACGGGCTTGCACACCCTCCGGCCCTCGCACTGGAGGGGAGGGGCGGGAACCGGCAATGTGCCCTGATGCCCCCCTCTCCGTGGCAGGCACTCACAGGATCTCGCAGCGGCTGGCTGGAGAGCTCCCACTCCTCGGTACTCTCCGATGTCGCGGCCTCCTCTTGCTTCTCCGGGGCTCTCCCTCGCTCTTAGGAGCCCCGGGGGGGGCGGCGACGGTGATCTCGGGCAGTGCAGGAGTGCAGAGAAGGCTCCCGCCGCTTCCTACTTCTTTTCTTCCTCGGTGCAGCCAATCACCGCTTTGGTCGCCCGGCGAGCCTCCCACAGCCTTCACCAATGGCAGCGCGGCTCCCGGGTGATGTCAGCGGCTGCTCCCTCGGTGTCTCCTCGGCCCGGTGCTGCAGCGATGATCTCGGGGGCCAAGACGAGGGGTGGGCTCCCTCTATTAATTATCAATTATTGCCGGCAGGGTCCCTGGCGGGGTGGGCACCCGTCAGGGGTCAAATCAGAAAGTAGGACCCCGATGACTTGCGGCTTGGGCAAAAGTGGAATAAAAGCGCTTTAAGTGCTAGGGGCAAGTCCAGCGCTCCCAGGCGCTGTAGGCTTCAGACAAGTAAAAGAAAAGCGCTCCTCATGTGCTAGTGCCCCCAAAGTCCTGCACCAAGTCCTTCAGGGGGTGGGGAGGCAAGGCTGGGCCCAGGATCCAGCTCACAGGGTCCTCCTAGGCAGGGAGTCAATCCCCAGTGGCGGTCCTCCTGGCGCCCAGCAGCAGCAGCCCCCTCTGGAAAGGATTCAAGAAGAGAACATTTTGTAAGGGGACACAGCCCCTTCTTATACTAGAAAATCCTTTGTCTCAGGGTTCAGGGTGGGGGAAAAACCAGTCGCAGCTGGTTTTGGAGCACTTTGTTTTCCTCAGCCACCTTATTCCTTTCACTGGCCAGGCTAGGGACATTAGATGCACCACGTGGGGCGGAGCCAGCATTGTGTGGGGAAAGCCCAGCCCTATTCAGGTCCCAAGGTACTGTGAGGCAGTTGCGCTCCAGTCCCCCAGAGCCTGCCATGGGGGAGAGCAACGGAGACCCCCTGGGTCGACTGGCTTGTGACCCCCGCCCGGAGGAGTCCCCGCACGGGAGAGGTCAGCGGGAGTGAGGAGGCGGAGAAGCCACGGCGGAGGAGCGTTTTTAGCGTGCTCAGTGTGGTCAGTGTCCCAGCGTTGTGAGCGTTGCCGCCGGTATCACTGGCTGCGGCAGTACTGTAGTACCGGTGAATGGAGCACTACGAGAAGAGGGAAAATGGAGTATGCGATGGTCCTAGAAGAGCAGTAATACTCTCGGAGAACTCCCGGTAAGAACAAAGTGGGAAAGTGTTTCTTTGGTCTAGATGATTGCTACTCGGCAAATAACTTTATTGGCAACAGCGAGCTGCTACATTGTTACATTTCTTCACCTTGAACTGCCTTAACTTTCGTCTGGGTGCTAAGAGCTAAGAGCGGTAATTGTTACAGCGAACCGCTATATTGTTTCATCCTAACTGCCTCAACGCCTGAAACTCTTCTGTTTGGCAGGATTGTGCGCGGCTGCGAAGATCGTGACCCCTATGCCGAAACGGGCGGCAAAAGCAGGTAGACAGAGGCCGGCCATTTCACGACTACTGGTGGCGGGCCGGTGCTGTGTACTACGGAGCTGCTGCCACTTCATACCCTTGTTTTTGCCCCATCCCAGGCCCCCACATATGCACACAGGGACCGGAATTTAAGCGCGCTTCCTCCGGTGCCAGTGCGGATGTTGCTGGCGACCGCCTCGGCGCTCCCTGCTCCTGTGCCTGTCTGGACCGCACAGCCACTGGAGCGGTAACTGCAGCGGACGCGGCCTCACTCCCAGACGGACCTGGGTGCTGACGCAACGGCGCTACGAGGAAGAGCCCCTGAACCAGTGCACAGACTGAATGCTGCCCAGAGGGATTGAAGCGGCCTGCAGCTAGAGAGCCTCCTGGGTGGTGCGGTGATGCAGTGACAGCTCTGCTGGAGGCCTACAGTTTGCCCGCCATTTTGTCTCCTCCGCTACCCTGGACGGGCACGCGCTCTGAAGGCCTCTAGGCTTGGGACATGTGAATGCCACCTACAGGGCCCAATAGAGCAACCGGACTAGTAGCCTGTCTGTCCTGGCGCAGGAGTCGGCGCACAACGCAGTTGTAGACCTTCCGGTGAGCACCGCATTGGAAATCTGGGTCACCGGTGAGTGGGGGCCTGCCCGCCATTAGCATTCCTGCCTGGGGCGGGACCTGGCTTAGCAACGGCTGCTACGCTGGCCTGGCATTTACTTTGGGGGAATACCCAGCTGACCAATGAGATTTCCTCCCCAAGCGCCTCCCGCTGCTGATAGGGGCAAAGTCTGAGGGCCCGCTATCTGTACAGGAGGGAGAGCTGAGCTGATGCTGGAGATGGGGCCACGAGCCTCTAGTGTGCCTTGCGAAAGACAGCGTGAACCGCAAAGCTCCTCAGTCTACGATTACACCAGGCCCCTTATTTGACTGCCAGCATGAGCTGATCTAGGCCTCCCCACGGACGCACGTGTGCGTGTGTGTGTGTGCCTGTGCATGTATGAAAGACTATGTTCACATTTGTGTGTGCTTGTGAATGTCTGTGAGTGTGATGTGTTGACATGTAATTGGGTGTTTTTGTATTAGAGCATGTGATTCTATGTGTGCTTGTGTTTGTGCTCGCAGATGTTTCTGTATGTGTGCTTAGGTCTGTGTGTGTGATGGTGTGTGCATGTATTTGAGTGTTTTTGTATTAGAGCATGGGATTGTATGTATGCTTGTGCGTGTGGATGTTTCTGTATGTGCGCCCTCTGTTCGCGTATGAGAGTGTATGCGTACATTTCTTGTGTGCTTGTGCATGTCTGTGCATGTGATGGTGTGTGTGTGTGCATGTATTTGTGTGTACCTCCTTGGGTATTTTTGTTCTGGAGCATGATAGTTTCTGTATGTGCATTTGTGCGTGTCTGTGTGTATATGAGAGTGAGCGTATTTGTGTGTGCTTGTGCATGTCTGTGCATGTGATGGTGTTTGCGTGTGCATGTATTTGGGTGTTTTTGTATTACAGCATGGGATTTTATGTGTGTTTGTGTTCTTGGATGTTTCTGGCTATGTGCTTGTCTGTATGCGTCAGTGCGCATATGAGAATGTGTGCTCACATTTGTGTGTGCTTGTGCATGTCTGTGCGTGTGATGGTGTGTGCACGCTGGATTTGTTATTTTCTGGCAGCCGCTGTCCTGGATATTGACTTTAACTGCCTGATGCCTAACCTTAGGATGGCCACAGGTGTACCAGTGTACAGTAGAGTCACCTGCCTGACCCAAAGATGGCTTCCATAGTGGTCCCCTACACGTTGTTTTACTTCCCTGGGACAACAATTTGACATTGACCAGACCTTGAACCTATCCCCTAACCTGCCTACACATCAGGACTTTGAACCTGCGGAACTTACCCCAGACTGTGGAGACCTGAGCGATTTGGCTGATGCCCGGTGGAGCTACCATATAGCTAAAGAGAAGATGGGTTGTGGACTCCCCCTCCCTGCCATCACCTACTCAGCCGGACCTTGGGCAGATTTTCCCCTCGTCTCTGCATCCTATCTTCCTCCTACCCCTTTACCCTATCCCCTTACCCTTCCTGCTCCATTCACCTTGTCCCCTATGTTCTTTAAATGCTTTTCCTGGAACTTATGTAACTTTTAACTGATGTAATTTGCAACATTATTGTCCCTCATGTAAAGCGCTCTGATTCCATCGGGTCTAGCCAGCGCTATATAATAAATCATTAATTACATTTGTTCCCATTTAGTACTCTTTCTCCCTTTGTCTACCTCCCTAGCTCCTATCCACTCTCCCCTGAATCTCTCACCTTGTCTGCTAGTCTGCCAAACCCCCTGTCCTTTTTGCCCTTTGACTAAGCACTCCTAATCCCCTTGTTGGGGAAAGATCCAATATTTATACTCTAGAGTCTCAGCGTACCCACTGAGAGAGTCCACTGTGCCTAGGGAGCCACTCACAGCTGAGGTATGGTATGGCACCCCTTTCCAAAAGCACTCCCTCTCCCCTTTTTGGGGAAGGATCCAGTATGTAGGCCTTGGAGTCTCAGAGACCCCTCTGAGAGAGTCCACTGCTTAAAGGGAGCCTCCTGCAACAGAGATAGGGAAGTGATACCACTTCCCCTGGGATCACAGCTTACTGGACTTTGGACGTTGCATTGACTCGTCTACCGGTTTGTGTCCCCGTCGCCCTTCCCCTCCTCTTCCCATGCAATGTCCTTCACTCTTCTCTTTCCCGCCTTCATTACCTGTCTACTTCCAAAGCTCCTCGCCCCTCCCCTTAATCGTTCCCCATGCCTGCTTTTCCCCTTACATATTTGTTCTTATTGTTTATCTTGACCTTACAAGTAACTATGTTGCCATGCTCTAATAACTGTGTAACCTTTGTAACAATGTAACGTGTAACTGTGATCTGATGCTCATGTAAAGCGCTCTGATACCTCCGGGTCTAGCCAGCGCTATATAAAACCTTTAAAATAAAATAAATAAATAAAAATCACTCATGCTAATCTCAACATTCACCACCGGGGCAGACCCATCATGACTCATGGAGCCAGGCTCACCAGCCAGCTCCAGTCAATCACAAGCCAGACACATATTACACAAACATGCCAACTTCTAGAAGTGGCCCTCCAAACTAGACACAATCATGCCGCATACATCATTTGCGCAGAATTTAATCACATGAGTCTGCACATACCAAACTCGCACCTGCACTCCCCACCCATCAGGAACTACCAGGGACACATACATTCCCCATGCATTCCTATGGGAGGGCAGGCCAACCTCACCACACGCACGCACTTTACCCTGGGACACAGTGGTAAAGTGCGCAGAAACCAAAAATCACTATCACCAGGTCACATACCAAAAGCAAAAAGTTCAGGAGTGAACCTGCCAGAAGGGCCAAGTCCAACACAACCCCCTTCCAGCCAAAACGCAGGGTAGACCAATCACCACCGTGATCGGCTTCCCTGCTTGGGGCGATAGAACACGGACGCGGGCCCGTAACTGCAGGGACACCCTCCTGTTCTACGCCACGGTGAACCCAGAGGGTTCCTTCTAGAAACACTATCTGGAACAACTGGGCTACCCCACTGGTACTCCCAAGCTGTCCGCGGCCAGGACCAGGCCCTAGGCCACCCAGGTGCCACTGGTCCCTGCCTATTCACAGAGCAGGGGGTAGTAACCCCTGGCACATAGTAGCCATTCTCCACTCTTCCTGTCTGTAAGACAGGGCTAGATGGCCACTGGTTCTCCAGCCTAGGGTCTACACCCTCAGGCGGACCAGGAGTCTCAGGGAAGGCTCTCCTCCCCCAACCTCTTCTTCTAGGGTTCCTCCACCTCCTGCGAGGGGTACCCTTAGAACACAATTCACCCAACCTAGGGTTTAACCCCTCGGGTTGCACCGGGGTCAGAGGCGGGCTCTCCCACCCTCTGCACCCCTTCCAGAGTTCTGCACCCTCCAAGCTGGAGCGGTACCCCTGGAAGATGAACCGGTCAAGACGCTGGTTACAGACATCCTACCCTCCAGGTCAGGCGGATCCTGAACCTGGCCTTCCAACCTCTGCTCTAGAACCTTTGGAGGAATAACTACCTGCCACTCCAGGACTTCTGGGGACTCACACACCATCCCCCTGAGGCTGACACATGACCCATATGTCGTGTGACTGTCTGTCTGGTGCAGATCTCCCGTCCCCTGTCCCTCTGACAGTGCGCGAAGATCCCCCAGAAGAGAAGTGGTGTCACCCTGGTCACTACACGGGAACTTAGCCCAACTGGGTAGTCCCGGACCCACTGGATCTTCCACTGGGGAACTCAACCTCCAATTACTCCTCACTTCTGACTCCTGTGCCCTCCGAACTGGAGTAGCACTGCTGGACACTGGAACCCCTGGAGCTCTAGTTACAGATGGTCCAGGTTCCCTAGACACTAGGAGATCCTCTTCAAGTGGACTAACAGGACAGCCTAGGTCCCCAACCTGGTGTTCCCTCATGAAATCACCCAGGTTCTGAGATAGGGCTCTGGGCATCTGGGGACCATCTGCCACCCACTCACTCCCGCTCCACTGAGACAGGTAGTAAGCCCCTACATCCCTCTCGCTAATCTGGGACCTAGCTGGGCTACACTGAGCCTCTTCCACCACGCTGGGCTGGAAGATACCTGAACTACTACTTTCAGAATCACTCACCAATGACTCTGCAGAACCTCTGGCCCTTTCCCAGCGCTCTGCTTCCTCTGCAAGGGTTTCTGGATCAGTCAAACCATATTCCAAAAGGTGTTGGCGCAATCCTGGCAAACAGCTACTGAGCACCTGCCCTCTGAGAACCAGATCAAATAGTTTGACATAATCAGATTCCGTGTGAACCACTGACCAATCAGACAGTGCATCTTGACATTCATCCACAAACTCCCCCCAAGACTGGTGAGACAGTTTCCTACTGCCCCTGAATCTCAACCTATACTCCTCCTCTTGGGAGACAGGTACCATACTCTGAGAACTGGGATGGGATTTCCTGCACTGATGCCTATATAGCTGCCACCACTGGACTCAACCATCCCTGGGGAGTCCAGAAAATTAAAACTGCGCTCAGGGGACAATCTACCCTCCTGAGCTAATCTCTCTCTGGCAAAGGTTCTCTCAGCCTCCGCCATCCTCTTCTGCAAACCCAGCTGCGCTATTTCCATGGCATGCTCTAACCTGAGCTTCTCCAAAGCCAGCTGGTGCTCCCTTTCTTCCCTCCTATCTACCCACTCCTCTGGGGACAGGGACCGGGAAAGGAATGGGGTGCTTCCTCCTACACTGGACCCAGCAAGGGACTCCCTATCTATGGGGTCTTCACTATCTGCTGGCGCCCATGTACTGTCATTTTCTTCCTCCTCTTCAGACTCTTCAGGGCTCCACTCAGACCCACGATCCTCATGGTGTGAGACCCTGGCCCTCTCCTCACTGTGCTCACGCTCCCAGTCATCCTTCTGCCATTGGATTAGGTTACCCCTAAGTTGGGACTGGGTGTCTGACTCATTCACTGCAATGTCTCTCTCTTCGCAAAACTCTCTCAACTTATGCATAAACAGACCCCAGACATTAAAAGCATACTCCATCTTGGCAGGATGCTCACAGACACGTGCAACACAGGGGACTTAACTGTCAGAGCTGAAGCAGGAGTACACAATTCACAAAATATTCAGCAAGCTCCCTATCCCAGAGAACTCACACTCACTTGTCTAGTGCCACACACCATTCATCCACACACAACCCCCCCTCAGACTAGTAAGGCAGTTTCTACCACCCCTGATTTCTCAACCTGACCACACGTGACACAGGTACCAAACTCTGGGAGCGGGGCGGGGAACAAATGTACTGGACACTATTACTCTGCTACCACTGGATCCCACCCTTTGGTGAATCCAGAAAATTCAAACTGCACTTAGGGGATAGAAAACCACCCAGAGCTAGTAACACCTAACTCACAGTGCACAAGAAGCACATTTCCAAAGAAATGACATTCATAACAATTCAGAAACAATAATTCCCAAAATGTGATTTATCTCAAATTCAGAGTTTTGTGGTGCAGCCAGCTGCCACTGCGGTACAGCGCAAACACAAATCCGGATCCCTTCCCCTGCCTACTAATGTTAGAAATGGGATCCCCGGCTGACCAAGGCTCGCGCCAAAACCAGTCAGAGACCACCACTCTTAGTCAGGGCAAGGGAGTTACACACCAAGATAACCCCTGCTCACCCCCTTGGTAACATGACACGAGCAGTAAGGCTAAAATCGGAGGCTATGTAAGTTAAGCGTTTGCGCGAGCACCCAGCAACAACACCCAAGGCCCACCACAAAGGAAACTCCACACAAGGTTATGTATAAAAATAGCCTTTGTATTATACCAAACACATTAGATAAAAACACACACTTTACAATGTGCCAACAGGCACGGGCAGAATTTACAGGGGATATATGTACAGGACAGGGCCACATGGACCACTGTCAGGAATAGGCACTTTTAGAACTAGTACTTGGTAGAATTAGCACTTGCAGGAATAATAATTAGCACATAGAACATAGAGCACACAACCAGTAATCACTGGTAACAGGTAAGTACCACCTAGGCAACCCTAACCACCTTAGGAAAATATCACGCAGGGAACCAGGCCCTCACTAGCAACACCTGTACTAGGAGAACAACCACCTAATGATCACAATACATTTAGGGGGATAAGCATAAGAACATTACACATGATGCATCACAACATTCAGAGGTGTAGGGGAAAAGCACATGACGCATAAAAACACATCCAGAGGTGCAGCACAGAACAATTGCGCAGAAATTACTTGAGCCACAACCTGTGACTGTCACCAGGCCAACTGGCCTCTCTGGGGCTAGGACGCCCTGGGTCCCAATGTCAGGGGGGCCTAAACGTAGCAGCTGCCCACTAAGTGCTGGGCAGCTGGAGAACTGATGGGGCCAACATGGTGGAGCCTCGCAGGCTCTGGCGAAAAACACTCGTGTCCTTATGAGCCTTGTGGGCTCGAGAATAACCTGTGGGGCAAGTGGGAGCGGCCCGCTGCCGTCCGGGACCGCTCTACCACACCAGAACAATGCCCCCTATGACGTGGGAGTCCCTCTCGGGGGACTCGAAAACAAATGCGACCTTCAAGAGCCACGGGCCCTAGAACAAATATGCCCCCACGAGCCTCTCGGGGCTCGTCAACAAATGGGCGCCTGGAGCCTCTCAGGGCTCAGTAACCAAGCAATGCCGCCTAAGCCTCTCTGGGCTCTTCAAAATTATGCCCTCGACATTGGAGTCCCTCTCGGGGGACTCAAGAACAAATGGGGCACTAGGGAGCCTCTCAGGGCTCATCAACAAAGGGGCCGCCTGGGTGGAGCCTTGGGGCTCAAGCAACAATGCCCCCGGAGCCTCTCTGGGCTCTTTAACAACTATGCCCAGTCGGGGAGTCCCTCCTTGGGGGACTCGTACTCAAGTGAGGCCTCACGGGCTTGCACACCCTCCGGCCCTCGCACTGGAGGGGAGGGGCGGGCACAGACAATGTTCCCCGACGCCCCCTCTCCGTGGCAGGCACTCACCGGATCTCGCGGCAGCTGGCTGGAGAGCTCCCGCTCCTCGGGACTCTCCGATGTCGCGGTCTCCCCTCGCTTCTTCGGGGCTCTCCCTCGCTCTTGGGAGCTCCGGGGGGGTGGGAGACGGTGATCTCGGGCAGTGCAGGAGCGCGGAGTAGGCTCCCGCCGCTTCCTGCTTCTTCTCTTCCTCGGGGCAGCCAATCACCGCTTAGATCGCCCGGCGGCCTCCCGTAGCCTCCACCAATGGCAGCGCGGCTCCCGGGTGACGTCAGCGGCTGCTCCCTCGGTGTCTCCTCGGCCTGGTGCTGAGGCGGTGATCTCGTGGGCCAAGACGAGGGGTGGGCTCCCTCTATTAATTATCAATTATTGCCGGCAGGGTCCCTGGCGGGGTGGGTACCCATGAGGGGTCAAATCAGAAAGTAGGACCCCGGCGACATGCGGCGTGGGCAGCTGCGAAAGTGGAATAAAAGCATTTTAAGCGCTAGGGGCAAGTCCAGCGCTCCCAGGCGCTGTAGGCTCCAGACAAGTAAAAGAAAAGCGCTCCTCATGCGCTAGTGCCCCCAAAGTCGTGCACCAAGTCCTTCAGGGGGTGGGGGGGGGCAAGGCTGGGCCCAGGATCCAGCTCACAGGGTCCTCCTAGGCAGGAAGGCAATCCCCAGTGGCGGTCCTCCTGGCGCCCAGCAGCAGCAGCCCCCCTCTGGAAAGGATTCAAGAAGAGAACATTTTGTAAGGTGACACAGCCCCTTCTTATACTAGAAAATCCTTTGTCTCAGGGTGCAGGGTGGGGGAAAAACCAGTCGCAGCTGGTTTTGGAGCACTTTGTTTTCCTCAGCCACCCTTTCCTTTCACTGGCCAGGCTAGGGACATTGGATGCACCACAGGGGGCGGAGCCAGCATTGTGTGGGGAAAGCCCAGCTCAATTCAGGTCCCAGGTGTACTCCTCCCTCACATCACTCATGCTAATCTAAACACTCACCACCGGGGCAGACCCATCATGACTCATGGAGCCAGGCTCACCAGCCAGCTCCAACCAATCACAAGCCAGACACAAATTACACAAACATGCCAACTTCTAGAAGTGGCACTTCCACACTAGACACAATCACGCCGCATACAACATTGCGCAGCATTTAACCACACGAGTCCGCACATACCAAACTCGCACCTGCACTCCCCACGCATCAGGAACTACCAGGGACTCATACATTCCCCATGCATTCCTATGGGAGGGCAGGCCAACCTCACCACACGCACGCACTTTACCCTGGGACACAGTTGTAAAGTGCGCAGAAACCAAAAATCACTGTCACCAGGTCACATACCAAAAGTAAAAAGTTCAGGGGTGAACCTGCCAGAAGGGCCAAGTCCAACAATTGGGAGCTTGAAGTAGCTTCTCATCTGAACTGGGAGCCAGTGGAGGTCCTTCAGTTGCTGGTTGATGTGGGTTCTCTTTGGCATGTTGAGGGTCATTCTGGCCGCTGTGTTTTGGATCCACGGTAGTCATCGCATGTGGTGGTGCTGGCATAGAGCGTGTTGTTGTAGTCCAGTCAGCAGGTGATGAGGACCTGCGTTATCATTTTTGTGGTGTTGATTAGGAGCCACTTGACGATCTTGTGGAGCATGTGGAAGCAGGCTGAGGACACAGCGTTGACTTGACGATTCATGGAAAGTTTGCTGTCAAGGATGATGCAGAGGTTGCAGGTGTGGTCTTTATGTGTGGGGATGGGTCCTAGTTCTGATGGCCAACAGGAGTTGCTCCATAGGGCAGTATGCTTGACGAAAATGAGGACTTAATTCTTGTTGGTGTTGAGCTTAAGGCAGTTGCCCCTCTTCCAGGCTGACACGTTCTTCATACAGTCGTGGAAGTTGGTCTTTGATGAAATGGGGTCGGCTGAGAGTGATAGGAAAAACTGGGTGTTATTGGAGTAGGAGATGATGCTGATGTTGTGTGATCTCATCATGTCCGCGAGTGGTGCCATGTAGATGTTGAAAAGGGTTGGGCTGAGGGATGAGCCTTGTGGAATGCCGTAAATGTTATACTTGACCTGTGATATGAAAGGAGGGAGTCAGACTTTCTGGGTGCCCCCAGCAAGAAATTATGCTGTCCATTTGAGAGTGGTGTCTGTGATGCCGATCTGGTATAGGCGATTGATGGGTGTGTGGTATGAGACAGTGTCGAAAGCTGCAGAAAGGTCTAGCACGATCAGGATGGCTGATTCTCCTTTGTCGAGTAGGGTGAAGATGTCGTCTGTTGCAGCGATTAGCACTGTCCTGGTACTGTGGTTGGTTGTGAAGCCTGACTGAGGGGGTCCCAGTGGGTTGTTTCTCTCAAGGTAATTAGTGAGTTGAAGTTTGATGGCCTTTTTCAGGACTTTGCAGGGAACGGGAGCAGCAAGATGGGACAGTAGTTCTGGAGCTTGCTGGGGTCTGCCGAAGGTTTCTTGAGGAGTGGTCTGACCTCTACGTGGTTCCAGGTCTCTGGGAAGGTGGCTGTTGTTATCGAGGTGTTGAAGATGGTGGATTTTAACAAATGCATTTCACTGTAAATAAATCAGGCCTACTGCCTTTGTCATAACTTTTCATAATAAAAAGATCAGACCTTTGGAAATGGACATGACGTTTCCCTCTAAACCAACGAGGCATATATCCCTAATCGTTGGCTAGCCATCATAATGAACTCTACCTCACCTTATTGGCAGTGCTTAAATTGCAAAGAATGAGTGCTGGTTCCTCAACCTCTACTCAGAAGCCTGCAGCAGGAGCAATTAAATATCGGTGCACCGAACACATAGCCTGGGTTGCTTTAATAAATCCACTTCAGCCTCTTTAATCTAGTACCAGGCAGAAAGGTAGCCATTCCTATGAGAGTTTTGTTTGTGATGCTGATCTGGCGTAGGCGATTGATGAGTGTGTGGTATGAGACAGTATTGAAAGTAGCATAGAGGTCTAGCAGGATCAGGGTGGCTGATTTTCCTTTGTCTAGTAGGGTGCAGATGTCGTCTGTTGCAGTGATTAGCACTGTTTTGGTACTGTAGTTGGCTCTGAAGCCTGACTGGGAGGGGTCCAGTAGGTTGTTTCTCTCCAGGTGTTCAGTGAGTTGAGTGAGTTCTCCAGGCCATGGTTGGTGGCCTTCCCCAGGGAACGGGAGCAGCGAGATGGGACGGTAGTTCTGGAGCTTGCTGGGGTCTGCCAAGGGTTTCTAGAGGAGTGGTCTGACCTCTACGTTGCTCCAGGCATCTGGGAAGGTGGCTGTTGTTATCGAGGTGTTGAAGATGGTGGTTTTAACAAATGCATTTCACTGTAAATAAATCAGGCCTTCTGCATTTGTCATACCTTTTCATAATAACAAGATCAGACCTTTGGCAATGGACATGCCGTTTCCCTTTAAACCAATGAGGTATACATCCCTAACCATTGGCTTGTCATCATATTGAACTTAACCCACCTTATTGGCAGCGCTTAAATTGCAAAGAATGAGTTCTGGTTCCTCAACCTCTACTCAGAAGCCTGCAGCAGGAGCAATTAAATATTGGTGCACCGAACACAAAGCCTGGGTTGCTTTAATAAATCCACTTCAGCCTCTTTAATCCAGTACCGGACAGAAAGGATGCCATTCATATGAGAGTTTTGTTTGTGATGTCGATCTGGTGTAGGCGATAGATGAGTGTGTTGTATGAGACAGTGTTGAAAGCTGCAGAGAGGTCTAGCAGGATCAGGGTGGCTGATTTTCCTTTGTCAAGTAGGGTGCAGATGTCATCTGTTGCAGTGATTAGCACTGTAGTTGGTTCTGAAGCCTGACTGGGAGGGGTCCAGTAGGTTGTTTCTCTCCAGGTGTTCAGGGAGTTGAGTGAGTTCTCCAGGCCATGGTTGTTGGCCTTCTCCAGGAAACGGGAGCAGCGAGATGGGACAGTAGTTCTGGAGTTTGCTGGGGTCTGCTGAGAGTTCCTTGAGAAGTTGTCTGACCTCTACCTGTTTCCTGGGTTCTGTGAAGGTGGCTGTTGTTTTCGAGGTGTTGAAGATGGTGGTGAGTTGGCAGCTGGACTTGTCTGTTTCATTATTGAAGAGTCTGTAGGGGCAGAGGTCGGTGGGAGCTCCTGAGTGGGCGGGTGTTTATCAGAGTAGTTGTGTTCGATGTGCTGAGTTGTTCCCATGTGGTGAGCCTGTGGTCGGTGGTGGTGGTCGATCAGTGGCTAAGGAGGTTGGAAGGTTAAGGTTTTTATAGATTATTGCTATTTTGTTGTGGAAGTGGTCGGCAAGGGTATCACAGAGTTCCTGTGATGCATTGATCGCGTTTTCGGTTGCTGACCAGTAGGTGAACTCTCTGACTATGGTGAAAAGTTCCTAGGCTTAGCTGGAGCTTGTGTCAATATGGCGGTTCAGGGCTTCTTTTTTTTACAGCTTTCATCTGTTGGTGGCAGTTTTTGAGGACTGAATTGAAAGTGTCTCCATCAGTTTAATTCCTGCTTGTGTGTTATTTTCTTTCTAGTTATTTGCAAGTGTGTTTTGATGTGTGGAGTGCCAGGGTGTACCAGCTGGCTTGTTTGGGGTGTCTGTATGTGGTGGCTGGTTTGGTGAAGGCGACTTGGTCTGTGGCATTGGTGATCCAGTTGTTGAAGTTCTGTACTGTCTGACCCAAGCTGGTTATGTCTCTGGGGACCTATCTACATCTTTAACAAATTTAAAAAAACATCTCAACCATAAAAGGCTGTTGGTTTTAACAAATGCTTTTCACTGTGAATAAGTCAGGCCTACTGCTTTTGTCATTACCTTTCAGAGTAAAAAGATCAGACCTTTGGCAATGGACATGGCGTTTCCCGGTAAACCAACGTTGGCATACATCCCTTATAATTGGCTTGTCATGATAATGAACTCCGTCCCACATTATTGGCAGTGCCTAATTTGCAAAGAATGAGTGCCGGCTCCCAAACCTCTGCTCAGAAGCCTGCAGCAGGAGCAATTAAATGTTGGTGCACCAAACACATAGCCTGGATCGCCTTAAATCCACCTCAGCCTCTTTAGTCCACTGCCAGACACTCTCTGCCCCTTGACTCTGCCTTGAAAGTTCCTGCTTCCCCCTCCTTCTTTTCCCTTTCTTTGTTTTTTTCCTCTCTTGCTCTCGAAAATATCTGATGAGGAAAAGTAAGGTCTGGTCCCAGAATATTAGCACTGGTGGCCCTCCAGCTACCACTGGCTCAAATTAAGCACTGCTTATTGGGAATTTCAACATAAGCTTTAACATTTCCCACCAGGCAATCATAAAGACACAAGTCATAAAATGACAAATATACTTAAAGGTACAGTAATCTGTGAGATTCTATGTAAGAAAACACCCATCCACCCATAAATGCTTTGGTGTAACATGCTTTTCCCGATAAATACTTCAGGACAACTTTTTTGTCATAACTTTTAATAACTGGATCAAGCCTATGGCCTTGATATTTGATAAGTTTTCCTCATAAGGTAAAAAGCGCAATACAAGCTCGGGTCGGCAGAATAACCAAATGTTTCCCTATCAAACTCTGTGCTCTATGTATTCAACATGTGCGCGGGCATGAAGAAACTGCCTAAGTAGTCCTGCATAACAATCTTTTTTTACTACATTAGGCCAGAAAGTCTACGCTGTCAAGCTAGACCTAAAAACTGGGGTTGGGCTACCCATACATAATATCCTAAAAATAGAGATCAGTCGTTCTTTAAACCTGGTTTTGCCCATTTTGGAAATAATGATGATAACGGCGTAAAAGGTCAAAGCAGATACAAAGGTTGGACTATGCATCTATTTATATGGGTGGAAAAGAAAGATGCATGGAAAACATTTACATGGAGTTATCAGTAGATAGTTATACACGGACGAGGAAATGGAAAGTAACAGACCGCTCTTTTAATCTTCGGTAGATTTAGAAAGGAAGAGGGGGCAACACCGCGACACTTTGTTGTGCAGTTACAACGGTGCAAAGACCGCATGGCCATTAAGCAACGTAGGGAAAGAAAAAAACAACTGTAATCACTAACCTCTTAATTTCACAAATAGCGCTTTTGAGACGCAAATATGGCAATGACAATTTACTTTCTATTACCATAAATACAATGGGATAGTTAATTTATTTATAACTTATGTATGCGTTCAAATAGTTTATCTTGCCCCAGTCCCATCTCCAAGTCGCGCGATGCCACGCACGATCTCAGAAGCAAGGCTGCGAGATTAAGAGGTCGGTTTTAAATAATGCTTTGTTCATTTAATAATTTCGGTAAAGTAATATGTATTTCTAAACGACCCGTTACCCGTGGGTTTCGTGGGGCAGAATAACAGAGGGTTATTTTTGCCTCACTCAGTGATACTCATGTATAATTATTATTTTAAAAGCAGGCACTGAGGGTTTATGGATGATTCGTGATTTCAAATCTGTGCAGCATAGTGCAGGTGTCTGCGAAAAGAAAACTTATCTTCACAGGATGCTAAGTTCTTCTGTTGCTCACATATATAAGAGCACGGGTTCTTATACTTCAAAAAACCAATTCTGAAAGGCCCTAACAAAAGGCCTATATATTTTCAATGTGTAGGGTTCAAGTACTCCTGCGAAAGTTACGATTTTTGCCGATTTACAAAGCATTTCTTTTGCCACCTAACCAACGCATGCTCAACTGAAACAATGCCTGATTATCACAAGAAATGTTTGATATTTACAGAGGTGAATTATGGAAAATACATTTCCCTTTTGTAATTGCCACCATAGCTACTGCATATGGTTATTCACTTCTTTGACACAGGTCTTTTTTCATGGTTATAACCCATGGAACTCTTAACCTACTTGGTTATTCACAACCCACCCAAGAATGTTGGTGTCTGAAATGTTGAACCCTCAAGACACAGAACTCAACATGTTTGTTTTTTAAATACCATGGGTAGCTAAGCAAAGTGTTTATCTATTTGTTGTTCAACAAATACAAAGGGTTAATTCGTTTGAACAAAGGACAGGTGCTGCTTAGCAGCCATCGACCCTTTCTCCTGCTAGGAGCACTCACCACCGACCTGTGATCCAGCGGGTTACCAACCTGCGAAAATCTATCACTATATATTCATCTGGGCCCATAAACACACATATAGGCTAGCTAACACCACTGGGGGTCCCTTTTTTTAAGGGCTTAAATAGATCAATTCCTTATCATTTCTTTAATCTATCCCTGACCCTAAAGCCCTTTCTTTTCGTCAATGGACCTATTCAGTTGAGTAGTAATTGATTTTTATTTATTATTTATTTATTTATGCATTTTTATATAGCGCAGACTTTACCCGAAGGTGTCAGAGCGCTTCACAATAGGAACAGAACTGATACATGAGAACATTACAGGTGAACAAAATACAAAAGCAAACGTTACATTAAATGAAGCAAAAATGACAAAGTGAGCCAACAAAATACAAGAGGTAGCAAACGGTGCATTACAAAAGTGACAATCGTGAACCAACAAAATAAAAGAGGTAGCAAACGGTGCATTACAGTAGGAAAAAGTGACGTGTGCAGGTTACAAAAGCGTACAACGTAAACATAGAGGTATAATACTGCAATATATGGAGGACACTCAAGCACAAGAACAAAAGTTATGTAGGCACTGGTGGCACTTGTGCAGATATCGAAAAAAAACAAATGTAAGAGGTAGAAAACAGTGTGTTACTAGAGAAAGTGACGGGTGCAAGTTACACACGAGTATCAAACACAGGTAGAAAGATAATACTGCACTAAATGGCAGACTCTCAGACCACAAGAACACACTGGGAAGACACTTCCATAGTCATGTAAAGTAGATTATTCTATAATGGAAGGGCTTCCTTCAGATAATAGAGAGGGCATGGATTACATTTGGAAGTGTCTTTGAAGGAGGAGAACTTTGAGGTTAGTTTTGAAGGCCTGGGAGGAGGTGGTGGTCCGGAGAATTGATGATATGACATAGGTTCATTTACCTTTTATCTTATTTAAAATAACCACAGACTCTGGAAGTTTTAAATGTGTAACTAATTATATACTATGAGCAAAACAAATTACAGTGATAACTCCATCGTATCCGAGGAAGTAAGATAATTTATATTCAATTTAGTATTAAATGAGATTTCACAACAAGTACCTCAGGAAAAGAGGATAGAGAGAGAAGTACATTGACACAAACACAGAGATATATTTACCTAGGATGGTGTGAAAATCAGACCCCTCTGGCCAAGAGTTATTGAGCCCCTTAAAAGTTCAGGTGGCAAGGACCTCAGGACAGGTTCAGGACAGGATAGATGACCTCTTCTGGATTTGACGCCTGCGTCTCACCCCTCTCTGACACTAACTTCCTCCTCAATTCTTCGCGATCTTCTTCTAATTCTATTACCTCCTCGATTCTCCGTGATCTTCTTCTAATTCTATCACCTCCTTGAGTCTTCCGTGATCTTCTTCTAATTATTTAGCTTTAAAATTCTAAGTCCGCTTCTTCAGGTATTTGATCAGCATTCGGACAGCATCTCGGTCTCTCAACGTTCTTGCTGTGTCTGCCGCCCTGCTCTAACTAATCTACTTCAATTATACTTTCCTAATGGCATGTACCACCCCTAAATGTTTCAACTTTATGAAACCCCTACTTCTGATTGGACAAGCTAAGAGGATGATCATCACACCATGCTAAGTTTTAATAATTTTTCTTTAGTTCATTGTTTTAAGTTCCTGCCCATTAATTTTTTCTCCCATGCTTTATTTCCCACCCGTATTTGCAAACTTTATCAACAACAATGTATACATTTCACAATTGTCCATTGAATCTTCAGGATGTTCAGCTGGTTCCCAGGACATGTACTGAGACCATCCTTGGACGAGTTTCAAGACTGGTCATCACTGTTTCGGACTTGTCATCTTTGCGCATGTGGGAGGAACCACGTGGGTGGCGGACTTTAGCATCGTTCAGGGGCCCAAATACGAACTAATAGAGAGGTCAAAAGACAAGGTATTAATTTCAAAATAAAATTGTTTCACTGTATACCACTTATCTCTACTCTAATCCCATTTGTTTATAAAGACTCTTCATGCATTAGTATTTAGTATACAATTCATTTTAGTTTCAGCAAAGCAGATGCTTAGCACGTGAGTTTCCAAGCGGCCATTTTAGACGCTATTGCGCAGAAGCAGAAATTTTCCCTCCAATTGTAAAGACGTCATTCTGCGTAGATGCAGTTGACGCATGCGCAATACATTTTCCCGGGTTAGCAGCCATTTTAAGTCATACTCGGGTTACTTGTCAGTAAAACACATAGGCAAGCTTCGTCTAACTAGAATGTATGAAATGTGGTGCATATTAGTATCAATATACATTGTTAGTACTTCGTTACAGGTTTATATGAAAGGATTGTGTCTAAGTAAGTCTCTTTTAAACAAGTCCTTGCTCTATCACCTGCACAAACATTACTGCGCACATTCCAAAACTGCTCAAATAATTTGCCAACACTCCTAATGGCTGTGCCTGTCCTGCCTTCCCCACCTTTTGCCTGCCCACCTGTAAGCAATCCCAGGGTGGTGTGGAGTGCAAAAAAACGATGGATTTAGGCCCAGATCCTTGTACTGGGGTGAATGTATGACATTGTTCTACATTCTGTCCATCAACTGTGTTTTTTGCAATTTTCACCCCGAGTGGGCTGGGTATGCTCAGACGTGAGTCCCAGGCTCTCCACACCACTGGAGTCAAGCTATCCAGGCTGATGAAGGCTGATAGCCAGAAACCGGTCCTTGGATGCTTGATTCCGGTCTGGGAAAGACATGGCTTGGTAGTTCGGAC
The DNA here is from genome assembly GCF_964261635.1 of Lissotriton helveticus. Classification (NCBI taxonomy): domain Eukaryota; kingdom Metazoa; phylum Chordata; class Amphibia; order Caudata; family Salamandridae; genus Lissotriton; species Lissotriton helveticus. The sequence goes on from NC_136059.1 coordinate 1,431,952,919, forward strand.
TGGACTGTTCCCATGAGGCACAGGGTCAGAGCTGATTTGCATATAGCCAGTGTCTAACCCAGGGTGGTGTGGAGTGCAAAAAAACGATGGATTTAGGCCCAGATCCTTGTACTGGGGTGAATGTATGACATTGTTCTACATTCTGTCCATCAACTGTGTTTTTTGCAATTTTCACCCCAAGTGGGCTGGGTATGCTCAGACGTGAGTCCCAGGCTCTCCACACCACTGGAGTCAAGCTATCCAGGCTGATGAAGGCTGATAGCCAGAAACCGGTCTTTGGATGCTTGATTCCGGTCTGGGAAAGACATGGCTTGGTAGTTCGGACTGGACTGTTCCCATGAGGCACAGGGTCAGAGCTGATTTGCATATAGCCAGTGTCTAACCCAGGGTGGTGTGGAGTGCAAAAAAACGATGGATTTAGGCCCAGATCCTTGTACTGGGGTGAATGTATGACATTGTTCTACATTCTGTCCATCAACTGTGTTTTTTGCAATTTTCACCCCGAGTGGGCTGGGTATGCTCAGACGTGAATCCCAGGCTCTCCACACCACTGGAGTCAAGCTATCCAGGCTGATGAAGGCTGATAGCCAGAAACCGGTCCTTGGATGCTTGATTCCGGTCTGGGAAAGACATGGCTTGGTAGTTCGGACTGGACTGTTCCCATGAGGCACAGGGTCAGAGCTGATTTGCATATAGCCAGTGTGTAACCCAGGGTGGTGTGGAGTGCAAAAAAACGATGGATTTAGGCCCAGATCCTTGTACTGGGGTGAATGTATGACATTGTTCTACATTCTGTCCATCAACTGTGTTTTTTGCAATTTTCACCCCGAGTGGGCTGGGTATGCTCAGACGTGAGTCCCAGGCTCTCCACACCACTGGAGTCAAGCTATCCAGGCTGATGAAGGCTGATAGCCAGAAACCGGTCCTTGGATGCTTGATTCCGGTCTGGGAAAGACATGGCTTGGTAGTTCGGACTGGACTGTTCCCATGAGGCACAGGGTCAGAGCTGATTTGCATATAGCCAGTGTCTAACCCAGGGTGGTGTGGAGTGCAAAAAAACGATGGATTTAGGCCCAGATCCTTGTACTGGGGTGAATGTATGACATTGTTCTACATTCTGTCCATCAACTGTGTTTTTTGCAATTTTCACCCCGAGTGGGCTGGGTATGCTCAGACGTGAGTCCCAGGCTCTCCACACCACTGGAGTCAAGCTATCCAGGCTGATGAAGGCTGATAGCCAGAAACCGGTCCTTGGATGCTTGATTCCGGTCTGGGAAAGACATGGCTTGGTAGTTCGGACTGGACTGTTCCCATGAGGTACAGGGTCAGAGCTGATTTGCATATAGCCAGTGTCTAACCCAGGGTGGTGTGGAGTGCAAAAAAACGATGGATTTAGGCCCAGATCCTTGTACTGGGGTGAATGTATGACATTGTTCTACATTCTGTCCATCAACTGTGTTTTTTGCAATTTTCACCCCGAGTGGGCTGGGTATGCTCAGACGTGAGTCCCAGGCTCTCCACACCACTGGAGTCAAGCTATCCAGGCTGATGAAGGCTGATAGCCAGAAACCGGTCCTTGGATGCTTGATTCCGGTCTGGGAAAGACATGGCTTGGTAGTTCGGACTGGACTGTTCCCATGAGGCACAGGGTCAGAGCTGATTTGCATATAGCCAGTGTCTAACCCAGGGTGGTGTGGAGTGCAAAAAAACGATGGATTTAGGCCCAGATCCTTGTACTGGGGTGAATGTATGACATTGTTCTACATTCTGTCCATCAACTGTGTTTTTTGCAATTTTCACCCCGAGTGGGCTGGGTATGCTCAGACGTGAGTCCCAGGCTCTCCACACCACTGGAGTCAAGCTATCCAGGCTGATGAAGGTTGATAGCCAGAAACCGGTCCTTGGATGCTTGATTCCGGTCTGGGAAAGACATGGCTTGGTAGTTCGGACTGGATTGTTCCCATGAGGCACAGGGTCAGAGCTGATTTGCATATAGCCAGTGTCTGACCCAGGGTGGTGTGGAGTGCAAAAAAACGATGGATTCAGGCCCAGATCCTTGTACTGGGGAGAATGTATGACATTGTTCTACATTCTGTCCATCAACTGTGTTTTTTGCAAGTTTCACCCCGAGTGGGCTGGGTATGCTCAGACGTGAGTCCCAGGCTCTCCACACCACTGGAGTCAAGCTGTCCAGGCTGATGAAGGCTGATAGCCAGAAACCGGTCCTTGGATGCTTGATTCCGGTCTGGGAAAGACATGGCTTGGTAGTTCGGACTGGACTGTTCCCATGAGGCACAGGGTCAGAGCTGATTTGCATATAGCCAGTGTCTAACCCATGGTGGTGTGGAGTGCAAACAAACGATGGATTTAGGCCCAGATCCTTGTACTGGGGTGAATGTATGACATTGTTCTACATTCTGTCCATCAACTGTGTTTTTTGCAATTTTCACCCCGAGTGGGCTGGGTATGCTCAGACGTGAGTCCCAGGCTCTCCACACCACTGGAGTCAAGCTATCCAGGCTGATGAAGGCTGATAGCCAGAAACCGGTCCTTGGATGCTTGATTCCGGTCTGGGAAAGACATGGCTTGGTAGTTCGGACTGGACTGTTCCCATGAGGCACAGGGTCAGAGCTGATTTGCATATAGCCAGTGTCTAACCCAGGGTGGTGTGGAGTGCAAAAAAACGATGGATTTAGGCCCAGATCCTTGTACTGGGGTGAATGTATGACATTGTTCTACATTCTGTCCATCAACTGTGTTTTTTGCAATGTTCGCCCCGAGTGGGCTGGGTATGCTCAGACGTGAGTCCCAGGCTCTCCACACCACTGGAGTCAAGCTATCCAGGCTGATGAAGGTTGATAGCCAGAAACCGGTCCTTGGATGCTTGATTCCGGTCTGGGAAAGACATGGCTTGGTAGTTCGGACTGGACTGTTCCCATGAGGCACAGGGTCAGAGCTGATTTGCATATAGCCAGTGTCTAACCCAGGGTGGTGTGGAGTGCAAAAAAACGATGGATTTAGGCCCAGATCCTTGTACTGGGGTGAATGTATGACATTGTTCTACATTCTGTCCATCAACTGTGTTTTTTGCAATTTTCACCCCGAGTGGGCTGGGTATGCTCAGACGTGAGTCCCAGGCTCTCCACACCACTGGAGTCAAGCTATCCAGGCTGATGAAGGCTAATAGCCAGAAACCGGTCCTTGGATGCTTGATTCCGGTCTGGGAAAGACATGGCTTGGTAGTTCGGACTGGACTGTTCCCATGAGGCACAGGGTCAGAGCTGATTTGCATATAGCCAGTGTCTAACCCAGGGTGGTGTGGTGTGCAAAAAAACAATGGATTTAGGCCCAGATCCTTGTACTGGGGTGAATGTATGACATTGTTCTACATTCTGTCCATCAACTGTGTTTTTTGCAATTTTCACCCCGAGTGGGCTGGGTATGCTCAGACGTGAGTCCCAGGCTCTCCACACCACTGGAGTCAAGCTATCCAGGCTGATGAAGGCTGATAGCCAGAAACCGGTCCTTGGATGCTTGATTCCGGTCTGGGAAAGACATGGCTTGGTAGTTCGGACTGGACTGTTCCCATGAGGCACAGGGTCAGAGCTGATTTGCATATAGCCAGTGTCTAACCCAGGGTGGTGTGGAGTGCAAAAAAACGATGGATTTAGGCCCAGATCCTTGTACTGGGGTGAATTTATGACATTGTTCTACATTCTGTCCATCAACTGTGTTTTTTGCAATTTTCACCCCGAGTGGGCTGGGTATGCTCAGACGTGAGTCCCAGGCTCTCCACACCACTGGAGTCAAGCTATCCAGGCTGATGAAGGCTGATAGCCAGAAACCGGTCCTTGGATGCTTGATTCCGGTCTGGGAAAGACATGGCTTGGTAGTTCGGACTGGACTGTTCCCATGAGGCACAGGGTCATAGCTGATTTGCATATAGCCAGTGTCTAACCCAGGGTGGTGTGGAGTGCAAAAAACCGATGGATTTAGGCCCAGATCCTTGTACTGGGGTGAATGTATGACATTGTTCTACATTCTGTCCATCAACTGTGTTTTTTGCAATTTTCACCCCGAGTGGGCTGGGTATGCTCAGACGTGAGTCCCAGGCTCTCCACACCACTGGAGTCAAGCTATCCAGGCTGATGAAGGCTGATAGCCAGAAACCGGTCCTTGGATGCTTGATTCCGGTCTGGGAAAGACATGGCTTGGTAGTTCGGACTGGACTGTTCCCATGAGGCACAGGGTCAGAGCTGATTTGCATATAGCCAGTGTCTAACCCAGGGTGGTGTGGAGTGCAAAAAAACGATGGATTCAGGCCCAGATCCTTGTACTGGGGTGAATGTATGACATTGTTCTACATTCTGTCCATCAACTGTGTTTTTTGCATTTTTCACCCCGAGTGGGCTGGGTATGCTCAGACGTGAGTCCCAGGCTCTCCACACCACTGGAGTCAAGCTATCCAGGCTGATGAAGGCTGATAGCCAGAAACCGGTCCTTGGATGCTTGATTCCGGTCTGGGAAAGACATGGCTTGGTAGTTCGGACTGGACTGTTCCCATGAGGCACAGGGTCAGAGCTGATTTGCATATAGCCAGTGTCTAACCCAGGGTGGTGTGGAGTGCAAAAAAACGATGGATTTAGGCCCAGATCCTTGTACTGGGGTGAATGTATGACATTGTTCTACATTCTGTCCATCAACTGTGTTTTTTGCAATTTTCACCCCGAGTGGGCTGGGTATGCTCAGACGTGAGTCCCAGGCTCTCCACACCACTGGAGTCAAGCTATCCAGGCTGATGAAGGCTGATAGCCAGAAACCGGTCCTTGGATGCTTGATTCCGGTCTGGGAAAGACATGGCTTGGTAGTTCGGACTGGACTGTTCCCATGAGGCACAGGGTCAGAGCTGATTTGCATATAGCCAGTGTCTAACCCAGGGTGGTGTGGAGTGCAACAAACCGATGGATTTAGGCCCAGATCCTTGTACTGGGGTGAATGTATGACATTGTTCTACATTCTGTCCATCAACTGTGTTTTTTGCAATTTTCACCCCGAGTGGGCTGGGTATGCTCAGACGTGAGTCCCAGGCTCTCCACACCACTGGAGTCAAGCTATCCAGGCTGATGAAGGCTGATAGCCAGAAACCGGTCCTTGGATGCTTGATTCCGGTCTGGGAAAGACATGGCTTGGTAGTTCGGACTGGACTGTTCCCATGAGGCACAGGGTCAGAGCTGATTTGCATATAGCCAGTGTCTAACCCAGGGTGGTGTGGAGTGCAAAAAAACGATGGATTTAGGCCCAGATCCTTGTACTGGGGTGAATGTATGACATTGTTCTACATTCTGTCCATCAACTGTGTTTTTTGCAATTTTCACCCCGAGTGGGCTGGGTATGCTCAGACGTGAGTCCCAGGCTCTCCACACCACTGGAGTCAAGCTATCCAGGCTGATGAAGGTTGATAGCCAGAAACCGGTCCTTGGATGCTTGATTCCGGTCTGGGAAAGACATGGCTTGGTAGTTCGGACTGGATTGTTCCCATGAGGCACAGGGTCAGAGCTGATTTGCATATAGCCAGTGTCTGACCCAGGGTGGTGTGGAGTGCAAAAAAACGATGGATTCAGGCCCAGATCCTTGTACTGGGGAGAATGTATGACATTGTTCTACATTCTGTCCATCAACTGTGTTTTTTGCAAGTTTCACCCCGAGTGGGCTGGGTATGCTCAGACGTGAGTCCCAGGCTCTCCACACCACTGGAGTCAAGCTGTCCAGGCTGATGAAGGCTGATAGCCAGAAACCGGTCCTTGGATACTTGATTCCGGTCTGGGAACGACATGGCTTGGTAGTTCGGACTGGACTGTTCCCATGAGGCACAGGGTCAGAGCTGATTTGCATATAGCCAGTGTCTAACCCATGGTGGTGTGGAGTGCAAACAAACGATGGATTTAGGCCCAGATCCTTGTACTGGGGTGAATGTATGACATTGTTCTACATTCTGTCCATCAACTGTGTTTTTTGCAATTTTCACCCCGAGTGGGCTGGGTATGCTCAGACGTGAGTCCCAGGCTCTCCACACCACTGGAGTCAAGCTATCCAGGCTGATGAAGGCTGATAGCCAGAAACCGGTCCTTGGATGCTTGATTCCGGTCTGGGAAAGACATGGCTTGGTAGTTCGGACTGGACTGTTCCCATGAGGCACAGGGTCAGAGCTGATTTGCATATAGCCAGTGTCTAACCCAGGGTGGTGTGGAGTGCAAACAAACGATGGATTTAGGCCCAGATCCTTGTGCTGGGGTGAATGTATGACATTGTTCTACATTCTGTCCATCAACTGTGTTTTTTGCAATTTTCACCCCGAGTGGGCTGGGTATGCTCAGACGTGAGTCCCAGGCTCTCCACACCACTGGAGTCAAGCTATCCAGGCTGATGAAGGTTGATAGCCAGAAACCGGTCCTTGGATGCTTTATTCCGGTCTGGGAAAGACATGGCTTGGTAGTTCGGACTGGACTATTCCCATGAGGCACAGGGTCAGAGCTGATTTGCATATAGCCAGAGTCTAACCCAGGGTGATGTGGAGTGCAAAAAAACGATGGATTTAGGCCCAGATCCTTGTACTGGGGTGAATGTATGACATTGTTCTACATTCTGTCCATCAACTGTGTTTTTTGCAATTTTCACCCCGAGTGGGCTGGGTATGCTCAGACGTGAGTCCCAGGCTCTCCACACCACTGGAGTCAAGCTATCCAGGCTGATGAAGGCTAATAGCCAGAAACCGGTCCTTGGATGCTTGATTCCGGTCTGGGAAAGACATGTGTTGTAACCTAAGCATTCCCTCACCCCTTCCCTTTCCCCGTTTTCCCCCCTCCTCTTGGTATAGTGTTGGTACATTCCATGTGACAGCCAGGCGCTCACTGTGGAATGTTGACACAGTGACCCGGGCTACCATACTGACAAGCTGACGGCAGTTCTTTGTTATCAACTTAAGAATAAAGACCCTTCAGCACAAGAACTCTGCGTCCCTCTTTACTACATTTTCCTGGCGACGAGGAGGAGGAGACTGGGCCAGGGACAGTGACTGCCGTTTCCCTGGACGATATTCATTGCTTGTCAAGAAGGAAAATACCTCAAGTAGCCTGTGACAAAATTTAAAGGAGCAATTCCAAAATGAAGGCGGACATGTGAGCTGTGGTAAACAAGTAAGGTGACACGGCGGCTTTGTTTTCAATGAAATTTATCAGTCTATAATAAACTCCTGCGGGGTCAAGCTTAACTCGGATGCCAGGTCGGGCATCGAATTATTAATTGAGACTGGGTCGTTAGTGCGGGAGCGGAGAGAGGCTGGGGGAGTAAAGTGTAATCTCCAACTTTCGGGTGCCGGTCGGGCATCGTTGTTCTTAGTCTGCGGGGGAGCCATTCCCAGCTGTGGGGAGGAGTGCAGCGCTAGAATTAACATCGAGCGAGTGTGACCGGCGAGAGGTGTAATCAGGGCTGCTCGCACCAGGTCTGTCAACGCAGCTGTCCGCTCCGTTCAATTTCGGAGTGCGCTATTCAGCAAATCTTACCTCCCTCACAGCGTCAGCCCCAGCGCGCTCAGTCTCTGGCGATCTGACCCACGCTGAGGCTGTTTTAAAGCTGAGGCTCCTCGCGCGCACGACTGCCGGTGCTCCTACTTCGACGCACATTCAGTCAGCGCTCTCACCTCCCGTCATTCTCCAGAGATCGTGTTTCCTCAGCGCTGCGCTCTGGTGTCCTGCCTTCGAGGGAGTTCGACTGGAAGGGCTTATCTGTAGTCGACGTCTTCCTGACAGGAACTTGATTGAGGGAAAGCCTCCACACAGGAAGCTCCCGCCAGTATGTAGAAAGGAGCAGTTCCATTGGGCACCGTGAAAGACGACCTGTAGAGGCAGAAAGGGGACTGTATGAACAGGGAGATACTGTGATTCTCCTGTTTTACCATGATTGATGTGTAACATTGAGAAGAAAAAAAAAAGCTAAGTTTAAATGTGAGCTCACATGTGTAATCCTTCAGATTAGACCCACTGCAGCAGTGGGAGAGAGTGCACTGCTTCAGGAAAATCTTTGGTGTATTTTCATTAAGCTATTCATAATTTAACAGGATTTTTGTAGTTGCATGGCAATGGCAGGAGCAGGAATGAGCCAACCTCCACCATTCCTCAATGAGTTAGGTGAGCCAGTCATACCTTGGAGAAGGTGGGAAGGTATATTCAAATCCTACCTAATAGCTATTGGGGGTAGCAACTACACGAACATACGCAAACAACATATATTGCTACACAATTTAGGCACACATGGGAGGAAAATATACGAAGATATTACAGGGAGATTGATAGAGGATGAGGAAGAGGTGGTGGAAGAAGGTGTCAATGTGTATGAAAGCACACTGAGGGAACTAGCGGCTCACTTTAAGGAGAAGATAAACGTAGTGATGGAAAGGCATAAGTTCTTCAAGAGGGTGCAGAAGAGGGAGGAGAAAGTGAGCAATTACATAGCAGTGTTAAGAGGGTTGTCAGCCACTTGTGAGTTTGGTCAGCTCACCGACTCATTAATAAGAGACCAACTAGTGAGGTGCACCAATGACACGAAGATACAAGAGGAATTACTGACAAAGAACCCAAATCTGGAGGAGGCAATAAACATTGCTAAGGGACTAGAACACACTGCACGCTGCATGAGGGAAATGAAAGCACCTGAAGGGACTAACAGAGAGAGGGCTGAAGGCAAATTCAGTACAGAGAGTGAAACAGTTTGCAAAGTAGGCGACAAAAGTAAAGAGGTCAATCGCAGCAAGCCTAGTTCTTCTGTGTGTTACAAATGTGGCAGTCCCAATCACTTAGCCAATAACTGGAAATGTCCAGCAAGGAATGTACAGTGCAGAAAGTGTAACAGATGGGGGCATTATTCTAAGGTGTGTAAGGCCCCGGGAAAGGCAGTGCATGTCATTGAAGAAACACCTCAGGAAGAGGAAAGGGAAAAGTCTTACGTTTTTCAAGTGGGGGATGAGGAAGATAATGATGATGATATGTACCCTAAATGTGATGTTTTACTTGATGGGGTTAAGTTCAGTATGTTCGCAGATTCATGCTCCCCATACACGTTAGTAGACAAGAAAGTGTTTGATGACAAATTTGCTAACCGCCCTGTGAAGTTGTATACACCAGACATCAGTCCAAAGGGTTACAATGAAGGAAGGATTCCCCTGGAGGGCATGGCAACCATGAGAATCTCATTTAAGGATAGACACACAGTAGGGAAGGTGTATGTGTCCACGAGGGGATCGACCTTATTGAGTTGGAAGCATCAGAAGCAGTTGGGAATCATCCTTGATCCTAACAATAGGGAGCAGGTGTTGTTAATTGAACCTGAAGGAATATCAGAGGATCTCACCAAAGAGTTTAAAGAAGTGTTCAGTGATAGATTGGGTGTGTTTAAGAATTACATGCACAAGATAGTGTTAAAGGAGGGAGCGGAGCCAGTAGTGCACAAGACCAGGTCCATACCATTACGCATGAGGGAGCCCCTCCAGCAGGAACTCCAGAGACTAGTCAATGAGGGGGTCATTACAGAAATTGAGAGTTCAGCATGGCTTGCCCCGATCGTCATCATGGCCAAAGATAAAGGGAACAGCATAAGACTCTGCGTGGACCTGAGAGACCTGAACGCCAACATCCTGGTGGACAGGTTTCCTCTTCCCAGGATAGGGGAGATGTTAAGCACCATAAAGGGGGCCAAGTATTTCAGCGTGTTGGACCTATCGTCGGCCTATTATCAAATCAAACTCCATCCAGAGTCCCAGCTATTGACAGCATTCACTACCCCATTTGGAAATTTCAAGTTTCAGAGAATGCCATTTGGATTGGCGTCAGCTGCTGCTGCTTTCCAAAGAGTCATGCAACATGCGTTGAAAGACTGTAGGAACACCATATGTTTCCAAGACGATATACTTATCTTTGGTAGTTGCGAAGAAGAACACAATGAAATGGCTAGAAGAGTCCTGAAGAAGTTGAAAGAAGTAGGCTTCACCACGAAACCCTCCAAATGCAAACTGGGAGTAAGCTCTGTGGACTACCTGGGACACACTCTATCCGAAGAAGGCATCAAGCCAAAACTGGACCTAGTAAAGGCAGTGGAGAACGCTCCCTCTCCCAAGAACAAAGAGGACATACTGTCTTTCCTAGGTCTGGCAGAATATATGGCCAAGTTTGTTAAGGATTTTGCGATGGTGTCGCAGCCGCTAAGAGACTTGATAAAGAAGGACAGTGTGTTTGAATGGGGTAAAGAACAAGAAACGTCCATGATGAGCATAAAAAAAGCTATCATTGGAGCTCCATATATAGGGAAGTTTGATCCTAACGGAGTAACCATCATCTCCACGGATGCAAGCAACAGAGGCATTGGGGCAACACTGGCGCAGAAGGAAGGCAGCAAGATAAACGTGATAGCTTTTGCATCAAGAACCCTCACAGTGTCTGAAAAAAACTACTCGACCATAGAGAAGGAAGCCCTGGCTGTGTATTGGGCCGTGTGTCACTACAAATTTTTCATTTGGGGCATGCCATTTGAAATACAGACTGACCACAAACCGCTGGTTTCTCTTTTCACCAAAAAGAACATGGAAAGCATGACGCCAAGGATAGCTAAATGGGCAGTGGGCCTACAAGCATATAACTTCACAGTGTCCTACATTCCTGGGCAACAAAACAGAGTTGCAGACTTCTTGTCAAGAGCACCCACAGAAGGAGAAGAGGAAGAAGAGAAGGAGGTTAACTCAATCATGGAGGTGCGTTTAGCAGCAGTTGAAAAGGTGTCATGGGAAACACAGATGGAACAAGATGAAGTATTGAAGAAGGTGAGGAGATATATTGTGTCGGGATGGCCCAAGAAATGCAAGGACACAGAGTCAGAGATCCAGCCATATTGGAATGTGAGAGAGGAGTTATCAGTGGAAGGGGATCTCATACTGAAGTCAGGAAAATTAGTCCCTCCAGATGCCATAAGAAACCAAGTAGTGGAACTAGCCCACGAAGGACATCTAGGAAGGAGCTTGTGCAAGGCCAGACTCTGGGCAGACTATTGGTTTCCTACGATGGACAGAGAAATGGAAGACAAGGTACGCGACTGTTACGCGTGTGCCCTGAGTGATAAGACAAAGATCACGAGAAGAGCACCACTGTCACCCGTTGAAGTTCCAGAAGTTCCATGGAGCAAGTTAGGATTTGATATTGCAGGTCCCATCCGGGGTAGAGGACCCCAAGACTGTTACCTATTAGTCTTAGTGGACTACTTCTCAAGCTGGATAACCTGCAAGATCGTCCACAGCGTGAGCACTAAAGTTATAGTAGATTTCCTTAAAGAGGTGTTCACCCTAGAAGGCATACCCTCCACACTGGTGACAGACAATGGAGTTCAACTGGTGTCGGAAGAAATGAAGGAATTCCTCAAAGACTGTTCAGTGACCCACATTCGCACACCACTGTATTGTCCCAAAGCAAACGGAAAGGTGGAGAGAGTCAACCGTATGTTGAAGGAGAGCATCCAGTTGGCCAATAGGGCAGGGGAGAACATAGAGGAGGCCATAAGAGACATGCTGTGGGCATACCACACCACGCCTAAGTCCACCACCGGATGCACGCCCTTTGAGTTGCTGAGGGGAAGAAAAGCGGGCACCAAACTCACACCAGGTTGGATGGGGAGAAGACATTCAACGGAGATCGAGCACGGAGAAGTCAAGAGGAAGATTGAAGACAGTCAACGAAAATACAAGGAATGGTATGACAAGAAATGGGGAGTGAAGGAAAGAGAATTTCAGGAAGGTCAAGGAGTCTATGTGAAGAAACCGGAGAGACTATGGAAAGGGGGTGACAAGTTCTATGCCTCCAAGACCATCGGGCAGCCAAATAGAAATTCTGTGGTCATGGAAGATGGGAGGCTATGGAGCCATGATCGAGTGGTTCCAGCAGAACAGGGGTCAGTAGTGAGGAGAGCAGGAGGTAATGACGTCGGAGAAAACGTCAGACAAGACAGAAGGAGTGTTAGATTTAGAACCTCTCCTCAGTGGCACAAACAGTACATAATGAGATAGACGCACACACCACTTTCATAGCCTACCATTCACCGCAAGACAGATTTCTGAGTACTCGTGTTATTTCCCTTAAGGGGGATGATGTGTTGTAACCTAAGCATTCCCTCACCCCTTCCCTTTCCCCGTTTTCCCCCCTCCTCTTGGTATAGTGTTGGTACATTCCATGTGACAGCCAGGCGCTCACTGTGGAATGTTGACACAGTGACCCGGGCTACCATACTGACAAGCTGACGGCAGTTCTTTGTTATCAACTTAAGAATAAAGACCCTTCAGCACAAGAACTCTGCGTCCCTCTTTACTACAACATGGCTTGGTAGTTCGGACTGGACTGTTCCCATGAGGCACAGGGTCAGAGCTGATTTGCATATAGCCAGTGTCTAACCCAGGGTGGTGTGGTGTGCAAAAAAACAATGGATTTAGGCCCAGATCCTTGTACTGGGGTGAATGTATGACATTGTTCTACATTCTGTCCATCAACTGTGTTTTTTGCAATTTTCACCCCGAGTGGGCTGGGTATGCTCAGACGTGAGTCCCAGGCTCTCCACACCACTGGAGTCAAGCTATCCAGGCTGATGAAGGCTGATAGCCAGAAACCGGTCCTTGGATGCTTGATTCCGGTCTGGGAAAGACATGGCTTGGTAGTTCGGACTGGACTGTTCCCATGAGGCACAGGGTCAGAGCTGATTTGCATATAGCCAGTGTCTAACCCAGGGTGGTGTGGAGTGCAAAAAAACGATGGATTTAGGCCCAGATCCTTGTACTGGGGTGAATGTATGACATTGTTCTACATTCTGTCCATCAACTGTGTTTTTTGCAATTTTCACCCCGAGTGGGCTGGGTATGCTCAGACGTGAGTCCCAGGCTCTCCACACCACTGGAGTCAAGCTATCCAGGCTGATGAAGGCTGATAGCCAGAAACCGGTCCTTGGATGCTTGATTCCGGTCTGGGAAAGACATGGCTTGGTAGTTCGGACTGGACTGTTCCCATGAGGCACAGGGTCAGAGCTGATTTGCATATAGCCAGTGTCTAACCCAGGGTGGTGTGGAGTGCAAAAAAATGATGGATTTAGGCCCAGATCCTTGTACTGGGGTGAATGTATGACATTGTTCTACATTCTGTCCATCAACTGTGTTTTTTGCAATTTTCACCCCGAGTGGGCTGGGTATGCTCAGACGTGAGTCCCAGGCTCTCCACACCACTGGAGTCAAGCTATCCAGGCTGATGAAGGCTGATAGCCAGAAACCGGTCCTTGGATGCTTGATTCCGGTCTGGGAAAGACATGGCTTGGTAGTTCGGACTGGACTGTTCCCATGAGGCACAGGGTCAGAGCTGATTTGCATATAGCCAGTGTCTAACCCAGGGTGGTGTGGAGTGCAAAAAAACGATGGATTTAGGCCCAGATCCTTGTACTGGGGTGAATGTATGACATTGTTCTACATTCTGTCCATCAACTGTGTTTTTTGCAATTTTCACCCCGAGTGGGCTGGGTATGCTCAGACGTGAGTCCCAGGCTCTCCACACCACTGGAGTCAAGCTATCCAGGCTGATGAAGGCTGATAGCCAGAAACCGGTCCTTGGATGCTTGATTCCGGTCTGGGAAAGACATGGCTTGGTAGTTCGGACTGGACTGTTCCCATGAGGCACAGGGTCAGAGCTGATTTGCATATAGCCAGTGTCTAACCCAGGGTGGTGTGGAGTGCAAAAAAACGATGGATTTAGGCCCAGATCCTTGTACTGGGGTGAATGTATGACATTGTTCTACATTCTGTCCATCAACTGTGTTTTTTGCAATTTTCACCCCGAGTGGGCTGGGTATGCTCAGACGTGAGTCCCAGGCTCTCCACACCACTGGAGTCAAGCTATCCAGGCTGATGAAGGCTGATAGCCAGAAACCGGTCCTTGGATGCTTGATTCCGGTCTGGGAAAGACATGGCTTGGTAGTTCGGACTGGACTGTTCCCATGAGGCACAGGGTCAGAGCTGATTTGCATATAGCCAGAGTCTAACCCAGGGTGGTGTGGAGTGCAAAAAAATGATGGATTTAGGCCCAGATCCTTGTACTGGGGTGAATGTATGACATTGTTCTACATTCTGTCCATCAACTGTGTTTTTTGCAATTTTCACCCCGAGTGGGCTGGGTATGCTCAGACGTGAGTCCCAGGCTCTCCACACCACTGGAGTCAAGCTATCCAGGCTGATGAAGGCTGATAGCCAGAAACCGGTCCTTGGATGCTTGATTCCGGTCTGGGAAAGACATGGCTTGGTAGTTCGGACTGGACTGTTCCCATGAGGCACAGGGTCAGAGCTGATTTGCATATAGCCAGTGTCTAACCCAGGGTGGTGTGGAGTGCAAAAAAACGATGGATTTAGGCCCAGATCCTTGTACTGGGGTGAATGTATGACATTGTTCTACATTCTGTCCATCAACTGTGTTTTTTGCAATTTTCACCCCGAGTGGGCTGGGTATGCTCAGACGTGAGTCCCAGGCTCTCCACACCACTGGAGTCAAGCTATCCAGGCTGATGAAGGCTGATAGCCAGAAACCGGTCCTTGGATGCTTGATTCCGGTCTGGGAAAGACATGGCTTGGTAGTTCGGACTGGACTGTTCCCATGAGGCACAGGGTCAGAGCTGATTTACATATAGCCAGTGTCTAACCCAGGGTGGTGTGGAGTGCAAAAAAACGATGGATTTAGGCCCAGATCCTTGTACTGGGGTGAATGTATGACATTGTTCTACATTCTGTCCATCAACTGTGTTTTTTGCAATTTTCACCCCGAGTGGGCTGGGTATGCTCAGACGTGAGTCCCAGGCTCTCCACACCACTGGAGTCAAGCTATCCAGGCTGATGAAGGTTGATAGCCAGAAACCGGTCCTTGGATGCTTGATTCCGGTCTGGGAAAGACATGGCTTGGTAGTTCGGACTGGATTGTTCCCATGAGGCACAGGGTCAGAGCTGATTTGCATATAGCCAGTGTATGACCCAGGGTGGTGTGGAGTGCAAAAAAACGATGGATTCAGGCCCAGATCCTTGTACTGGGGAGAATGTATGACATTGTTCTACATTCTGTCCATCAACTGTGTTTTTTGCAAGTTTCACCCCGAGTGGGCTGGGTATGCTCAGACGTGAGTCCCAGGCTCTCCACACCACTGGAGTCAAGCTGTCCAGGCTGATGAAGGCTGATAGCCAGAAACCGGTCCTTGGATGCTTGATTCCGGTCTGGGAAAGACATGGCTTGGTAGTTCGGACTGGACTGTTCCCATGAGGCACAGGGTCAGAGCTGATTTGCATATAGCCAGTGTCTAACCCAGGGTGGTGTGGAGTGCAAAAAAACGATGGATTTAGGCCCAGATCCTTGTACTGGGGTGAATGTATGACATTGTTCTACATTCTGTCCATCAACTGTGTTTTTTGCAATTTTCACCCCGAGTGGGCTGGGTATGCTCAGACGTGAGTCCCAGGCTCTCCACACCACTGGAGTCAAGCTATCCAGGCTGATGAAGGCTGATAGCCAGAAACCGGTCCTTGGATGCTTGATTCCGGTCTGGGAAAGACATGGCTTGGTAGTTCGGACTGGACTGTTCCCATGAGGCACAGGGTCAGAGCTGATTTGCATATAGCCAGTGTCTAACCCAGGGTGGTGTGGAGTGCAAAAAAATGATGGATTTAGGCCCAGATCCTTGTACTGGGGTGAATGTATGACATTGTTCTACATTCTGTCCATCAACTGTGTTTTTTGCAATTTTCACCCCGAGTGGGCTGGGTATGCTCAGACGTGAGTCCCAGGCTCTCCACACCACTGGAGTCAAGCTATCCAGGCTGATGAAGGCTGATAGCCAGAAACCGGTCCTTGGATGCTTGATTCCGGTCTGGGAAAGACATGGCTTGGTAGTTCGGACTGGACTGTTCCCATGAGGCACAGGGTCAGAGCTGATTTGCATATAGCCAGTGTCTAACCCAGGGTGGTGTGGAGTGCAAAAAAACGATGGATTTAGGCCCAGATCCTTGTACTGGGGTGAATGTATGACATTGTTCTACATTCTGTCCATCAACTGTGTTTTTTGCAATTTTCACCCCGAGTGGGCTGGGTATGCTCAGACGTGAGTCCCAGGCTCTCCACACCACTGGAGTCAAGCTATCCAGGCTGATGAAGGCTGATAGCCAGAAACCGGTCCTTGGATGCTTGATTCCGGTCTGGGAAAGACATGGCTTGGTAGTTCGGACTGGACTGTTCCCATGAGGCACAGGGTCAGAGCTGATTTGCATATAGCCAGTGTCTAACCCAGGGTGGTGTGGAGTGCAAAAAAACGATGGATTTAGGCCCAGATCCTTGTACTGGGGTGAATGTATGACATTGTTCTACATTCTGTCCATCAACTGTGTTTTTTGCAATTTTCACCCCGAGTGGGCTGGGTATGCTCAGACGTGAGTCCCAGGTTCTCCACACCACTGGAGTCAAGCTATCCAGGCTGATGAAGGCTGATAGCCAGAAACCGGTCCTTGGATGCTTGATTCCGGTCTGGGAAAGACATGGCTTGGTAGTTCGGACTGGACTGTTCCCATGAGGCACAGGGTCAGAGCTGATTTGCATATAGCCAGAGTCTAACCCAGGGTGGTGTGGAGTGCAAAAAAATGATGGATTTAGGCCCAGATCCTTGTACTGGGGTGAATGTATGACATTGTTCTACATTCTGTCCATCAACTGTGTTTTTTGCAATTTTCACCCCGAGTGGGCTGGGTATGCTCAGACGTGAGTCCCAGGCTCTCAACACCACTGGAGTCAACCTATCCAGGCTGATGAAGGCTGATAGCCAGAAACCGGTCCTTGGATGCTTGATTCCGGTCTGGGAAAGACATGGCTTGGTAGTTCGGACTGGACTGTTCCCATGAGGCACAGGGTCAGAGCTGATTTGCATATAGCCAGTGTCTAACCCAGGGTGGTGTGGAGTGCAAAAAAACGATGGATTTAGGCCCAGATCCTTGTACTGGGGTGAATGTATGACATTGTTCTACATTCTGTCCATCAACTGTGTTTTTTGCAATTTTCACCCCGAGTGGGCTGGGTATGCTCAGACGTGAGTCCCAGGCTCTCCACACCACTGGAGTCAAGCTATCCAGGCTGATGAAGGCTGATAGCCAGAAACCGGTCCTTGGATGCTTGATTCCGGTCTGGGAAAGACATGGCTTGGTAGTTCGGACTGGACTGTTCCCATGAGGCACAGGGTCAGAGCTGATTTACATATAGCCAGTGTCTAACCCAGGGTGGTGGGGAGTGCAAAAAAACGATGGATTTAGGCCCAGATCCTTGTACTGGGGTGAATGTATGACATTGTTCTACATTCTGTCCATCAACTGTGTTTTTTGCAATTTTCACCCCGAGTGGGCTGGGTATGCTCAGACGTGAGTCCCAGGCTCTCCACACCACTGGAGTCAAGCTATCCAGGCTGATGAAGGTTGATAGCCAGAAACCGGTCCTTGGATGCTTGATTCCGGTCTGGGAAAGACATGGCTTGGTAGTTCGGACTGGATTGTTCCCATGAGGCACAGGGTCAGAGCTGATTTGCATATAGCCAGTGTCTGACCCAGGGTGGTGTGGAGTGCAAAAAAACGATGGATTCAGGCCCAGATCCTTGTACTGGGGAGAATGTATGACATTGTTCTACATTCTGTCCATCAACTGTGTTTTTTGCAAGTTTCACCCCGAGTGGGCTGGGTATGCTCAGACGTGAGTCCCAGGCTCTCCACACCACTGGAGTCAAGCTGTCCAGGCTGATGAAGGCTGATAGCCAGAAACCGGTCCTTGGATGCTTGATTCCGGTCTGGGAAAGACATGGCTTGGTAGTTCGGACTGGACTGTTCCCATGAGGCACAGGGTCAGAGCTGATTTGCATATAGCCAGTGTCTAACCCAGGGTGGTGTGGAGTGCAAAAAAACGATGGATTTAGGCCCAGATCCTTGTACTGGGGTGAATGTATGACATTGTTCTACATTCTGTCCATCAACTGTGTTTTTTGCAATTTTCACCCCGAGTGGGCTGGGTATGCTCAGACGTGAGTCCCAGGCTCTCCACACCACTGGAGTCAAGCTATCCAGGCTGATGAAGGCTGATAGCCAGAAACCGGTCCTTGGATGCTTGATTCCGGTCTGGGAAAGACATGGCTTGGTAGTTCGGACTGGACTGTTCCCATGAGGCACAGGGTCAGAGCTGATTTGCATATAGCCAGTGTCTAACCCAGGGTGGTGTGGAGTGCAAAAAAACGATGGATTTAGGCCCAGATCCTTGTACTGGGGTGAATGTATGACATTGTTCTACATTCTGTCCATCAACTGTGTTTTTTGCAATTTTCACCCCGAGTGGGCTGGGTATGCTCAGACGTGAGTCCCAGGCTCTCCACACCACTGGAGTCAAGCTATCCAGGCTGATGAAGGCTGATAGCCAGAAACCGGTCCTTGGATGCTTGATTCCGGTCTGGGAAAGACATGGCTTGGTAGTTCGGACTGGACTGTTCCCATGAGGCACAGGGTCAGAGCTGATTTGCATATAGCCAGAGTCTAACCCAGGGTGGTGTGGAGTGCAAAAAAATGATGGATTTAGGCCCAGATCCTTGTACTGGGGTGAATGTATGACATTGTTCTACATTCTGTCCATCAACTGTGTTTTTTGCAATTTTCACCCCGAGTGGGCTGGGTATGCTCAGACGTGAGTCCCAGGCTCTCCACACCACTGGAGTCAAGCTATCCAGGCTGATGAAGGCTGATAGCCAGAAACCGGTCCTTGGATGCTTGATTCCGGTCTGGGAAAGACATGGCTTGGTAGTTCGGACTGGACTGTTCCCATGAGGCACAGGGTCAGAGCTGATTTGCATATAGCCAGTGTCTAACCCAGGGTGGTGTGGAGTGCAAAAAAACGATGGATTTAGGCCCAGATCCTTGTACTGGGGTGAATGTATGACATTGTTCTACATTCTGTCCATCAACTGTGTTTTTTGCAATTTTCACCCGAGTGGGCTGGGTATGCTCAGACGTGAGTCCCAGGCTCTCCACACCACTGGAGTCAAGCTATCCAGGCTGATGAAGGCTGATAGCCAGAAACCGGTCCTTGGATGCTTGATTCCGGTCTGGGAAAGACATGGCTTGGTAGTTCGGACTGGACTGTTCCCATGAGGCACAGGGTCAGAGCTGATTTACATATAGCCAGTGTCTAACCCAGGGTGGTGTGGAGTGCAAAAAAACGATGGATTTAGGCCCAGATCCTTGTACTGGGGTGAATGTATGACATTGTTCTACATTCTGTCCATCAACTGTGTTTTTTGCAATTTTCACCCCGAGTGGGCTGGGTATGCTCAGACGTGAGTCCCAGGCTCTCCACACCACTGGAGTCAAGCTATCCAGGCTGATGAAGGTTGATAGCCAGAAACCGGTCCTTGGATGCTTGATTCCGGTCTGGGAAAGACATGGCTTGGTAGTTCGGACTGGATTGTTCCCATGAGGCACAGGGTCAGAGCTGATTTGCATATAGCCAGTGTCTGACCCAGGGTGGTGTGGAGTGCAAAAAAACGATGGATTCAGGCCCAGATCCTTGTACTGGGGAGAATGTATGACATTGTTCTACATTCTGTCCATCAACTGTGTTTTTTGCAATTTTCACCCCGAGTGGGCTGGGTATGCTCAGACGTGAGTCCCAGGCTCTCCACACCACTGGAGTCAAGCTATCCAGGCTGATGAAGGCTGATAGCCAGAAACCGGTCCTTGGATGCTTGATTCCGGTCTGGGAAAGACATGGCTTGGTAGTTCGGACTGGACTGTTCCCATGAGGCACAGGGTCAGAGCTGATTTGCATATAGCCAGTGTCTAACCCAGGGTGGTGTGGAGTGCAAAAAAACGATGGATTTAGGCCCAGATCCTTGTACTGGGGTGAATGTATGACATTGTTCTACATTCTGTCCATCAACTGTGTTTTTTGCAATTTTCACCCCGAGTGGGCTGGGTATGCTCAGACGTGAGTCCCAGGCTCTCCACACCACTGGAGTCAAGCTATCCAGGCTGATGAAGGCTAATAGCCAGAAACCGGTCCTTGGATGCTTGATTCCGGTCTGGGAAAGACATGGCTTGGTAGTTCGGACTGGACTGTTCCCATGAGGCACAGGGTCAGAGCTGATTTGCATATAGCCAGTGTCTAACCCAGGGTGGTGTGGTGTGCAAAAAAACAATGGATTTAGGCCCAGATCCTTGTACTGGGGTGAATGTATGACATTGTTCTACATTCTGTCCATCAACTGTGTTTTTTGCAATTTTCACCCCGAGTGGGCTGGGTATGCTCAGACGTGAGTCCCAGGCTCTCCACACCACTGGAGTCAAGCTATCCAGGCTGATGAAGGCTGATAGCCAGAAACCGGTCCTTGGATGCTTGATTCCGGTCTGGGAAAGACATGGCTTGGTAGTTCGGACTGGACTGTTCCCATGAGGCACAGGGTCAGAGCTGATTTGCATATAGCCAGTGTCTAACCCAGGGTGGTGTGGAGTGCAAAAAAACGATTGATTTAGGCCCAGAGCCTTGTACTGGGGTGAATGTATGACATTGTTCTACATTCTGTCCATCAACTGTGTTTTTTGCAATTTTCACCCCGAGTGGGCTGGGTATGCTCAGACGTGAGTCCCAGGCTCTCCACACCACTGGAGTCAAGCTATCCAGGCTGATGAAGGCTGATAGCCAGAAACCGGTCCTTGGATGCTTGTTTCCGGTCTGGGAAAGACATGGCTTGGTAGTTCGGACTGGACTGTTCCCATGAGGCACAGGGTCAGAGCTGATTTGCATATAGCCAGTGTCTAACCCAGGGTGGTGTGGAGTGCAAAAAACCGATGGATTTAGGCCCAAATCCTTGTACTGGGGTGAATGTATGACATTGTTCTACATTCTGTCCATCAACTGTGTTTTTTGCAATTTTCACCCCGAGTGGGCTGGGTATGCTCAGACGTGAGTCCCAGGCTCTCCACACCACTGGAGTCAAGCTATCCAGGCTGATGAAGGCTGATAGCCAGAAACTGGTCCTTGGATGCTTGATTCCGGTCTGGGAAAGACATGGCTTGGTAGTTCGGACTGGACTGTTCCCATGAGGCACAGGGTCAGAGCTGATTTGCATATAGCCAGTGTCTAACCCAGGGTGGTGTGGAGTGCAAAAAAACGATGGATTCAGGCCCAGATCCTTGTACTGGGGTAAATGTATGACATTGTTCTACATTCTTTCCATCAACTGTGTTTTTTGCATTTTTCACCCCGAGTGGGCTGGGTATGCTCAGACGTGAGTCCCAGGCTCTCCACACCACTGGAGTCAAGCTATCCAGGCTGATGAAGGCTGATAGCCAGAAACCGGTCCTTGGATGCTTGATTCCGGTCTGGGAAAGACATGGCTTGGTAGTTCGGACTGGACTGTTCCCATGAGGCACAGGGTCAGAGCTGATTTGCATATAGCCAGTGTCTAACCCAGGGTGGTGTGGAGTGCAAAAAAACGATGGATTTAGGCCCAGATCCTTGTACTGGGGTGAATGTATGACATTGTTCTACATTCTGTCCATCAACTGTGTTTTTTGCAATTTTCACCCCGAGTGGGCTGGGTATGCTCAGACGTGAGTCCCAGGCTCTCCACACCACTGGAGTCAAGCTATCCAGGCTGATGAAGGCTGATAGCCAGAAACCGGTCCTTGGATGCTTGATTCCGGTCTGGGAAAGACATGGCTTGGTAGTTCGGACTGGACTGTTCCCATGAGGCACAGGGTCAGAGCTGATTTGCATATAGCCAGTGTCTAACCCAGGGTGGTGTGGAGTGCAACAAACCGATGGATTTAGGCCCAGATCCTTGTACTGGGGTGAATGTATGACATTGTTCTACATTCTGTCCATCAACTGTGTTTTTTGCAATTTTCACCCTGAGTGGGCTGGGTATGCTCAGACGTGAGTCCCAGGCTCTCCACACCACTGGAGTCAAGCTATCCAGGCTGATGAAGGCTGATAGCCAGAAACCGGTCCTTGGATGCTTGATTCCGGTCTGGGAAAGACATGG
This sequence comes from Lissotriton helveticus, assembly GCF_964261635.1. NCBI lineage: Eukaryota > Metazoa > Chordata > Amphibia > Caudata > Salamandridae > Lissotriton > Lissotriton helveticus. The sequence goes on from NC_136059.1 coordinate 1,431,975,074, forward strand.
CTTGGTAGTTCGGACTGGACTGTTCCCATGAGGCACAGGGTCAGAGCTGATTTGCATATAGCCAGTGTCTAACCCAGGGTGGTGTGGAGTGCAAAAAAACGATGGATTCAGGCCCAGATCCTTGTACTGGGGTGAATGTATGACATTGTTCTACATTCTGTCCATCAACTGTGTTTTTTGCATTTTTCACCCCGAGTGGGCTGGGTATGCTCAGACGTGAGTCCCAGGCTCTCCACACCACTGGAGTCAAGCTATCCAGGCTGATGAAGGCTGATAGCCAGAAACCGGTCCTTGGATGCTTGATTCCGGTCTGGGAAAGACATGGCTTGGTAGTTCGGACTGGACTGTTCCCATGAGGCACAGGGTCAGAGCTGATTTGCATATAGCCAGTGTCTAACCCAGGGTGGTGTGGAGTGCAAAAAAACGATGGATTTAGGCCCAGATCCTTGTACTGGGGTGAATGTATGACATTGTTCTACATTCTGTCCATCAACTGTGTTTTTTGCAATTTTCACCCTGAGTGGGCTGGGTATGCTCAGACGTGAGTCCCAGGCTCTCCACACCACTGGAGTCAAGCTATCCAGGCTGATGAAGGTTGATAGCCAGAAACCGGTCCTTGGATGCTTGATTCCGGTCTGGGAAAGACATGGCTTGGTAGTTCGGACTGGATTGTTCCCATGAGGCACAGGGTCAGAGCTGATTTGCATATAGCCAGTGTCTGACCCAGGGTGGTGTGGAGTGCAAAAAAACGATGGATTCAGGCCCAGATCCTTGTACTGGGGAGAATGTATGACATTGTTCTACATTCTGTCCATCAACTGTGTTTTTTGCAAGTTTCACCCCGAGTGGGCTGGGTATGCTCAGACGTGAGTCCCAGGCTCTCCACACCACTGGAGTCAAGCTGTCCAGGCTGATGAAGGCTGATAGCCAGAAACCGGTCCTTGGATACTTGATTCCGGTCTGGGAACGACATGGCTTGGTAGTTCGGACTGGACTGTTCCCATGAGGCACAGGGTCAGAGCTGATTCGCATATAGCCAGTGTCTAACCCATGGTGGTGTGGAGTGCAAACAAACGATGGATTTAGGCCCAGATCCTTGTACTGGGGTGAATGTATGACATTGTTCTACATTCTGTCCATCAACTGTGTTTTTTGCAATTTTCACCCCGAGTGGGCTGGGTATGCTCAGACGTGAGTCCCAGGCTCTCCACACCACTGGAGTCAAGCTATCCAGGCTGATGAAGGCTGATAGCCAGAAACCGGTCCTTGGATGCTTGATTCCGGTCTGGGAAAGACATGGCTTGGTAGTTCGGACTGGACTGTTCCCATGAGGCACAGGGTCAGAGCTGATTTGCATATAGCCAGTGTCTAACCCAGGGTGGTGTGGAGTGCAAACAAACGATGGATTTAGGCCCAGATCCTTGTGCTGGGGTGAATGTATGACATTGTTCTACATTCTGTCCATCAACTGTGTTTTTTGCAATTTTCACTCCGAGTGGGCTGGGTATGCCCAGACGTGAGTCCCAGGCTCTCCACACCACTGGAGTCAAGCTATCCAGGCTGATGAAGGTTGATAGCCAGAAACCGGTCCTTGGATGCTTGATTCCGGTCTGGGAAAGACATGGCTTGGTAGTTCGGACTGGACTATTCCCATGAGGCACAGGGTCAGAGCTGATTTGCATATAGCCAGAGTCTAACCCAGGGTGATGTGGAGTGCAAAAAAACGATGGATTTAGGCCCAGATCCTTGTACTGGGGTGAATGTATGACATTGTTCTACATTCTGTCCATCAACTGTGTTTTTTGCAATTTTCACCCCGAGTGGGCTGGGTATGCTCAGACGTGAGTCCCAGGCTCTCCACACCACTGGAGTCAAGCTATCCAGGCTGATGAAGGCTAATAGCCAGAAACCGGTCCTTGGATGCTTGATTCCGGTCTGGGAAAGACATGGCTTGGTAGTTCGGACTGGACTGTTCCCATGAGGCACAGGGTCAGAGCTGATTTGCATATAGCCAGTGTCTAACCCAGGGTGGTGTGGTGTGCAAAAAAACAATGGATTTAGGCCCAGATCCTTGTACTGGGGTGAATGTATGACATTGTTCTACATTCTGTCCATCAACTGTGTTTTTTGCAATTTTCACCCCGAGTGGGCTGGGTATGCTCAGACGTGAGTCCCAGGCTCTCCACACCACTGGAGTCAAGCTATCCAGGCTGATGAAGGCTGATAGCCAGAAACCGGTCCTTGGATGCTTGATTCCGGTCTGGGAAAGACATGGCTTGGTAGTTCGGACTGGACTGTTCCCATGAGGCACAGGGTCAGAGCTGATTTGCATATAGCCAGTGTCTAACCCAGGGTGGTGTGGAGTGCAAAAAAACGATGGATTTAGGCCCAGATCCTTGTACTGGGGTGAATGTATGACATTGTTCTACATTCTGTCCATCAACTGTGTTTTTTGCAATTTTCACCCCGAGTGGGCTGGGTATGCTCAGACGTGAGTCCCAGGCTCTCCACACCACTGGAGTCAAGCTATCCAGGCTGATGAAGGCTGATAGCCAGAAACCGGTCCTTGGATGCTTGATTCCGGTCTGGGAAAGACATGGCTTGGTAGTTCGGACTGGACTGTTCCCATGAGGCACAGGGTCAGAGCTGATTTGCATATAGCCAGTATCTAACCCAGGGTGGTGTGGAGTGCAAAAAAATGATGGATTTAGGCCCAGATCCTTGTACTGGGGTGAATGTATGACATTGTTCTACATTCTGTCCATCAACTGTGTTTTTTGCAATTTTCACCCCGAGTGGGCTGGGTATGCTCAGACGTGAGTCCCAGGCTCTCCACACCACTGGAGTCAAGCTATCCAGGCTGATGAAGGCTGATAGCCAGAAACCGGTCCTTGGATGCTTGATTCCGGTCTGGGAAAGACATGGCTTGGTAGTTCGGACTGGACTGTTCCCATGAGGCACAGGGTCAGAGCTGATTTGCATATAGCCAGTGTCTAACCCAGGGTGGTGTGGAGTGCAAAAAAACGATGGATTTAGGCCCAGATCCTTGTACTGGGGTGAATGTATGACATTGTTCTACATTCTGTCCATCAACTGTGTTTTTTGCAATTTTCACCCCGAGTGGGCTGGGTATGCTCAGACGTGAGTCCCAGGCTCTCCACACCACTGGAGTCAAGCTATCCAGGCTGATGAAGGCTGATAGCCAGAAACCGGTCCTTGGATGCTTGATTCCGGTCTGGGAAAGACATGGCTTGGTAGTTCGGACTGGACTGTTCCCATGAGGCACAGGGTCAGAGCTGATTTGCATATAGCCAGTGTCTAACCCAGGGTGGTGTGGAGTGCAAAAAAACGATGGATTTAGGCCCAGATCCTTGTACTGGGGTGAATGTATGACATTGTTCTACATTCTGTCCATCAACTGTGTTTTTTGCAATTTTCACCCCGAGTGGGCTGGGTATGCTCAGACGTGAGTCCCAGGCTCTCCACACCACTGGAGTCAAGCTATCCAGGCTGATGAAGGCTGATAGCCAGAAACCGGTCCTTGGATGCTTGATTCCGGTCTGGGAAAGACATGGCTTGGTAGTTCGGACTGGACTGTTCCCATGAGGCACAGGGTCAGAGCTGATTTGCATATAGCCAGAGTCTAACCCAGGGTGGTGTGGAGTGCAAAAAAATGATGGATTTAGGCCCAGATCCTTGTACTGGGGTGAATGTATGACATTGTTCTACATTCTGTCCATCAACTGTGTTTTTTGCAATTTTCACCCCGAGTGGGCTGGGTATGCTCAGACGTGAGTCCCAGGCTCTCCACACCACTGGAGTCAAGCTATCCAGGCTGATGAAGGCTGATAGCCAGAAACCGGTCCTTGGATGCTTGATTCCGGTCTGGGAAAGACATGGCTTGGTAGTTCGGACTGGACTGTTCCCATGAGGCACAGGGTCAGAGCTGATTTGCATATAGCCAGTGTCTAACCCAGGGTGGTGTGGAGTGCAAAAAAACGATGGATTTAGGCCCAGATCCTTGTACTGGGGTGAATGTATGACATTGTTCTACATTCTGTCCATCAACTGTGTTTTTTGCAATTTTCACCCCGAGTGGGCTGGGTATGCTCAGACGTGAGTCCCAGGCTCTCCACACCACTGGAGTCAAGCTATCCAGGCTGATGAAGGCTGATAGCCAGAAACCGGTCCTTGGATGCTTGATTCCGGTCTGGGAAAGACATGGCTTGGTAGTTCGGACTGGACTGTTCCCATGAGGCACAGGGTCAGAGCTGATTTACATATAGCCAGTGTCTAACCCAGGGTGGTGTGGAGTGCAAAAAAACGATGGATTTAGGCCCAGATCCTTGTACTGGGGTGAATGTATGACATTGTTCTACATTCTGTCCATCAACTGTGTTTTTTGCAATTTTCACCCCGAGTGGGCTGGGTATGCTCAGACGTGAGTCCCAGGCTCTCCACACCACTGGAGTCAAGCTATCCAGGCTGATGAAGGTTGATAGCCAGAAACCGGTCCTTGGATGCTTGATTCCGGTCTGGGAAAGACATGGCTTGGTAGTTCGGACTGGATTGTTCCCATGAGGCACAGGGTCAGAGCTGATTTGCATATAGCCAGTGTCTGACCCAGGGTGGTGTGGAGTGCAAAAAAACGATGGATTCAGGCCCAGATCCTTGTACTGGGGAGAATGTATGACATTGTTCTACATTCTGTCCATCAACTGTGTTTTTTGCAAGTTTCACCCCGAGTGGGCTGGGTATGCTCAGACGTGAGTCCCAGGCTCTCCACACCACTGGAGTCAAGCTGTCCAGGCTGATGAAGGCTGATAGCCAGAAACCGGTCCTTGGATGCTTGATTCCGGTCTGGGAAAGACATGGCTTGGTAGTTCGGACTGGACTGTTCCCATGAGGCACAGGGTCAGAGCTGATTTGCATATAGCCAGTGTCTAACCCAGGGTGGTGTGGAGTGCAAAAAAACGATGGATTTAGGCCCAGATCCTTGTACTGGGGTGAATGTATGACATTGTTCTACATTCTGTCCATCAACTGTGTTTTTTGCAATTTTCACCCCGAGTGGGCTGGGTATGCTCAGACGTGAGTCCCAGGCTCTCCACACCACTGGAGTCAAGCTATCCAGGCTGATGAAGGGTGATAGCCAGAAACCGGTCCTTGGATGCTTGATTCCGGTCTGGGAAAGACATGGCTTGGTAGTTCGGACTGGACTGTTCCCATGAGGCACAGGGTCAGAGCTGATTTGCATATAGCCAGTGTCTAACCCAGGGTGGTGTGGAGTGCAAAAAAACGATGGATTTAGGCCCAGATCCTTGTACTGGGGTGAATGTATGACATTGTTCTACATTCTGTCCATCAACTGTGTTTTTTGCAATTTTCACCCCGAGTGGGCTGGGTATGCTCAGACGTGAGTCCCAGGCTCTCCACACCACTGGAGTCAAGCTATCCAGGCTGATGAAGGCTGATAGCCAGAAACCGGTCCTTGGATGCTTGATTCCGGTCTGGGAAAGACATGGCTTGGTAGTTCGGACTGGACTGTTCCCATGAGGCACAGGGTCAGAGCTGATTTGCATACAGCCAGAGTCTAACCCAGGGTGGTGTGGAGTGCAAAAAAATGATGGATTTAGGCCCAGATCCTTGTACTGGGGTGAATGTATGACATTGTTCTACATTCTGTCCATCAACTGTGTTTTTTGCAATTTTCACCCCGAGTGGGCTGGGTATGCTCAGACATGAGTCCCAGGCTCTCCACACCACTGGAGTCAAGCTATCCAGGCTGATGAAGGCTGATAGCCAGAAACCGGTCCTTGGATGCTTGATTCCGGTCTGGGAAAGACATGGCTTGGTAGTTCGGACTGGACTGTTCCCATGAGGCACAGGGTCAGAGCTGATTTGCATATAGCCAGTGTCTAACCCAGGGTGGTGTGGAGTGCAAAAAAACGATGGATTTAGGCCCAGATCCTTGTACTGGGGTGAATGTATGACATTGTTCTACATTCTGTCCATCAACTGTGTTTTTTGCAATTTTCACCCCGAGTGGGCTGGGTATGCTCAGACGTGAGTCCCAGGCTCTCCACACCACTGGAGTCAAGCTATCCAGGCTGATGAAGGCTGATAGCCAGAAACCGGTCCTTGGATGCTTGATTCCGGTCTGGGAAAGACATGGCTTGGTAGTTCGGACTGGACTGTTCCCATGAGGCACAGGGTCAGAGCTGATTTACATATAGCCAGTGTCTAACCCAGGGTGGTGTGGAGTGCAAAAAAACGATGGATTTAGGCCCAGATCCTTGTACTGGGGTGAATGTATGACATTGTTCTACATTCTGTCCATCAACTGTGTTTTTTGCAATTTTCACCCCGAGTGGGCTGGGTATGCTCAGACGTGAGTCCCAGGCTCTCCACACCACTGGAGTCAAGCTATCCAAGCTGATGAAGGTTGATAGCCAGAAACCGGTCCTTGGATGCTTGATTCCGGTCTGGGAAAGACATGGCTTGGTAGTTCGGACTGGATTGTTCCCATGAGGCACAGGGTCAGAGCTGATTTGCATATAGCCAGTGTCTGACCCAGGGTGGTGTGGAGTGCAAAAAAACGATGGATTCAGGCCCAGATCCTTGTACTGGGGAGAATGTATGACATTGTTCTACATTCTGTCCATCAACTGTGTTTTTTGCAAGTTTCACCCCGAGTGGGCTGGGTATGCTCAGACGTGAGTCCCAGGCTCTCCACACCACTGGAGTCAAGCTGTCCAGGCTGATGAAGGCTGATAGCCAGAAACCGGTCCTTGGATGCTTGATTCCGGTCTGGGAAAGACATGGCTTGGTAGTTCGGACTGGACTGTTCCCATGAGGCACAGGGTCAGAGCTGATTTGCATATAGCCAGTGTCTAACCCAGGGTGGTGTGGAGTGCAAAAAAACGATGGATTTAGGCCCAGATACTTGTACTGGGGTGAATGTATGACATTGTTCTACATTCTGTCCATCAACTGTGTTTTTTGCAATTTTCACCCCGAGTGGGCTGGGTATGCTCAGACGTGAGTCCCAGGCTCTCCACACCACTGGAGTCAAGCTATCCAGGCTGATGAAGGCTGATAGCCAGAAACCGGTCCTTGGATGCTTGATTCCGGTCTGGGAAAGACATGGCTTGGTAGTTCGGACTGGACTGTTCCCATGAGGCACAGGGTCAGAGCTGATTTGCATATAGCCAGTGTCTAACCCAGGGTGGTGTGGAGTGCAAAAAAACGATGGATTTAGGCCCAGATCCTTGTACTGGGGTGAATGTATGACATTGTTCTACATTCTGTCCATCAACTGTGTTTTTTGCAATTTTCACCCCGAGTGGGCTGGGTATGCTCAGACGTGAGTCCCAGGCTCTCCACACCACTGGAGTCAAGCTATCCAGGCTGATGAAGGCTGATAGCCAGAAACCGGTCCTTGGATGCTTGATTCCGGTCTGGGAAAGACATGGCTTGGTAGTTCGGACTGGACTGTTCCCATGAGGCACAGGGTCAGAGCTGATTTGCATATAGCCAGAGTCTAACCCAGGGTGGTGTGGAGTGCAAAAAAATGATGGATTTAGGCCCAGATCCTTGTACTGGGGTGAATGTATGACATTGTTCTACATTCTGTCCATCAACTGTGTTTTTTGCAATTTTCACCCCGAGTGGGCTGGGTATGCTCAGACGTGAGTCCCAGGCTCTCCACACCACTGGAGTCAAGCTATCCAGGCTGATGAAGGCTGATAGCCAGAAACCGGTCCTTGGATGCTTGATTCCGGTCTGGGAAAGACATGGCTTGGTAGTTCGGACTGGACTGTTCCCATGAGGCACAGGGTCAGAGCTGATTTGCATATAGCCAGAGTCTAACCCAGGGTGGTGTGGAGTGCAAAAAAATGATGGATTTAGGCCCAGATCCTTGTACTGGGGTGAATGTATGACATTGTTCTACATTCTGTCCATCAACTGTGTTTTTTGCAATTTTCACCCCGAGTGGGCTGGGTATGCTCAGACGTGAGTCCCAGGCTCTCCACACCACTGGAGTCAAGCTATCCAGGCTGATGAAGGCTGATAGCCAGAAACCGGTCCTTGGATGCTTGATTCCGGTCTGGGAAAGACATGGCTTGGTAGTTCGGACTGGACTGTTCCCATGAGGCACAGGGTCAGAGCTGATTTGCATATAGCCAGTGTCTAACCCAGGGTGGTGTGGAGTGCAAAAAAACGATGGATTTAGGCCCAGATCCTTGTACTGGGGTGAATGTATGACATTGTTCTACATTCTGTCCATCAACTGTGTTTTTTGCAATTTTCACCCCGAGTGGGCTGGGTATGCTCAGACGTGAGTCCCAGGCTCTCCACACCACTGGAGTCAAGCTATCCAGGCTGATGAAGGCTGATAGCCAGAAACCGGTCCTTGGATGCTTGATTCCGGTCTGGGAAAGACATGGCTTGGTAGTTCGGACTGGACTGTTCCCATGAGGCACAGGGTCAGAGCTGATTTACATATAGCCAGTGTCTAACCCAGGGTGGTGTGGAGTGCAAAAAAACGATGGATTTAGGCCCAGATCCTTGTACTGGGGTGAATGTATGACATTGTTCTACATTCTGTCCATCAACTGTGTTTTTTGCAATTTTCACCCCGAGTGGGCTGGGTATGCTCAGACGTGAGTCCCAGGCTCTCCACACCACTGGAGTCAAGCTATCCAAGCTGATGAAGGTTGATAGCCAGAAACCGGTCCTTGGATGCTTGATTCCGGTCTGGGAAAGACATGGCTTGGTAGTTCGGACTGGATTGTTCCCATGAGGCACAGGGTCAGAGCTGATTTGCATATAGCCAGTGTCTGACCCAGGGTGGTGTGGAGTGCAAAAAAACGATGGATTCAGGCCCAGATCCTTGTACTGGGGAGAATGTATGACATTGTTCTACATTCTGTCCATCAACTGTGTTTTTTGCAAGTTTCACCCCGAGTGGGCTGGGTATGCTCAGACGCGAGTCCCAGGCTCTCCACACCACTGGAGTCAAGCTGTCCAGGCTGATGAAGGCTGATAGCCAGAAACCGGTCCTTGGATGCTTGATTCCGGTCTGGGAAAGACATGGCTTGGTAGTTCGGACTGGACTGTTCCCATGAGGCACAGGGTCAGAGCTGATTTGCATATAGCCAGTGTCTAACCCAGGGTGGTGTGGAGTGCAAAAAAACGATGGATTTAGGCCCAGATCCTTGTACTGGGGTGAATGTATGACATTGTTCTACATTCTGTCCATCAACTGTGTTTTTTGCAATTTTCACCCCGAGTGGGCTGGGTATGCTCAGACGTGAGTCCCAGGCTCTCCACACCACTGGAGTCAAGCTATCCAGGCTGATGAAGGCTGATAGCCAGAAACCGGTCCTTGGATGCTTGATTCCGGTCTGGGAAAGACATGGCTTGGTAGTTCGGACTGGACTGTTCCCATGAGGCACAGGGTCAGAGCTGATTTGCATATAGCCAGTGTCTAACCCAGGGTGGTGTGGAGTGCAAAAAAACGATGGATTTAGGCCCAGATCCTTGTACTGGGGTGAATGTATGACATTGTTCTACATTCTGTCCATCAACTGTGTTTTTTGCAATTTTCACCCCGAGTGGGCTGGGTATGCTCAGACGTGAGTCCCAGGCTCTCCACACCACTGGAGTCAAGCTATCCAGGCTGATGAAGGCTGATAGCCAGAAACCGGTCCTTGGATGCTTGATTCCGGTCTGGGAAAGACATGGCTTGGTAGTTCGGACTGGACTGTTCCCATGAGGCACAGGGTCAGAGCTGATTTGCATATAGCCAGAGTCTAACCCAGGGTGGTGTGGAGTGCAAAAAAATGATGGATTTAGGCCCAGATCCTTGTACTGGGGTGAATGTATGACATTGTTCTACATTCTGTTCATCAACTGTGTTTTTTGCAATTTTCACCCCGAGTGGGCTGGGTATGCTCAGACGTGAGTCCCAGGCTCTCCACACCACTGGAGTCAAGCTATCCAGGCTGATGAAGGCTGATAGCCAGAAACCGGTCCTTGGATGCTTGATTCCGGTCTGGGAAAGACATGGCTTGGTAGTTCGGACTGGACTGTTCCCATGAGGCACAGGGTCAGAGCTGATTTGCATATAGCCAGTGTCTAACCCAGGGTGGTGTGGAGTGCAAAAAAACGATGGATTTAGGCCCAGATCCTTGTACTGGGGTGAATGTATGACATTGTTCTACATTCTGTCCATCAACTGTGTTTTTTGCAATTTTCACCCCGAGTGGGCTGGGTATGCTCAGACGTGAGTCCCAGGCTCTCCACACCACTGGAGTCAAGCTATCCAGGCTGATGAAGGCTGATAGCCAGAAACCGGTCCTTGGATGCTTGATTCCGGTCTGGGAAAGACATGGCTTGGTAGTTCGGACTGGACTGTTCCCATGAGGCACAGGGTCAGAGCTGATTTACATATAGCCAGTGTCTAACCCAGGGTGGTGTGGAGTGCAAAAAAACGATGGATTTAGGCCCAGATCCTTGTACTGGGGTGAATGTATGACATTGTTCTACATTCTGTCCATCAACTGTGTTTTTTGCAATTTTCACCCCGAGTGGGCTGGGTATGCTCAGACGTGAGTCCCAGGCTCTCCACACCACTGGAGTCAAGCTGTCCAGGCTGATGAAGGCTGATAGCCAGAAACCGGTCCTTGGATGCTTGATTCCGGTCTGGGAAAGACATGGCTTGGTAGTTCGGACTGGACTGTTCCCATGAGGCACAGGGTCAGAGCTGATTTGCATATAGCCAGTGTCTAAGGAGTAGTGTGGCTCACTGGTTAGAGGCGGCAGGCCTGAGAGCAGAAGTCAGCCTGGGACCAGGGTTCAATTCCAGACGCGGCAGGGTCGTGGACCTTGGTCAGCGGACTCGATAATTCTCGCTTCGGTGCTTACTCTAATCAGGGGTTCCACTCGGCAACTCTGGGCATTAGCTTGCCTAATCTCCACAACGGCCCCACCAATTCCGGGGATGCCTGGCTCCACCTTGGGGACTCCCAGCAAGGGACCATCCCACAGGGAAAGCCAGGACGGGTTCCCCAGAGTTATACAGCGCCGGGACGCCCCGTTGCTGGGGCAGCTGTGCGCTTTACAAGTATACTACATTTACATTTACATCTAACCCAGGGTGGTGTGGAGTGCAAAAAAACGATGGATTTAGGCCCAGATCCTTGTACTGGGGTGAATGTATGACATTGTTCTACATTCTGTCCATCAACTGTGTTTTTTGCAATTTTCACCCCGAGTGGGCTGGGTATGCTCAGACGTGAGTCCCAGGCTCTCCACACCACTGGAGTCAAGCTATCCAGGCTGATGAAGGCTAATAGCCAGAAACCGGTCCTTGGATGCTTGATTCCGGTCTGGGAAAGACATGGCTTGGTAGTTCGGACTGGACTGTTCCCATGAGGCACAGGGTCAGAGCTGATTTGCATATAGCCAGTGTCTAACCCAGGGTGGTGTGGTGTGCAAAAAAACAATGGATTTAGGCCCAGATCCTTGTACTGGGGTGAATGTATGACATTGTTCTACATTCTGTCCATCAACTGTGTTTTTTGCAATTTTCACCCCGAGTGGGCTGGGTATGCTCAGACGTGAGTCCCAGGCTCTCCACACCACTGGAGTCAAGCTATCCAGGCTGATGAAGGCTGATAGCCAGAAACCGGTCCTTGGATGCTTGATTCCGGTCTGGGAAAGACATGGCTTGGTAGTTCGGACTGGACTGTTCCCATGAGGCACAGGGTCAGAGCTGATTTGCATATAGCCAGTGTCTAACCCAGGGTGGTGTGGAGTGCAAAAAAACGATTGATTTAGGCCCAGAGCCTTGTACTGGGGTGAATGTATGACATTGTTCTACATTCTGTCCATCAACTGTGTTTTTTGCAATTTTCACCCCGAGTGGGCTGGGTATGCTCAGACGTGAGTCCCAGGCTCTCCACACCACTGGAGTCAAGCTATCCAGGCTGATGAAGGCTGATAGCCAGAAACCGGTCCTTGGATGCTTGTTTCCGGTCTGGGAAAGACATGGCTTGGTAGTTCGGACTGGACTGTTCCCATGAGGCACAGGGTCAGAGCTGATTTGCATATAGCCAGTGTCTAACCCAGGGTGGTGTGGAGTGCAAAAAACCGATGGATTTAGGCCCAAATCCTTGTACTGGGGTGAATGTATGACATTGTTCTACATTCTGTCCATCAACTGTGTTTTTTGCAATTTTCACCCCGAGTGGGCTGGGTATGCTCAGACGTGAGTCCCAGGCTCTCCACACCACTGGAGTCAAGCTATCCAGGCTGATGAAGGCTGATAGCCAGAAACTGGTCCTTGGATGCTTGATTCCGGTCTGGGAAAGACATGGCTTGGTAGTTCGGACTGGACTGTTCCCATGAGGCACAGGGTCAGAGCTGATTTGCATATAGCCAGTGTCTAACCCAGGGTGGTGTGGAGTGCAAAAAAACGATGGATTCAGGCCCAGATCCTTGTACTGGGGTAAATGTATGACATTGTTCTACATTCTTTCCATCAACTGTGTTTTTTGCATTTTTCACCCAGAGTGGGCTGGGTATGCTCAGACGTGAGTCCCAGGCTCTCCACACCACTGGAGTCAAGCTATCCAGGCTGATGAAGGCTGATAGCCAGAAAGCGGTCCTTGGATGCTTGATTCCGGTCTGGGAAAGACATGGCTTGGTAGTTCGGACTGGACTGTTCCCATGAGGCACAGGGTCAGAGCTGATTTGCATATAGCCAGTGTCTAACCCAGGGTGGTGTGGAGTGCAAAAAAACGATGGATTTAGGCCCAGATCCTTGTACTGGGGTGAATGTATGACATTGTTCTACATTCTGTCCATCAACTGTGTTTTTTGCAATTTTCACCCCGAGTGGGCTGGGTATGCTCAGACGTGAGTCCCAGGCTCTCCACACCACTGGAGTCAAGCTATCCAGGCTGATGAAGGCTGATAGCCAGAAACCGGTCCTTGGATGCTTGATTCCGGTCTGGGAAAGACATGGCTTGGTAGTTCGGACTGGACTGTTCCCATGAGGCACAGGGTCAGAGCTGATTTGCATATAGCCAGTGTCTAACCCAGGGTGGTGTGGAGTGCAACAAACCGATGGATTTAGGCCCAGATCCTTGTACTGGGGTGAATGTATGACATTGTTCTACATTCTGTCCATCAACTGTGTTTTTTGCAATTTTCACCCTGAGTGGGCTGGGTATGCTCAGACGTGAGTCCCAGGCTCTCCACACCACTGGAGTCAAGCTATCCAGGCTGATGAAGGCTGATAGCCAGAAACCGGTCCTTGGATGCTTGATTCCGGTCTGGGAAAGACATGGCTTGGTAGTTCGGACTGGACTGTTCCCATGAGGCACAGGGTCAGAGCTGATTTGCATATAGCCAGTGTCTAACCCAGGGTGGTGTGGAGTGCAAAAAAACGATGGATTCAGGCCCAGATCCTTGTACTGGGGTGAATGTATGACATTGTTCTACATTCTGTCCATCAACTGTGTTTTTGGCATTTTTCACCCCGAGTGGGCTGGGTATGCTCAGACGTGAGTCCCAGGCTCTCCACACCACTGGAGTCAAGCTATCCAGGCTGATGAAGGCTGATAGCCAGAAACCGGTCCTTGGATGCTTGATTCCGGTCTGGGAAAGACATGGCTTGGTAGTTCGGACTGGACTGTTCCCATGAGGCACAGGGTCAGAGCTGATTTGCATATAGCCAGTGTCTAACCCAGGGTGGTCTGGAGTGCAAAAAAACGATGGATTTAGGCCCAGATCCTTGTACTGGGGTGAATGTATGACATTGTTCTACATTCTGTCCATCAACTGTGTTTTTTGCAATTTTCACCCCGAGTGGGCTGGGTATGCTCAGACATGAGTCCCAGGCTCTCCACACCACTGGAGTCAAGCTATCCAGGCTGATGAAGGCTGATAGCCAGAAACCGGTCCTTGGATGCTTGATTCCGGTCTGGGAAAGACATGGCTTGGTAGTTCGGACTGGACTGTTCCCATGAGGCACAGGGTCAGAGCTGATTTGCATATAGCCAGTGTCTAACCCAGGGTGGTGTGGAGTGCAACAAAACGATGGATTTAGGCCCAGATCCTTGTACTGGGGTGAATGTATGACATTGTTCTACATTCTGTCCATCAACTGTGTTTTTTGCACCTGTAAGCAATGTCACTCAGACTCAATAAACCCAAAACACATATTGTGCCTGTCCACATCATTCCTGATTTACTCGCATGCACAGTCCAAGCTGTCCTTCCCTGCACCTGCAGTAAATGTAACATCTCTCCGTGTCTGCCGCTGCTCTGTTCCTTGCTATTGGGGACTCCATGTCCCAACCCACTACACACTAGGAGGCGCCTGCTATATCCAAGGCAAAGGGCGAGCCCGTCCTGTGCCTGTCATCACCTGATAGAGGCTGCGCTGGGCCACCCCTCTGGGCTACACCGCAGGACGTTCATCGCTATTGTGGTAAGAGTGCCTGGCCATTTTTGGTCATACACCCTACCTATGTTTTGACTGTCTGGATTGGCCATTGGAACAGCCTCTTGTGTGTTGAGCAAAACAGTGGAATCGCCTTGTGCATGTGAGAAGTGTGACCCCCACAAATTGGTGTTGACTGTGTGCTTGTATTTAGACACAGGTGCCACATTGGAGTAGCCTCTACCAACTAGGCCATCTTGTAACTCTCCTCAAGGCTACCATACAAGCCCACTCTCCCAGTGCCCCTAGGGGGTTGAGGTCTGGGGGTATTCATTCTACTGGAGTCAGGACGTGGTTAGGGTGGGCATTTTCGCCTGGCCTAAGGCCCAAGGAATTTGCTCAACTTGCGCGTTCGTATGCCCTTGGTTTACCTTAGTTGTGTCTAGCTTGCCTATTACTGATTGAGTGTCACAACCTCAACTTTATCTATCTGCCTCATCAGGCGTGCAACACCCATTAGGCAGAACGGGTGTCAGCCCACCCCCCCAATCAGCTGCCGTCGGCTGACATTGAGCTGGTGCCTGCTAGCCTGACCTTTAGGTAGGGGGGAATAACCGTCCTTAAATTTCACGGACCATCCCTGATTTGAATACCACATCCGTTGTTCGTGATGATCCCTTTTATGGATGTCTTTTGTCCGTAATTTTGGGCATTGGAGAACAGCACTGTTCCCCTGGCGAGAAGCCTCACCTCCCTGATGGGGCTGCCTCTGACTCATCCTCTGAGCACAAGAGCAGGCCCACCCCACCCATTGTCATTCTGCAAGCAGCTGATTGTCACACACAGAATGCCAATGGACAGTCTAGGCTGTTAAAGCATGTGGTGGACCTCCCCCAGCCTCGGTCTAGAGCAGGGCAATCTGTTTTAACAGTACATAAAGAAAAATTTAGCACCCCACGAAATGAAAGAAATGTACAGAATCCAGTTCTTGTAAAGATGCCAGCAAAAGAAGTTAAAAAGAAGGGGTTATGGGTCTTTCAGTCTCATTATTTGAGAATTGAAGCATTTTCAAAAGTATATACAATGAAGCTATAGTTGCTGCTTTTTCATTTTATGCAACCAACAACCTGTGGTGACGCCAGCAGAGGTTCTGTGCTTGGTGTCACCGGAAATGCCCTCGGTCTGAGTTTTCTGCCACTGGCAGTTGCTGTATGTGCCCTGGATACTGCCAGCTCAGATGGCTCTCTGTATTTAATAATAAACTTCAAGACAAACCTCTTGCCAGTGCATCCCTCATCTTCTCTTCAGTGGCGATGAGGATGGGATACTCGTTACAGTGAAACGAGCTGTCTGAAGACTCTACGTTACTGCTTGGTGTTGTACAGGTTTGAACCTAGTGTGCGTCCCTAGGTTAACCGTGAATACTCTCATATCTTTAACTTTCCCCGGGCACCCACATACTTCCTTGGGCCGGTACAGACAGCCATCCGGCGGCTGCCGCTTTTCAAAGGCTAATGACTGAAATGTTTCTAGGCGATCCCAATGTCGTAGTGGTTCAGGACGAAATTCTCATATTTTCAAAGACAGCGGCTGAACATGATTTAACTATTGTAAACATTTTTTGTATCTTAGAGAACAGAGGTGTAAGTTTGCAACAAAAAAAAATGTACTTTCAAAGTGCATAAAATAGAGTATTTGGGTCATATTATTTCGGAGCATGGCATAAAACCCAGACCAGGTTTAGTCAAAAGTATTGTGCAAGCCCTAGCACCACAAAACAGAGAAGAGCTTATGTTTTTTCTTTGTGTGAGTTTTATGCTAAATTCATGAACGATTTTGCAAAGACGACTGAGTGTTTCAGAGTACTTCTCAAAAAAGGTGCCACTTCCATTTGATCACAAGAGTGTGAAAAAGGTTTTCAGACTATCAAAGATCATATCGTTAAAGCTCCTGCGTTGCAAGCTTTTGTGGAAGGGAGACAAACTGTGGTCACAGTTGATGCTTGTGAATATGGTTTGGGGGCTGTTCTTTCACAATGTGAGAAGAATAAAGAGCATACAGTGGGTTTCGCTTCAAGGACTCTGCGTCCAGTTGAACGGAAGTATTCCGTTATAGAAAAAGAACTGCTGACCTGTAGTATTGAAAAATTTCAACAGTTCTTGTGGGGCAGATCTTTTGTTCTTAAAACCAATCATCGCCCTCTTGTTGATATTCTTTCAGGGGAAAAAATAAAGTGCACTACTGCCCGTTTGGCTAGATTATCGGCCAAACTCTAAGAATATTCTTTCCAAGTTGAGTACTTTCCAGGTGGAAAAACCTTAGGGCAGATTGTTTTTCTAAACTTCCCATTACTGACACTGAGGAACAAAAATGGAAAGTAAAAATTGAGGAATGCTTCGTGACCTGCATCAGTCAGGACAGTTTGCCATTCACTGAGAGTGATTGGGTGGCTGAGGTAGGCAAGGATGTTGTTCTCAATGAGGTTGTGTCTTTAATCAAGAAGGAATCCAGGGAGAAAAGTCTTTCACCGGAATTGCAAAGTATGGGAAGGTTTGTGAAGAGTTGTCAGTTGAGGGTGGCAAGGTAGTTAGAGTTGACAAATTTGTTCCTCCCAAATGTTTCCAGAGAAAGATTATCTTAGCCACCCATCTGGATCATTTAGGAGCAACCATCACTAAAAGAAAAGTTAGAGCTGATTTTTGGTGGCCGAAAATGGACTTTCAGATTAATGATTTGGTCAGACAGTGTGTGAGGGGCAACACTAGTGACCCAATTTTGGTTTTGGAGGGTGTATCTTCTCCTGGAAGAGCGTGGCAGAGATTAGGGATGAATTTTCTTGGTCCTTTCCACATTCTACCCGCTCATATGAGATATTTTCTGGTGCTGGTGGATCATCTTTTTAGGTGGGTTGAAGTTGAGCCTATTAGTGTTCCTGACTCTAAAAGTGTTATTAATTGTTTGAATAAGATTTATCTAAAAGCAGGTTGTCCTGAAGAGATTCTCACAGATAATGGCGTCCAATTCATTTCGCATTAAATGAATCTGTACTTACACAATTGTGGCATTAAGCATGTTAGAACTCCACTTTATCACCCTCAAAGCAATGGTAAAACTGAACACTTTAATATGGTGGTTGTGGAATATGTACAAGCAGCTGTCAGGTTCAAATCTTGTGTGCCCCAAGCCTGGAAGGATTTGATTTGCTCCTACCTCACCTCATGTTGCCACCAATTTGACTCCTTTTGAACTTATGAGGGGGAGGAAAGCTCCCACTCTGGCTTACTCGTTTTGGATGGTTAAGACTTTCCTTCAAGGTTTCAATATGCAGTGTGTGTGGGAGACAGCTAACAAGAAGTTTGTTGAAGCTGGATCTAAGAATTGTGGGCTTTCTGGTAAAAGAGAAAACCATAGACTTCATGCTAGAGAAAGGGTCAGAATAAAAAATCATATTTCAGTCAAAAAAGAGCTGTCCAAATTTCTGGAATCTCAACAAATTGTGGAAGTTTGCAAGAATGCAGTAAAATTAGCCAATGGGAACTGGTGGAACACCTCTCATGTTGCCAAGGATCCTTCTAGGATGTTTAACGCAAAGAAAGGAGTTGACCGGGAAGATGGTCTTCCCTCTGTTCCGAGATCTTCTGTTTCGAGATCTTCTGTTATTTTTTAGTACCCTTCCTAGTTTAGATGGGGGTGAAAGGACTGACAGGAAAAGCACTAGGGTTTGTGTCAAGCCTAGCTAATTACGTGATTACGTTTGAATTTTTTTTTTATCTTTCTACTTGTTCATTGCATTTGTTTAATACATACTGTTTATCCTTTATGTTTTGCAGAAAGTTTCGTGTTTTTAGAGTTAATTTATTAAAAGGGGGAGGTGTGGTGACGCCAGCAGAAGTTCTGTGCGTGATGTCACCTGGAATGCCCTCTGCTCGAGTGTTCCCCCACTGGCAGTTGCTGTATGTGCCCGGGATGCTGCCAGCTTGGATGGCTCTCTGTATTTAATAATAAACTTCAAGTCAATCCTCTTGCCGGGCGCCCCTCGTCTTCTCTTCACAACCATTGACAAAGCCAATACTCCTGGCTGTAGTAGGTGTGATGTATTATTTATCTGGATGCCATAACAAAAGTAGCAGAATACCAATCGGGTAACACACTATGCTAAGCACAGATTTTTAGCTACTGTGTTTTAAGCCACGCCCTTAATTACATCGGACACGCCATTTGGAGAGACCCCCAAGTTTTTCTAACCCACCTGAAGCCCTGGAAACAACACCATGTCACAGTCACCTCAAGTCCTGGCACTGTGCATTATGCATGACTCATGGCTTCCAAGGTTTCAGATTGCCTATGTGAAGAGGCATAGTGACCCCTCCCCAGCCTTGCTTTGGGAACAACAGCAAGGGTGAAGTTCTTGATGGGCTTCTTCTGTCTGAAACTCTGCAGGCAAAGGCTCAGATCATAATTAATGTGAAAAGGTGGGTGAGTAAGTAAGTGAAGAAATGGGTGACTCGCTGAATGGATTAGTGAAAGGATGAATGGATAAGTGGAAGGGTGGATGGATAGTGAGAGAAAGGATGGATGAGTGGGTGGAAGTATACATGAGAGAAAAGGTAAAAAAATAAATTTATGGCTGGTTTGTGGATGTATGGGTGGAATGGTGGATACATGGGTAAAAGGGTGGATGAATGGGAAAAAGGGTGAATGTATGGGCAAAAGGGTGGATGGATGGGTAAAAGGGTGGATGGATGAGTGAAAGGATGGATAGATGCGTGAAAGGGTTTATGATGTGCGAGTGAATGGGTGGATGGATGAGTAAAATAATGATGGATGGATTGATGAATTGATAAGTGAAAGGGTGAATGGAGGAGTGAGACAGTGGATGTAAGGATGGATGAGTGAGTGAAAAAGAGGGTAGCTGGGCAAAAGGCTGGATGACGGATGAGTGAAAAGGTGGATGGATAAGAGAAACGATGTAAGGATGGATGAGTGTTAGGGTCAATGAATGGATTCACGAGTAGATGAGTAGCTGGATTGTTGGGTGGATGGATGGGTGGAAGGATGGCTAAGTGAAAGAGGTATGGAGAGAGAAAGGGAGGCTGGATGGAAGAGTGAATGTATGGATGGATGATTGACAGGATGGATGGGTGAATGGGTGTATGGATGAGTGAAAAGAAGGATGTAAGTATGGATGATTGAAAGGATGCATAGATGAGTGAAAGGGTGGGTAAGAGCTGGAAGAAAGGATGGATGAGTGAAATGGTAAATGGAGGGACGAATGGACATATGAGTGACTCAGTAAATGGATGGATGGATGAGTAAGTGAAAGGATGCCTGGATGGGTGAGAGGTAAATTGTTGGATGGATGAGTGAATGGATGGATGAGTGGATGGATGGATGGGTGAAAGGATGGATGGATGATGGATGAATGAGTGAAAGGGTGGATGGAGGGATGGATGAGTGAAATGATGGATGGAATGATAGATGATGGCTAGGTTTGGAAATAGTTGAATAGGTTTGGCAATGGATGGGCACAGAGATGGAAGGACAGAATGAATGGTGAAAGACTGAATAATGGATCTTTATTTTATTTATTTATTTTATTTAAACAGTTTTATGTAGCGCTGGCTAGACCCAAGGATATCAGAGCGCTTTACAGGAGAAGGAAAAGAGCAAAAAATATGATACATTCGAAAACAAAGTAAAAGTAAAATATGAGAGCAAAAAGTCAAGAACAATAAATACAAAATCAAAGATATAGGCAGTAACATTTAGTACCAAACTAGGAATTGGATAACTGTGTAAGCGTGGTAGGCCAGATTAGAGGGGAGAAGGTATGCGGGTATGGTGGGGTAGGGAGGGAGAAATGAGAGAAGATAACATGTAGGGGTATGAGGTGAGTAAAAGTGAACAGGAGGAAGGAGGATAGCGGTAAATGTGGGGAGAAATGCAGGGGTGGCAGGTCAGGTATAATGCAGAGAGGAATATGGTAACATAAGGGACAGGTTATGAAGCACCTGGGAGGTAACGGGATTAAGGACCCCAGTATTTGAGGAGAAGGTATCGTTTGAGATCTTTTTTTAAGCTGAAGTATGAGGGGTTGCAACGTAGATCTTTGGGGAGAGAGTTCCAAATGGTGAGTGCATTACAGGAGAAAGAGCGTGATTGGGTAGATTTCTTGTTAACCAAGGGAGGGACCAGAATGAGGGCATTGGTGCTTCTCAATTCTCTGGAGCAGCCCGCTTTGTGAAGTTTTTGGGAGAGATTCAGTGGGGTTTGAGGATGCAAGGCTTTATGCGTAATGCAGGCGTTCTTGTAGATGTATCTGCCATCCAAGGAAAGCCATTGGAGAACTTTGAGGATGGGGGAGATGTGATCACACCTCTTAGAATCAGAGATAAGCCTGGCCGCGAGGTTAAGGACTGACTTGATTGGGGCTAGGTGGACTTTAGGTGTACCTAAGAGCAAAGCGTTGCCATAGTCTAATCTGGAGAGTACTAATGATTGAACAACAGATTTAAAGTCATCAACAGGAATGAAGGGTTTGATTTTTTTGAGGTGTAGTAGTGAAAATAGAGCTCCTTTGGCTGCGTTTTTTATGTGGGGGGGAAGGCTGATGTTTTGGTCAATGCTAATTCCGAGAGATTTGACTGAGCTAGAGGTGGAAAGGGAGCAGTTGAGAGCATTGAGGTCAGAGAGCCAGTGTTGAATGGGGAGCCAGTTATTTTTAGGGGCAAAGAGAATGACTTGAGTTTTTTTAGGGTTGAGTTTCAAGTGATTGTGATGGAACCATTGTTGGATCTTAGTCAGTGTATCGTTGAGGTGCAAAATGTCTGAATGGGATTTAATTTTAAAGTAAAGTTGGGTGTCGTCTGCATAGAGGTGGTAATTGATACCTGCTTTCTTTATAATGAGGGTGAGGGACTCCATGAAGAGGTTAAATAGAGAAGGAGAGAGATTAGACCCCTGGGGAACACCCAGGGAGACAGGCATAGGTTTAGAGAGGCAACTGCTGATTTTGATTTGTTGGGATCTGTGCTGGAAGAAGGAAGTGAACCATTCAAGAACAGGACCATTGAGGCCAAATCGACCTTTGAGGGTATTGAGTAGGGCAGAGTGGTTGACAATATCGAAGGCAGCAGAAAGGTCAAGAAGGATGTGAAGGGAAGCCTCACCCTTGTCGAGGGAGTGATGGATGTCATCAACGATGTTGAGCATTGCAGTTTCAGTGCTACAACCCTTACGGAAGCCTGACTTAATACATCCAGAAGGCAAAATGAGTCAATGTGTTTGTCTAGTTGGAGCAGGACGCATTTTTCGAGGGTTTTGGAAAGAAGAGGTAGATTAGAGATGGGCGTAGATTGTTAAGGTCGTTAGGGTCAGCTGTAGCATTTTTTAGGATGGGTGAGATATGGCTGAGCTGGAGGGAAACAGGGACACAACCCGTAGCCAGGGAGGAGTTGATGATGGAAGTCCAATACGGAGTGATGATATGCTTTAAGTCTTGAATGAGGTTGGCGGGGAGTGGGTCCAAGGTATGAGAGGAGGGTTTGAGGTTAGTGATGATGTTGAGTACTTCTAGCTCGGTAACTGGGCTAAAATGAAGCCCAGATGCAATGTTTTTGGGCTGTGGGCTAGGGGGTAAAAGATCCTGGGGGGTGACCGTGAGCGGGAGATGAGCAGGATCTGGAGGGGGCAAAGGATCTAGAGGGGGTGAAGGAGAGAAAGGGGGGGAGTTAAAGCAAAGAATGCATAAATCTTTGCAATTTTTTCAATAAAGAAATTAGCAATTTCTTCACAATTTTCGGTGGTAGCGGTGGCAGAAGCAGATTGTTTTTTGATAATGTTGAATAATTCCCTGGGTCTATTCTTGACTCGTTCAAGTTGATCGTGGAAGAAGGAGGCCTTTTCACTAAGGATGTGTTTTTTGTAATTACTCCTAGCGGATCTGAGGAGGGCGAGGTTAGAGGGAGAGGGGTGTTGTCTCCAAGGGCACTCAGACATTCTAAGTGCACGTCTCTCCTTGTTGAGCTCAGCATTAAACAAGGATTTGGAAGTTATGTTTTTTTGCAGTTTTAATTTGGCTGGTGCAATTTGGTCAAGGACCTCAATGATTGCTTTGTTGTAGTGTTCAGTAATATTGTTAGCATGTTGTGAGGGAGGAGGAAGTTGAAGTTTAGCTTTAAGTTTAGACTCTAGTTCACCTGGGGGAATAAGGTGAAGGTTTCTGGTTAATTTCTTACGGTTAAGGTTTTTGGGGGGAGGGGGAGGAGTAAAGCTGTTGATCATGAAGGGGTTGAGGTGATGGTCCGACCAATCAATGGAGACAATGTGCAAGAGGGAGGCTAAATCTTTGCTAGTGATGATGGCAGCTCCTTTGTCGTGTGTAGGAAAATGGCAAAGTTGGATCAAGTCAGTAACGTCAAGGAGGTCATTGAGGGTTAAAACCGAGTGGTCATTATTATTGTTCCAGTGAATATTGAAGTCTCTGAGGAAGATGTTATTGGAGTAGGAAATCGAGGCTTGGGAAAGTAGGTCAGACAGTTCATCTAAAAAGGGCAGAGGGTCACCAGGGGGATGATAAATATTATGTAGCCGAATAGTACTTTAAGTTTAGCTACAAGGTATTCGAAAGTGGTTTGATCGAGTTCTTAAGAAGTGAGAGTGGGAGGTCCTTTTTATAAATAATGGCTAAGCCCCCCCCCTGATTCTGTCAAGCCTATCTTTTCTGAGGATAGAGTAACCAGGGGGTAGAGCATGTCAAGAGTAGAAGAGGAGTGAGCCTTGAGCCAGGTTTCGTAATGGCTTCACAGGATAGTCTCCGAGATTTCAGTTGCATGACGTGCAGCGGATCGACAGTTGATGACCATGCAGGAAAGGAGTTTGGGGTTGTGGCATTAAAGGCTGAATGAATGCCACACCCCCGGGTGAATCAACACACCCACCCAAACCAACACATGACTTTAGGCAGCAAGCGCATAACTCAGGATTGAAATGCTCCTTCTGCCTGCCAAAAAGCAGAAGCAAATTCATTGTACGGCGCAGTGGTACCACAAGAGACGTTCCACTGCTGTGTCACTGGGCGGCATGGCTCTTGTGACACCAGGAAACAATGCCAGCAGCTCCCAGCTGCCCTGAGGCCATGAGATATGCATGAGGGCACAGCTCTGTGCAGCCCTTCTGCGGGGAAAGGCGGGGTAGAAAACATAACCTGCACTTGCAGACAAAGGCACCAATGTGACTCGAGTCCCTTCCATCACAAATGTTTTTTTCTTTTTAAATTTTGCACCCCTAAGAATATTGCGCCCGGGGCAAACACCCCTGTGGGCCCGCCCACGCTACGCCACTGCCTACCAGTATGAATGACATCTGACTCTTACACCTTGTAGCCCTCAATGTCTTAAGTGACATTTCCTATACATTGACTTTCCAATTTATGAGTCACTGTCTCAACATAATATGTGTGTGATGTAACACACTCCGACACCCTGCCGTAATACTTCAGATGAGTAGCTCCACCTTGCATGGCTTTGAGTGGCCTCATAAATCATGACTAAGGTGATGCAGCGGAAATCTCTGCTTTGCCGTACTCTGCACCCCGGAAGCTCTCTATGGACGTTGCAGTGGGTTTTCCCATGCAACACCAATATAATTTGATGCTGCCCCAGATTTACAAATTAATGTAAACCTGGGGAAATGCCAAATCCGTACGCTTCACAAGATGACACGAAACGAGGGGAAAACATCTATTAGCATTGTTAGGGACACCTTCTGCACAAAAACAATCCGGCATGCAACAGAGGCACCCTTGCTCCTGGTCAGGGACCTGCTCTCTCCCCCTGCAGCTCCGCTGGTGAGTGCTGTTGCCTGTGCTGTTGCCTGTTTTTGCCCCCATTTCTCAGGCTGTTTTCTGTTCCCCTTCTTGCCACTGCTGCACCTGCAGCCCCTCCTCCAGCTGATTCCCCATTTCCGCCTCCCAGCTGTAATTCCCTTCCCCCTTTCCTACTTAATGGGGGCCGCTGCGAGGGAGCACGAGCAAGACCTCTGACTTTCTGGTGAGGGACCTGCTCTCCCCTCCTGCAGTTCTGCTGGTGAGAGCCAGTGCCCGGGCTGTGCCGTGCTTTGCAATGTGAGGGGTTTGAGGCCCTCCTCCTCCTCCATTTTTGCCAAGTCTTTTTCGTGCTGCCTCTAGTGTAAGTGCTTCATTGTAATTGTTTTTTGCCTTACTGTATCATGCTGCTGCCTGTTTTTCCTGTTTTTGTCCCCATTTCTTGGTCTTGTTTTTTTCTGTTCCCCATTTCGCCGCTGCTGCCACTCCCTCGCCAGTTCCCCGTTCCCACCTCCCGCCTGCGATTCCTTCCCCCATTCCCTACTTGATGGCGGACGCACGCAGAGGGCATGGCGCTGGTGCGCCAAAGGCAAACCTGTTCATGCCCGTCCGCGACCTGACCACGACTAGCTCCAGGAACCCTGGATCTGCGACCTCCCACTGCTACAACTCCGCTTCTCTCCTCGCACCCAACCCCTGAAGGAACAACAACCGCCAGCGGTCAATGCCGAACACCACCCAGGGACAGTTCTCCTGCCAAAACTGCTGACAATCCTTGACCTCTGACTGCACCCCCACTGCCTCTGCACCGAACGCCGACACCTCGGAAGCCCTGAGGTGCATCCTCCTCAAAGTGCGCTCCCTGCCCAGACAATTTCTGAGGATTAGGCGTAACTGTACCAAGAAAGATGATTACTTTATGGAGTCTGCTGACCTGGTATGTCGTTTAACTGAACGTGGGTACCCGGTTAGTCTCCTTAAAATAGCCCGAAAGCGGGCATGGTTTTGCCATAGGGAATTCCTTCTAGAGCCGAAACCCAGGGAGTCCTCTGCTCAAGAATGCCTGACTTGTGTTACGACTTTCTGCACTGAGAGTCATGAAACTTAAAAAACCATCAGCCAACATTGGCATTTAGTGGTTGATAACTTAGGCATACCAGAACCTCCAATGCATGCTTTTAAGAAAGCTAAAAGCCTAAGAGATCACTTGGTTAAATCTCTACTTCCCTCTAAATCCACCAATGTCCAATTGCCCTTATGGAACATTCCGCCCATGAAGGGGCATTTCAAATGTGGAAGTTGCAAGTCATGCTCCATGACCAAAGAGGTCAAAAGCTTCACACATAACGGGTACACCCACACCATAAGAAACCACACTAATTGTAACTCCGCAGGGGTCATATACCCCATCACATGCCTTTGTGACTTTCTATACATTGGCCACACAACACAGAAATTCAAGGCTTGTATTCTACAGCACTGCAGTAGAATACATTGTGCAGTACATGGTGGAACACTTTACCACTTTCGGTCACTCGGCTGAGAGCCTTAAGTGGTGGGTGATCGAGAAGGTCTATGCCAATCCCAACGTAGGTAATTTCTCTCATACCCTCAATATTCGCGAGTGCAAATGGATCCATACTTTTGATACCACGTTGAAGGGTTTGAATGAATATGAGGAGATAGCCAGACTGGCTGCAACCCTGAGCAAGCAGCCGGCTCGCACCTCTCGCGAAAGATCATGACCTCACGCGGTGTCAAGCAGGGATGCGTGCTGGACCCTCTTCTCTTTAACCTATTTATATCCGATCTGTCAAGTACTCTGGACAGGGTAAATAGTCATCCACCCAAAATAGGAGGCGCGGCATTATGTAACCTTTTATATGCCGACGACTTGGCCCTGTTTAGCCTCACTAGAGTAGGGTTACAAAGGCTCCTTGTTGCATTATCGCAATACACGATTGGCAACCAACTAGAAATTAATATGGAGAAAACCCTGATAGTCCCATTTGGTAAGAAACACTACAGCGGCGGTGGTTGGTCAATTAATAAAACAAATCTTTTTCGATTGGCCAATCATACAAATATTTAGGCGTCCACTTGGACGCAAGGGGCAGCTTTTCAACGCAAAGCAGTGTGATCACAGCTAAAACTACGGCCCTAGTGGTATCCTTGGCCAAGCTATCGAAGAAACTTTCAGGTCCAACCTTTGCCCCTTTATTAGAAGTCCTTAGAGCAAAAATTGGGCCAACACTTTCTTATGGCATTGAGACCTTTAAAAGCAAAATGAACACTGCCCTAAACAAATATACAACTAAAATCTACAGAAAGGTACTTGATTTACCGAGCACTGCTTCCCCGGCCCAGATTAGATTAGAGCTGGGATTAACCAACTATCAAGCTTCTAACGTGGGTACTTACCTTAAGCTATGTCACAAATTAAGACAGGCCGATCCAGGAACACTAGAATCCCTAATCTGGAAAGAAATCAATGAGACTAATCCAGGGGGAACATTCGGGCGCCTTCTGAATGATTACATCCATCAAATGTCAGCTGCCGACCTTTAGGCTCTTAACCCCAGTCAGACTGTTTTTAAAAATATAATCAAAAAATGTGTAAGATTGAAATCTCTGTCTTCAGACAAAGCTCTTGCCATGAAACGTAGTCAATCCTGGGCGGTAGCCAGCTCCTACAAACGATTGACCCCTGCTGCCTACCTCTCCACGACATTTTCACTTTATCTAAAGCGCTGTCTGATTGCCCTAAGATTGGGAGATTGGTGCTTTCTCCAAAATCTACCCACCTGGCGCCGTAAGAAGGAAGACACAACATGCAGAGGATGCGGGTTAGCAACAGAAACAATCTTGAATGTGCTCTGCATCTGTCCCTTATTTAATTTCCAACCCAGATGTCTGCTTAAGTCAGAATGGAACAGGTTGGGAGTTCGGACCTGTAGCCATGCTATTATCGCTGCTCTGTCTCCAGATAATATTGTTTTAAACAAACTTGTCCAAATTCATCCAGCACGTGTATCGCAACCTAGATAAAACAGACATTGCTGAGGCCGTACTGCTGATTGACAAGATCGAACATGTACTTTAATAGAACTTGCAATGACCGGGAGGGCTAATCTACAAATTGAAATGTTTTAACTAGCATGCTTACGGTTACATTTTATTCTTTTACCATTTTTTATTCATAAAAGAGTACATAATGTGATTTGTGTAATCTTTTAAAGATATGGTTTTATATCTAAATAAAGAATTATTACTACTACTACTACTTACTACTACCCTGAGCAATTGATAAACATACTCTCACTCCCACCATGGGGTTGGCCTACTAGTTGTACACCATTGCTGTTCCAGACTCTATTGTACACTTATAATTGGTATGTTTTTCATTCTGTAAATAGGTTGCTTTAATATACCCCAGTATCTCAGTATAGTTACATATCAGTTGTCACTGTAAATATGTTACCCCAGTATCTCTGTAAATTTACGTATTGGTTGTCACTGTAAATATGTTACGCACGCACTTTTACTATGGGACCTTGTCTCACCAATATGTCACTGTCAATTTTAAACCCATTATCTGCCAGTATTACCATCGAGCCCTCGAGACTCCAGGCTCATCACTTACTGCCTTGTTAAACATCGTATACGTGAATTGGAAATTAACTGTTTATTAACTGTACCTTATTTATTACCGATATGTCACTAATAATTTAAATACATTGTCTGCCAGTATTACCATCGAGCCCTCGAGACTCCGGGCTCATCACTTACTGCCTTGTTAAACATCGTATACGTAAATTGGAAATTAACTGTTTATTAACTGTGCCTTATTTATTGACGATATGTCACTATTAATTTAAATACATTGTCTGCCAGTATCACTATCGAGCCCTCGAGACTCCGGGCTCATCACTTACTGCCTTGTTAAACATTGTATGCGTGAATTGGAAATAAGCTGTGTATTAACTGTGCCTTATTTAATACCGATATGTCACTATTAATTTAAATACATTGTATGCCAGTATCACTATCGAGGTCTCAAGACTCTTGCAGAGGCCGCCGCACCCCACGAAGGGGTGGGAGGCTCAGGGGCCGGCGCCATAACCCACGCCGAGTCCCAGTGGGAGAACCAGTTCTGGGCACCCAAAAGTGCCCAGAAGCAGGAAGTGAGGCACACCACCCCTCGCGGGAGCACCACGGTGGGGCCAAAAACTCCCGGCCAATGGGGGGCCCTAGGTAGTTACAAACCCCCCAATGGGGGAGCAGCACCTGGGTGGCGGGAAGAGCGAGGTGGGAGATATAAGCATCCGCTCCCCCAGATAGCTCCTAACTTCGTGGAGCGGGGAAGCGATAACCGCTTGTGGGCCACCGACAGTGCTGAATGTGGCGCCAAAGCGATACGCTTGAAACTAGCCCAGACTGTAACGTCGAGCATGGTCAACAGTTAGGCATGCAGTCAGTAAGCGCTTCGTAATTCTGCAGCGCGACAATAATACGCACAAAAATGTGACCCATACCAGAAATATCCAGCAATTATGATGAAGAGAGGGGGGCACATGCGCGCAGGCTGTCAGGGAGGGGCAAAGCAGTGGAAAAATTGCACAAGGGAAGATCCCACAGCCCCCCTCCAACTCAAGGCAGCACTGAAAGGTTGTGGGTAGAAAAGATGGATGGCAGGCGTCCCATTGATTTTCACAAGTCAGGCCAGCCGATGGAGGCGCTGGCGGCATGTACAAAGGTAAATGCAAGCTCCAACGTTGACGAGCAGCACTTTTCACGGCATTCTCTGGCGCTTTCCCCACCAGCGAGCTGGTCACACCTAGGAAGCAGGGAGCAGCGGGACAGTGCGGACAAGCCACAGACATCAGACCCAGGGCATGGTCAGAGGAGATACCTAAAAAAAAAAACAGAACAGAACAGGCAGGAAAAGGCGCAGTGATACAACTGCATTGCATCAGAGGCGCAGTGATACAACTGCATTGCATCAGAAGGAGCAAGTTTTTGCGTGGTGTGCTGCTTGTTCAGATACATGGTGGCACGCCCTGTGGGTGAAGGGACATTTGTTGCAAACACCAAGATGGGGACAAGCAAGCTCCAAGGGACAACCGTGATGCGCCAGGCCTTAGCAACAGCCAGGCTGCCATTAGAGGCCATTACCCCTCCCCCATTCTTTCAGGATCACGCACCTACCTCGGCATCGCAGCGATACAAGCCAGGGGAAAGAATCCAGGCGGTGGCCAGGTTGGGGTCCCGGGCACACGGAACCAAAACCTACATCCGACCACAGCTGCTGTAGACCACACCGCCGGCGGTCAGGTCCACTCACTTTGGGATGCCGCACGGCAGGGTGAGTGGCGGAGCAGGTCACCTTGGGATGCCGCCCGGCAGGGTTTCATGAGACCTCCCCCTGCCCCCCAAGAAAAGGGGGAAAGTTTGGATCTTGGGGCGCGTTCAGCGCTGCAACCACCGCCTGACTGTGCAATTCCTTTCCCAGTAGGCAAACGCCCACGGCTGGTGTGGGTAGTGGGCCAGCCCCCTTTGTGTCCAGGATGCAGACATGATGGCGCTGGCAGGCCACAGGAGGGCGACCAAACACAGAGGCACGTGCATCCGCTGGTTGGGGCAGCCAGGAATGAGTTGGAGCCAGCTGCCAGCAACACACGGAGACCCGCTGTCAGAGGCAGCATAGCACCTGGACACTCTTATTCATCTCGGGGGGCAATGTCCGGGCCTCGAATGGGAGAGAAAAGGGCAAGGGAGCAGGCCCTTCAGGCGGACTTCACAAAGGCGCCCGCAGGGTAAGGCGGTGCAACCATCATATGGTCAGAGATGATCATCAAGAGATGGCAGGACCAATGGTACGGAATCCATCAGACAGGTTTCGTTGATCTACCTGGGTCGCCCAGAGTTGCATGGCCAGGTCAGAGTCCACCTGTCAGAAGACAGATAGCTCCTAACTTCGTGGAGCGGGGAAGCGGCGCACCTTCATTTTCTGGACCCACCCACCCACACCTAGGAACCAGCAAATGTCGCAGTGCTGGACAGCAAGACAAGCATTGGCGGAAATTGGTACAATGGTGGGCTAAGGAGACACACCGACAGGGCGGTGTGTAGGAAGTAGGCCACTCATTTTGGGATGCCGCACGGCAGGGTGAGGTGGCCGGGCCAAGGAGGAGAGTAGCAAACAGAGACATCGCTCGTGGCCCAGACCCGGACGGACGGCAGGGCACAAAAAGGTAGCGAGTTGGGGGCCTAACTCCTTGGAGAAGCTACCCCTCCCTAAACGCAGAGAGTGTGGGTGACCAACCAAATGGTGGTCCCAGAAGTAACACGACAAAGAGGACTATCAAGGACTAACAAAAGAACTGGTTTTTTGGTGTGCCATTTACGAACTGAATGTACCACAATATGATCTGCACAGTATGATGATGACATGTATGATTTATGACCCATATATGATTTATGACCCCGAGATGGCAGTTCGCAAATGATACAATGTGACCAAGGTTTATGCTAACGATGACCGGAGAACCAGTCTGTGTATAATCCTAATAAAACTGTGGCCAACAACAACCACAACAAATACAACTCCCTGTTGGCTGATTTTATTGGGATACCAGGGCGATGGTTTTTGGGGAAGATATTTCCCATGGTTTGGGCATAGTGCGGGGGTTATGAGCTCATCACTTACTGCCTTGTTAAACATTGTATGTGCAATTTGCAAACAAACTGTTTATTAACTGTGCCTGAGTGTCCCTTTGTTTTGCATTTGTACCGTAGGGTTATTAGAAATCCCCCAGTGTATACATTTTCTTATGTAATATAGAACCACTGCATATATACATATGGTTGTCACCATGTATGTGTATGTATATGTTTTGTTGTCACCTACATGTTGTCCACGTATCTTCACTTCGGGATATGGTATTTAAACATATTCTGCAATACCTCCCTTGGCAGAATTTATTGACACTCTTGTAAGCAACGAGCCAAACATTACGTCCAGTTTTGCTCGATCAGCTTGATGTGCTCAAATATGCCTGTTGGCAGCATTCCAGCCCCGGGATGGCATTTGTTAACGTAGAAACATTGATCAGCCCTGCCGGCCCTGTCCGGGTTCCCCAGGAGCGTTGGTGATGCACTTGGTTACGTATGGCGTCCAGCCCTCTGATGGTGCACGCGTGACATGCACGCCGGACCAGCGGAGGCCGAGTTCCCTTAAAAGAAGCTTTGAACGCCTTTCAGTTCCCCTTGGAAACTTGACAGAGCAGCTTCCACTAGGCGCGGTGCGGTCGCCCAATCTCAGGTATGATTAATGTACTCTTGATTATCCTGCTTTCGAGCGAGGTTCTTAGTTTGTTCCCATTCTGTTTGATTCTCAGGAATATGGTTGAATCATTATTCCAATCTACTTTAAATGTTGGGGTCCTGAATACCCTTGAGGAATAGGGGTCTTGAATACCCCTGAGGACTTCTCCTGGTTGGTTCTCCCCAGTGCGATCACCGCAACCTTGCGGGTAAGTTTCAATTTGGAGCTCATCACACCCTGATTAGATTCATTTAGGTTTTGCACGTACTAGTAAATTCTCTTGTTTGCTTCCTTCCTCAGAATTAATGTACTAATGTGAATAATTGTCGGGTATGCCCTTCCTTGGTGCCTGGATATATTGGATTAGTCACTTGAGACGCCCTTCATTGGCACCAGATTTAGGTTAGTTCTCAGACCCTTTCTTTAACAAATTCCTTCATGGTTGGAGTCTGCATCCATTAATATATTAATTTAATCCCTAGGTTGCTCCCGCGCTTCGTTATTAATAGCCCCCGGGTGGGCCAAGTTCCGGGCTCAATGTTTATATTATAATGGGGAGCCCACGGGACCCCCCAGCCCCGGGGACCGCCACCGACCTGGGCCTTTCAAAAGTATTTGCGGGGGGCTCACAACACCCCACAGCCCCGGGGACCGCCACCCCACGGGGCTTGTATAATGAATGGGTGGGGGGGCTCAAAGGCCCCCCCAAGCCCCGGGGACTGCCACCCCCGGGGCTTTTCTAAAATATTTGCGGGGGGCTCACGACCCCCCCGCCAAGCCCCGGGGACCGCCACCCCTGGGGCTTTTCTAAAATATTTGTGGGGCACACGGCCCCTCGCAGTCCCGGGGACTGCCACTCCCCGGGGCTTGTTTAAAAAAAAAATAAACTAACCTGTGTAGGGGGCTCGAGCCACCCCGCACGCCCGGGGACCGCCACCTCCCCGGGGCACTAAGTATGCAAATGGGGGGGTCCGTTACGGACGCCCCGGGGACCACCACCTCCCCGGGGCTTTGCTATTGTTGGGAGGGGGGCCACGCGGCCCCCCCTCCTAGAGCCCTGTGATGGCCCTGGGGACCGCCACCCCCCGGGCTGTCCCCTCCCTTCACCACTGTGTAAACACACCCTGTGGCCGTTTTCAGTTGGGAGATTAAGTCCCCATGAATCCTGAGGGTCCCTGGGGTGCAACTAGCCCACCAAGTACCTCCATTAGGCACCACAGGGGGCGTGGCCTCTGAATACCTCTCTACACCTCAGGCACCCCCCTCCCTTCACTAGTGTGCAAACGGGCCCCGTGGCACATTTTGAGAGGTACTTCTAATACCCCTGCCCTATTATATACTAGGGTCTTACAGAGGAGGTCATGCTAATCACAGGGGTACCCCAATGCTAGTGTTCCCTTGTATATGTAGGTGTTTTCACTGTATTCCGAGTGTCTTTTAGCATAGCTCTGGCTCTAGGCATGGTTAGTCAGATTCAGCTACCATCAGTACCCGTCAGAAAAAGTTTCGGTGACAGGAGGACTTTCTGCTCCTCTAGTGGCACTTTCTGTATATCTCTTCTTCTTGCACTTTTCTTCGTCTTTGTGGACTTCTCTTGCTTCTTTCTGCATTTCTTTTTTTTTCTTTCTGTGTGTTTTTTCTTCTTTCTTCACATGTCCTACCTCTGTAGGCATAGTTAGAAACTAGCATTTAAGAAAACCTTTGAAATTCACTGAATAAACATAGGTTTCAGGCATGTTATAGTTAAAAATTAGCATTTAAAAAACCTTTGAAATTCACTTGAAATACCATAGGTTTCAGGCACGTTATAGTTAGAAATTAGCATTTAAAAAACCTTAGAAATTCACTGGAAAAAAACATAGGTTTCAGGGGTGTTATAGTTAGTTGGGCATTTCACTCGTACAAAACCAGTTAAATTTCCCTGTTATAGTTAGTTCAGCTAACTATAACTCGCACGCCCGTAATGCACTGCTGATGACGTCACATATTACATCACTCATGACATGATCAGTGACATCACTCATGACATCACTGATGACATCTCAAATGACATCACTGATGACATGCCTGATGACATCATCCTTGTGATAGAGTGGTAGACCTCCTCTCACCCAAATATATCCTTTGATACACACACTAAAAAATAGAAACTAACATTTTCAAAACAATGGACATACCAATACCACTTACAACACACCTATTCAGTAATTCCAAGATCTACACACACATCCACTCATTCCCCAACAGTCCTATACAGTCACTCATACATGTACTCACTCATCATATGTACTCATACAACTATACATCTTGTTACACACCGACACTCATCCATAGAGGTACTCACACACATAGTCACACATGCAAACATACTATCAAACATCCATTTACTTGCATATACAGTTAGACACACACCACCACACTTACTTCTACAGAAACTTACACATGCTTACTCTCTTAAGCAATCACTTATAGAAACACACACTAATTTATGCAGGAACTCTTACCATCTCTCACTCTCACATATACTCACTTATATTCACCAATACTCACATATACTAGTTTATACATATGTAGTTACTCATAAAGACACTATTGAGACAGTCATTCACTCACTAACACACCCATAGGTACACTCATCCACCCATACAGTTGTTGTGTAGGAATCTAGGACCCTAGTGTAATTTTCCCGATTCATGCCCATATATAGGTATAAATTACCCAATCCTTATATAGGCATAGAAATCATTACCATATTTAGACAGAGCCTATGCAGCCCAAGTGCGGCATGGCTACTTCCACTAAGTTCCGAGAATCAACAACGATTTCTTAGAAAAATCCGCCTTCAGCAGCTAGGGACTTCCCCTCGCTTGAATACTAATTTATCTAGGAAATCATGGAGTTTTCAAAGAACTGAGTCTTTGAGTGATGTTATTATGTCCAATCATACTTCAAACTTGGCACCTTCAAGGTATAGATATGCCTACATTTGCCCAGACAAACACACAGTGGTTTGGAGCAGATCGACTAACTACTTGCCCGACGCCCTGCAGCAGCAAGTGCCGAAGGAAGCAGACCCTTCAGCTGACGCACTGAGAGACGCTGTCTTTTCTCCTGCCGAGAAATACAGCTCCTGTGTTTCCAGGCTACCGTCGCGGGTTGCTGGGAAATCGAGTTCTGAGAGAGAGATACAAGACCTCCTTCATTCTAAAACCAAGGTACGGAGCTGATTAGACCCCAAAGAGAATTCTTGGAATAGATTCTTGGCAAAGAATACTAAACTTAAGCTACACCTCACTTACTTCTTCCCTTGTACTAGACTTAGGTTAGGTACACCGGGTAGGCGTATTTTAGAAGCACCAGTTGAGTACTTTTAGTCATTTTATCACTGTATGTATTATATGTTATTTTATATGGCTTAGAAACCATACCATGCTTTTCACAGTACTACTTTATAATACTTTTCGTATTATATGCATTGTACTTTATAACCAGTATTACGATTGTAGCAGTACATTTATTAAAGGGAGAATTGGTAGCCCCTTTAGGGTGTGGTCACCTGTGGTCACAAGTAAGCATGGGCGGATTTTGCGGATCCACGATTCACGGATTTGCGTATTCACGGATCGTGGATCCGCAAAATCCGCGTATTTGCGGATTAGCGGATTTGCGGATTTGGGGCGGGGCTTCCATGCGAGTGCACATGCCTCTTGTGTGTATAAAAGGTCAGAGACCGATCAGAGCAGCGGATGAAGAAGATACAGAAGCTCCTGGCCACAGGAACAGCACGAGGATTGCGCTCGTGAAAGTCAAGGATGCAAAGGCCTCTGTCCAGCATCACAGCTGATTTTCGATGGTATATTTGGGAAGAGGGCACAGCTGCCCAGCCTTGACAACGCTCATGATTGTTTTTTGGGCCGATGAATGAGTCACTGAATTTAAGCTTCAACTAGGGCACATGCTTAAATGATATCTGTAAGTGCTTCCGGTTGAGGTTTAATTTTTGTGCGAGGACCATTGTGCCAGAATGAAGCCTGCCCTTCATATTTATTCAAGAAGACGCCACCGTTTTGTGCCATACCTCGTTGGCTAAATGTATAGTGCTTTCACTACACTACACTACAGCTGCCTAAAGTGCCAGGGAGTTGTCTACAGCGACCAGGTGTGTGTTACTATGCAATAGCGCCGAAGGGCGCAGGGGTCCCTTGAGTGAGCTATAAAAGCTCCTGTCCACAGGAACAGCACGAGGATTGCGCTCGTGACAGTCAAGGATGCAAAGGCCTCTGTCCAGCATCACAGCCGATTTTCGATGGTATATTTGGGAAGAGGGCACAGCTGCCCAGCCTTGACAACGCTCACGATTGTTTTTTGGGCCGATGAATGAGTCACTGAATTTAAGCTTCAACTAGGGCACATGCTTAAATGATATCTGTAAGTGCTTCCGGTTGAGGTTTAATTTTTGTGCCAGGACCATCGTGCCAGAATGAACCCTGCCATTCATATTTATTCAAGAAGACGCCACCGTTTTGTGCCATACCTCGTTGGCTAAATGTATAGTGCTTTCACTACACTACAGCTGCCTAAAGTGCCAGAGAGTTGTCTACAGCGACTAGGTGTGTGTTACTATGCAATAGCGCCGAAGGGCGCAGGGGTCCCTTGAGTGAGCTATAAAAGCTCCTGTCCACAGGAACAGCACAAGGATTGCGCTCGTGACAGTCAAGGATGCAAAGGCCTCTGTCCAGCATCACAGCCGATTTTCGATGGTATATTTGTGAAGAGGGCACAGCTGCCTGGCCTGTTAACTATTTTACGATGGCGCCGGCAAGCTGCCAGCGCCATCCTAAAATAGTTACTAAATTAGCTTCAACAGGAAGCTCGAATAGATAAAATAAAGCAGATGCACGAGCGCCTGCTTGATTTTATCTATTAGTGCTTCCTGTTGAAGCTAATTTAGTAACTATTTTACGATGGTGCTGGCAGCTTGCCGGCGCCATCGTAAAATAGTTACAACAACAGGCCAGGAAGGCTTGAACTTTTGGCCTCGGAATCCGCCGCTCGCGGATTGCGAATTTTCGGTAAATTTGCGAGAGTTCGCGGATCGCGGATTTACCGAAAATTCGCAAAATCCGCGAGCGTAGCGGGTTTTGCGCTCATGCTTAGTCACAAGCACAAACTACCCTGCAGTCACTCTTCACTGAGGAACAAGGAAGAAAGATATGAGATGTTGAATAACCATGTTTGAAGTGGCACTTTTATTATTAAATCACAAGTATTTCACTAAATGCATATTATTTCATGTAACTAAGCAAAACCATTGAGAAAATCTGACTTCATTCTGTCAGGCATAAATGCTAGATGACAAATGCTCAAACTTTTATAAGACAAGCTGGAATAAGGATCTATTAAAAGACACATTTAAATCAATTAGAGATTCAAGAAGACACAGATTACATTCTATGCAAATATGGTGCCTAGAAACAAGCTTTTCTGAAGAGAATTATCCATGCAGTTGTAACACTCAAAAGAGACCCAAAATGCAAGGGTCTAGGATCTTTAAAAAGGCACAATTGAAATTAGTTAGGGAATACAGAACACTCTATAAAGTCTAGTGCCTAGAAGCACCTAACTAGGGAGACTATCCCTGCAAGATCCAATGCTTTAAAGAGACCCTAAATGCAAGGAATTGGGTGTGGATGAAAAATACC
Source organism: Lissotriton helveticus (assembly GCF_964261635.1). Classification (NCBI taxonomy): domain Eukaryota; kingdom Metazoa; phylum Chordata; class Amphibia; order Caudata; family Salamandridae; genus Lissotriton; species Lissotriton helveticus. The sequence continues at coordinate 1,432,012,384 of NC_136059.1, forward strand.
AATTGCAGTTCAAGATAAAAAAGAACAAAGAAGTTATCTGTATTGGGAGTTACCACCTGAGAAGAGGCTTGAAAGTCCCAAATCAGATAAACGGCTGGCCGGAGAACCCACACATGTGATGGTCACAGCAGAAGAGTTCTGGCTTCTAATTATAGTGATGGATCTGATATACCTGAAAATTGCAGAACTGACACTGTGCTGACGCCCTTACTGACGCAGGTGGCTTGACCGCATGTCCTGGACACGGGAAATGGTCAGGTGGCTTAACGGTCGGTTGGCCATGTTCGACCGCAGAACATAAACAAAGAACATCTTGTCACGTACATATCTCTAAAAATATATGTGAGAGCGGAACTTACGACAGGTGCTATTATTGCAAGACGTTGTGGCTTTTATTTCGTGCAAGCAATCTTTCAAAATAATATTTTAGCAAGAGTACAAGATGTGCCAACTTGTACCAGCTGGGTCTGTGTATGTGTGTGTGGGCGTTGGTCTTGAAGCTGTGGAAAATTACTGTACTCTGTGATAGCCCAATTTACCTCGTTGTTTTCAGTGCAACAGAAATGCATGTTTTGAAATTATCAGGCCTAGTGGAGCTTAATATGAAAGACTGATAAGATGGTGGCCTTTGGGCTTTGGCTTAGGCCTATGTATATTAGGTTCATGGAATCTGTGGGCTTCTATTTACTGGTAGTATAAGGTGAAAATTGGTAATTTTAGCATATTTTCAAATTTTGTCAAGTAGGGCCCACATCAGACCTTCATCCTACCAAAGTCGATAAAAAGCCCTTTCTGGTAATTAAATGGTAGAACGTGACCCTCCATCATCTCCCTGCTCTTGTTCATTTATGAACAGTCTTTTAACTGAGTATCTTGGTGATCTTTCCGCTTGTGGGGGAATCCAGGGCATGTCATTAACATAACACTTAAAGCTGTCTTGGCGTTGCTCTTTTTGCTTGGCTCTTTCTCCATCTGGCTTAAGGAGTATTTTGACATATTCTGCATCTCGTTCATTAAGCAGACGTTCCTATCGAACAGCTACAGGCCCTTTGTTCATGGTATCTCTACCTGGGCGGAGTGGGGGAGCTGACAATATGTCATAGTGAGTACCAGGGGCTCATCTCCATTTGTATTCCAGTCCCATCCCAATGAACACGATCTTTGCCCTCATACTCAGCTAACTGGTAAATCCCTACGCTAGTGTAGTTCGTCCCTACTATCTTGGTGCTAAATTTCTTTTCATACAATGACACTCTTCTGCGGGATGCAACACAAAAAAGAAACAGCAAAAAATAGAAACTTTTTAGAACCGCCACAAAGGTATCCAGTCAAAGTTCAACCAATCAGTGACTATCTACTATGGCACCTCCTCCAGCAATCCATTCTTTTCTATCTTGTTCAAGTCGTTGATGGCATTGGTCATTTGAGCCATTTTCTTAGTTGTTGGCAAGGTACAGCACACCTCCTTATCCAAAGACATACTCTCCTCTTGGTATTTCGAAGCCAGAGTCCTGCCTTAGGCTGGAGCATCACAATGATGGTGTAGGAAAAAGAGCTGGACTCTGTTCAACCGGCAAACCTCCTTTGGTGGGTCTTTGAACGCTGTCCACCCTTAGAACTCAGCACACTGCCATTGCCAGATAACAGAGCCAGAGATGGGCATCGATGTGGGAGATATTTGCTGTTGGAACCATCATGGAGACTTTGTGCAATGTTCTAGTGATCTCAGGCTGCTCCTTCGTAAGGGCTGTTGGAGATAGAGCCATTCTCTGCAGGCCCAGTAAAAGTCCATTCGACATGAGGTGCCATATTTATTGTCCAAATCAAAAACAGTGCTGTTTGCAATTTGTGTCTCGACCCACAGGTGACATGCCATTCCAGAAAACAGAGAAGAGGTGTCTTTTAATTTGAGATCATTTCATACTTTTGGACATTTTATCCCCACCCCAAGTAGACTACCTGTCTATCTTATTTTATAATCCTAGTCTACCCTATGTTGCCCTAAGAGCTCTTCTTTCTACCTCAAGTAACCTGGGGCACTCAATTTTGCCATGGGCGTAACTTTGTGCGAATAACAACATCGCCGTTCTAATCTTTCATGGGCAATGTAGGGTGTGACGGATGGAGCAATGATAGTCTGACAGAGAACCTGCTATCATAAACCCATTGATGCTTCAAAAAAAATACACTATGGGCCATATCATGAACAGTCATCTGAAATAGCCTTGTTGCCTTCACTTCTTTTCTGCATTTATCAGTGATGACCTCATGCATCATTGAGGTGGAGGGGTGGTCCCTTCCTGTTCTATGTATACACACTTTAGAGAAGGTGTCCTCAATAATCTGACATTAGTTTGTGTATCCTGCAGGAGGTGTTCTATAGTCTGTAGTCGTATCTGCCTAGGTGAGAAAATCTATCTGTGCCTTCTGCATGGGGAGTGTATGAGTCATGTAACAGTACTCCTTAGTTTTCTGTCTACCTATTGTTGTCATCTGACTGTATCACATGCTGTGTGGAGAATCATGAGCAGGATGCTGTCTAGCTGCTTGGGCACTATTCTTATTTTGCATTATTTCTTCCAACAGGGGAGGGCGATGGGGACACATGTTACAAATAAAATTATTCTGGGGTGCTAACTGTGCTGGCAGAGGATGTTGAACATGTCTGCATTCTTGCATGGCCATTTACTCCATGTGCTAACAAATATATTGGAGGTGACTTGGTGGCTATTGGCAACTTCCAAAAATGTGAGCAATACAAGTCTTCCTATTAACATAATGAGATATAACCAATTAAATCTATCTAGTGCCACTTCTGCCAGTATTGCAAAATATTATAATACAAAATACATAACTCTGATAAGACTCTTCTGTGCGGCAGGTGTTGTGGCTACATCTGAATCCATAAACGACCAAGCTGTCACCGCCTTCTTCCTCTTTGGACAGTCAAATGGAAACAAGTTAATCTTCTCTAGTTTGCAGGGTTGACCCTGAAGTCTGTTCTGTTATTTCTTCCCTCTTGGCAATGGAGACAGCTGCTGGTTAGTAGTCTATTATTTCAAAAAGTCATTGGGCCAAGATCTGTTTTCCATTATTGATATGTCGAAGCCCAGAACTGATGTGGCCCCTCTTCCTGGAAACCTGACTTTGAAAGAAACCTTGCAGTGCATGTTAGTGTATACAAACTGTTTTATATTTTTTATTATTTCAGAAGAGATTTCACTTTCAGCTCTAGTTGCTAGTGCTGATGCATAAAAAATAACGCTGTGAAACCTTGGAACATCCATTAGCTCCAAAAAATGCAATACGCACCAAAAACATTATACTGTCATAATTCCAAGGGTATTTAAACTTTCAAAGCAGGTAAAAAATATATACAACCGTCTGAAGTCTGCAACTGTACTTCAACCAGCCTGGCAATAGTTGTGCTATGCACTGCTGTATGCTTTATGTTGGCTAGCTGAGGTAAGGAGGGAACTCCAAATGAAGGAAAGAACCTGGGAATTATATTGCCATTCCTATAAGATACTTTAAAGAAAAATCCATTATCTAAAAAAAGAATTAAAAATGTTGTGCTATAGCTTGTCTCAACAGCAAACATATTTGAAAATCTATGTCACAGTGACACCTGTGCATAACCTGCCCCAGGCTCACAAAACAAAAATGCAAAAACATTTCACTAAACTACTGCAATCAGGTATGCACCATTTCTTTTCAACATAAAAATAAACAAGCCTTGTTAAATCCAGTAGGTCTCAAATTCTTTGTTACCCTTTTGGCTTTGTCAATGCACAATCAATATTTTAGTCCCTGGCTTATGTACTGCTTAAAAAGCATTTTAGCACATTCACCTTACAATATAAGTACACGTTATTTCCTGCAACTTTGAAGAACCTAGAAATAAAAACTATTAAAATACATACATATTACTTCTGTTAGACACATATATATACTTATATATATATTCACTGAAAAAACCATAGGTTATAGACCATATATAGTTAGGAATTAGCATTTACAAAACCTTGAAAATTCACTGAAAAAACCATAGGTAGCTTCCTGTTAGCTCAATGTGTTGCCGCGACTCGGTCCGCGAACCGGTAAACGTTCCGTTTGCGCAACTGCCACGTTAGAAAACAACATCGTGACGCATCGCGTAAGCGCGACGTATCGCGTTGTCGCGTAATGCGTCATATGACGCGTCGCGTTAGCGCACCCGGAAGTGCTCCGGTACGCGAAGCGAGGCGCGAAGCGCAACTTCCCGGAAGCGATCCGGGGCGCGGCGCGGAGCGCGTAACGTAAGCATAACAGGTCATGTGACTTGTTAATAACACTTTTCATTGGTTCATTTCACTTTTGGTTTCTTAATGATGTAAGGCTAGGTCATGTGACCTAAAAATAACACTTTTCATTGGTTTAGAACTATTTTTTTTCCCAAATGATGAAAACCCCTCCTTGTTTCCTCACTCTGACTTTCATCTTTGTGAGAGGAAGACCTTTTTTCATTACTTAGCAATGGCAAGTGTTGTAGCTGCAGCTGGTGCACCCCCACCACCACCACCACCTCCTAGGAAGAGAGGACCACCTCCTCAGGTTATCGTTCAGCAAGAGGAGGAAGAAGAGGAAGAAGAGGAAGAGGAGGAAGAGAGGCAGTTTTTGCCTGAAGAGCCTAGGAGGTCCCGTGTCAAAGAGAATTTCATTTGGCAATTTTTCAAATATCCCCGGGGCCAAAAAAAAGTGAATGCCCGCTATGTAACTTGCCTTATCTGCAAAAAAGATCTGTCCAGAGGGACAGATAAAAAATATAGTTATGGCAATTATACCATGCATCGCCATATGGACAGGTGGCACCCTATCAATTATAGTGCTGCGTAGGTACGTGACCTCCAGGATAACCCCCGTCCTGTGGCCAGTACATCATATCAAGAGGCAGTGACGGGACCAGAGGCGAGGGAGACGGTCCCAAATATTCAGCTGAAGTTTGGGGAAGTGAAACATGTATGCATTTATTGCGGACAATTGATTTGCTACAGGGAGAGTAGCATAAATTTTATCAATGCTGCTATTGACAATCACAAATGTCCAAAACGCCCCAGAAAATAAATTATCTTTTTTTTTGTTGCTCCTGTTGAGCCCTTTATAATGAATAATTTTTGTTTCACCCCCCAAAAAAAACAAAAAAAATATAAAACCGTTCAAAAAATACAAAAAAAGTAAAAAAATGTTCAGAAAAATAATAAAAAAATATAAAAGAACAAAAACAATAAAAAAAAGTTCTTATCAGAACTACCTCCCCTTTTTCAAAAATTGCTAGAATGTTTAGCACTCTGGCAACCTCTATTTCTTTTGGTTCGCTTCCCAGTTCGCGCGCCGGTACACGAACCGGAAGCGAACCAGAAAAAAAAATTGAAAGAAAAGAAAGTATAAGGGAAGGAAACAGAGAGTAATATTAAAAGAAAGACAGCTAGAGGGAGTAACACAGAGATACTGTTTAATAGATCTATTTACCGAAGAAAAGATGTAAGAGGGTATAATTGTGAAAAACAAAATAGATAAGGAAGTGAAAGAAAAAAAGGAGTAGAAGAATAATAAACAAGAGTTTCTTAGAGAATGTGAGTGAATGTTTAAATAAGAAGAAAAACAGTAAAGGATGTGGAATGAGAGGTAGGCATAGAACCGGACTAAAAGAACAACCCTGAGGGAAAGTGTTAAGAAAACAGTGAGCAAAAGTAAATAGGAATAAAACAAGATGTATGACAGTGACTAAGGTTAAAACATGTGGAATAACAGAAAGAAAAAACAGAAAGCAGAAAAGAAGAAGTGACATAAAAGGAATGATTGAAACAGCAAAGAAATGTAAATAACATAGGGGCATATTATCAACACAGGCGATAAAATTATCGCTGCTTTTATCGGCAGAAAACTGCCGCTAAAGCTGCTTTTGCGGCAGAAAACTGCAGCTAAAGCCGCTTTTGCGGCAGTTTTCTGCCGATAAAAGCAGCGATAATTTTATCGCCTGTGTTGATAATATGCCCCTTAGTGTGTTTGAACTACAGGGAGAAAGCATAATGAACAAGTAGTGAAAGAGTGATGAGTCAGAGATAGTGAGAGTAATAGAGACGGAGTGAGTGAACAGGAGTGAGGAACTATGAGAACAGAGAGACTGAGAAAAGGAGTGGAAGGAGTAGAGTAAGTAAGTAATAGAAAAAGGAATGAGGGTAGTAGCAAAGGCAGGAAACTGACGGTTAAAGAAATGAAGCAGTGGAACTAATAGAAGTTAAATGTGATAGAAATGTAACGAAAAGAGTACAAAACACTTACCTTATAATTGTCGTTAACTTAGTCACTTGTTATTTTTATACTTTCAATCTGTGAAAGAAACAACAAAAATTTGAAAAATATTAAAACATGTATTTAAAAATTAGAAAAGACAAGGGAAAAGTTTGACAATCATCCAATTTTACAAAGAAATAAAGTTAGAGATAAACATGCAGAAAAAAAGAGAAAGAAACGGTGATAGACAGTCAGAGACAAAAAGAAATTGAAATAGAGTAAATTACTAAGAGAAAAAAAAGGAAGATACTTTCAGTGACAGAAAAGAAGGATAGAAGAGAAAACTAAATTGAAGTTGTGTAAGCTACTAAAAGAAAGTGAGTAAGGTAAATTATATAAGGAAAGGGTGAATAAGGAAAAGAGAGTGAGGGAGAGAGGAGACAGAGGAAGTGAAGGAAAGAGTGTTACATACAGACTGAGTGAGGCATCTACACAATGTGATTCGTAATGTTAGGAAACACAGGTAATGTATTTGAAAAACGTGCAATTTTTTTTGCTCAATCCACAATCACATCACTTGTGTTTCCTTTGCGTAGGTATCTCATTGTGCAGAAGTAGTCTAGCATATGAAAGAGTACGCAGAAGGTGAGCACTGTATGCAACAACTTTGACACTTACAGAAGCCTCAGCTTCTCCATGCCCCCTACACAGTCCTAAATATATACATTTTAAACTGACGGTATTTTGTTGCAGATGAAGTGACGCCTATCTTGCAACATGGTGCATCTTTTGCACTGCTGCGGCGTCACAAAAGTGACGCAATGGCGGCGCAAAAGAGGCGCACGGCCATCATAAATCTGCCCCTAACATTTTAAATGATTGTTTCAGGATGCCAATAAGGTGTGGCCTATCCAGAGATTTGTTTGAGGTGAGGCCTACTCAGAGTTACAGATTAAATTTAGGCTTGTTGAAGAGATAATACATGTGCAGGCCTACCAACGAAGTGAGTCATGTCCACTGCACTCTTGAACAAAGGCCAGACCTCCTCTGTCTCCCTGGACAGGCCTAAACCTCATCTGCACAATGTGATTCGTAATGTTAGGAAACACAGGTGATATAATTGAAAAACGTGCAAATATTTTTGCTCATTTAACAAACACATCACTTGTATTTCCTCAGCTTAGGTATCTCATTGTACAGATGTAGTCTAGCATATCCAAGAGTATGCAGAAGGTGAGGACTGTATGCAACAGAGCAATGTACATTACTCACCTCCCTTGACACTTACAGAAGCCTCAGTTTCTCCATGCCTTCTACACAGTTCTAAATGTATATCATAAATACAAAAAGTACAGAATTAATTATACATGTTAAATGGTTTATTTTTGCTGTTCTCAGAATATATCAAATTTCCCTAAAAACAGTGAGTTGAAGGTATTCATCATATAACAGCGGGGAAAAAAAACACAATCAAAATGATTGTGTTTAAAAAACCCATATAACATAACCAATCAGAAATCAGAACTCCTTAAAAATAACTTACTTACCATGACGTCGAAGGATGTCCTATGAACAGCTTATACTCTATTGTGCTGTTATTATTTTCAGCCCGCCACTTTCTGAAAGAAAAGCTCCATCCTTTTGACAAATATGTTACATACAATAAATGACTTCTCGCTCTCTACCGCAGTTTTCCTCAAGGCCAAATCGTGTAAGAGCCATTTATAACTCTTGGAATTCTTCTAAGCAAATCCCGTCATTTTCTTTTTCCGCAACTTTCAGAAAGAAAACGTTCAAGATCACTTTCACAATCCTGTACTAGTAATATCTCACCCTTCTTGCTCACTCATGTTTCACATTTCCTATGACATTGATACTACTTAATATGAGGCACACTAACACTACCTCTATGACTACTACAATTATTTAATTCTCTACATCACTTTTATTCACAAAGCAATTTAAAACAGTACATAAAATTATATCAACTCCTAGAATCATTATAGGCCAGTTACCTACCCTAAATTCTCTCTTCTGAAAACAGAAAGTAAGAATATTTTTAAGTCAAAAGGCAACATTTTCATAGTCAAATGTGAATCATTTCCGAAACACCAGCTTTTTTTACATTTTAAATAAGCTGTGTAATAAGCGGATGTTGTCAAAGGACCATCATGTCATATAATAGATGCAGTTACAAATGTTCTTCCTAAAATCAACGACTGTGTAGCCACAACATTTGTAATTAAAGTTGAAGACTTACTTTCATCAGGTTTATATAGTTGGAATTTTAAAATGACATTATAACCAAAAGGTTGTACAAAAAATGTGGACAGCATTGCAGACTTACATTACCTCTACTCCATGTTTTGATTGGCTGCTTGAATTAGCTTATTAAAAGAAACAGTCTCTCTGAACTCATGCAGTTATTTTTCCATGACATCAAGTGTTATGGTAAGAACACCGTTTGCTTTGGGAAATACTCTGTTGTCCTTTAACTAATCCATGCCCACCATTTTCTGTAAGAAAACCTTCTTTTTTTTCATGAACTACTTAAAACTCAAAAATAACTTTTGACTCTGTACTACACTTATCCTCAAGGCCAAATAGTGTAGGAGCCCTTAGAACCTCTTGAAATTCCTCAGAGCAAATCCCGAGATTCTTTCCCTAAAATTTTGGTTGTAAAAACACCAGGTAAGAATTTTTAAGGTCAAAAGGCAATTTTTTTTTAAAGTTAAAACAGAATCATTGCAGAATGACCAGCCGTTTCTAGACTTCAAATAAGCTGTGTAATGTCCTGATGTTGTTGAAGGACCGTCATGATATATAATTGCTGCAGTTACAAAAGTCCTTCCTGATATTGACAACTGCGAAGCCACAAAATTTTTAATTAAAGTTGTTAATTTTGTTCCATCAGGCCTACATCGTTGGAACATTAAAATGACATACTGGCCATATGTTCGTATAAATAATGTGGACAGCATTGCAGACTTACATTGGCTACACTCCATGTTGTGATCGGCTGCTTTTACTAGCTTATTAAAGGACACTGATTTACTGTCTGGCAAAGTTAAATATATAAATCTTTCTGAGTCTACACTAGTAGTACTTGATACCCTACAGTTCTCGCAGTCATGCTGCCATTGATAAGAAAGGCCAAACAGATGATCTACATCTACACCTTCATCGTGCAATACATCAAGCATATACATTAAAAACTCCTGACAATCTTGCTGAATATTTTGAGAGAATTGCATTTGACCTGAACATTTGTCTAACAAATTTCGAATTTCAGACACACTTTCTATTTTTGTTCTATCAGTGCTACATTTCTCTAACACAGAATTCAACAAACTGCAAAATCTTTGATCCGAATTGACCACAATCTCTTCTTTTAAAGTTTCTAGAGAAAAGACAACATTAACCACTACATTAGCATAGCAGTTGACACCAGAACTATTTTCAAATTGAAAACCAACAACATCTTCAACAGAATCCGTTTTTTTTCTGCTTATAATTTCGGGTTCATCGACTTTTCGTCTTTTTGCTACAACCTCCCTACTATTGGTCACATTTCTTCGTTTCCGGCCTACCACACGTTTTTCAAACAAAGGATATTGAGGCAAATGTGGCGCATACTCTCTTCTTAACCTATTGTATTCCTTAACACAATCTAGATCCGCACAAATGTTTGTGACATCACACTCAATCAAGTACAATCCCGATAAACTTCTGACTCGTGACAATGCCACATATGCCATACCCTCCTTGAACACAGAACTGCCAATATTCACCAATGCACTGTCTACACTTAAACCTTGCGATTTATGGATTGTCACCGCATATGCCAAGCAAACAGGAAACTGCTTACGGCGAACATATAAGTCTTTTACAAGCAAAAAACTAGCAGAGCAACGACCAATTGGCTGTACTTCCTCAATGCCATCAAATTTAATTTTTTAAAATTCAATTCCATCTCTATTTCTGTATTTCTCAAAATCAACAACATTACCCATTGCTCCATTTACCAGACCTCTTTCAACATGTAAATTCCTTCTTAAAATTATACGGCAATTTAAGCACACATTCAGAGTCTTTTCAAAACCAGCAGTTTTAGATATAGTCTTCTCTAATGAATCCAATTTAGATTTCAAATTCTCAGACAAAATAATTGTTGCTCCCATATGCTCTATTCTGTCAATAGCTTCCAGTTTCACAATCTCTTGGTTTTCTAAATTCAACATTTTGTTGTTGAAGATGGCACATTGTGCAAGAGTTGGCATCAAACATATTCCAGATTTCTTCTCCGTAATTTTCCGAAAAATATTCTCTGGCACAACGTCTTCTTCTGGATACAAATTTGACAGTAATCATGCATGTAAAGCTTCTTTCCCATGCTCGGTCACTTTTCCGATTCTAACATCTTGTAGAATATTCTTATAATCTTCATCCTTCGCTTGACGCATATTTTCATGCAGTTCAGCATAATTGAAGTTTAACCATATATTGACGTTGCCAATGCTTCCTGGTATCTTCATGCGTGAGCATTTTGAACATAGGTTGTCCTTTCACTGGTGTCAGCTGCAGAAGATCACCGAAAACAATGATGTGTTTGCCACCAAATAACACATCATACTCTGTTTTGAGAACTTCTTGCATTCTCAAATGCACAAAGGCAAGCATGACATTGGAAACCATGCTTACTTCGTCAATGATAAGTAGTTTCATTTTCCTCAAGACTCTTGAAACTTCACAACAAGCATCTCCAGATAACTTGTGGTATTGTAATTTGTTATCATGCTCCACTGGCAGCATCAGTAGACGATGCAAAGTAATACCTTTAATGTTATGTGCTGCCAGTCCAGTTGGAGCGGTGACAACACAAGACAGCGATGACTCAGTCCTTTTCTGCAAATAACATGAAATTGCTTTAATGAGGAAACTTTTTCCAGTTCCCGCTTCTCCACTCACGTACAGTCGGACAGGCTTCAACGACGTACCTGAGCACTCTTTCTTCTCATGACTTAATCCATGATCAATTTGGTTGGTAACTTCATCATATATTTTCCTCTGCTCAACGTTGAGTTGTCTTTCCAAGTCTTCTAAGTTAACCGCATCCTCCTGAGCATGTGCCATGGCTCTTTCCACTTCAATCATGGCAGTGGCAGCTTCATTTTCGATAACTGGTCCTCCTAGTGGATCCTGACTCAATGAAACAGAACTCTGACTGTCCTGAGAACTGTCTCTAGCAATCTCGGCTGCAATCATTGCTTCCTGCTCGATTTCCGCATTCAACATTTCTAGATATTTGGGAAAAACAGGACATTCTATGGTCTCCTTGGCGGCATTGAAAGAGTCTTCGTAACAGAGGAAATCTCCAAGCAGTTCCTCTTCTGCACGCCAAGGCTTGAAAGTTGCAAAAGAGCTAAATAGAAAAACTCTTTTCTTTCAGGAGATTCGCCACTCAATTTTCGATGGTTTACCAATTGGCATTTTCTTTGCTTGACCAGACATCCTTCACTTCCAATTACAGCATACACTCCTTTATCAATATCTTCTTTGATGTTCCTCTTGAATATGTAATTTTGTAGAACCTCATACAGACAAACATTCTCGAGGTGACTGCTTCTATTTGGATAATATGTATCCAACATGTTGGTCTTCAAAATATCGGTACTGTTTGGCTCCTTTTCCGCCAAATACTCAATTTCCCGCACAGGTTTCAGAACTCGATTACGCGTTGCAGCAAGACCAAGACTCGCCCAAATGATACTCCTAGATTTGGCATAGAGACTTGCTGAAGATAACCGGTCAGAACATTCGTAAGCTCCGATTTCTCAATGCGACAACATCTTCAGACTGAAACTGTACAACTTCTTACTGAGGCTCTTTTCATGGGAAATGTCCTCCCACATATCCTTCAATTCTGTCTTTTCTTTTTTGGTGATGTAAGATGTCACATACCGAGCCACAGCCATACAGTTATCAGCCACAAACTGTATATCCATGTTAGCATTCCACATGGACAAAATCACTGGGTTGTAGTCGTTGGTGTACTTGGACTCTTCGTTCCTTTTCAAATTGTATGTATTTTTGGGTGATTTCCTCGTCACATTATGTCGCAGCGAAGACATCAAACTGTTCACTCTTCCTTTAGAAATCACCGGTAGTGGAAAGGCGAAACGACATTTTGAGTAGAACTTGTCCTTGTTTCTGAATTTACGACGACAGTACTTTCCACAACGATGGCTTTGGTAGCGTAAAACTTGTTCTCTTAGGCTTTTGTCTTCCTTTGTCTTTGGAACAGCACATGTAGAATACTGTTCTATGAAACTCATCACTAAGTCATCCGGATCTGTTCCAAATTTGGGTGCATCTTTGATCCATAGCAGCATATGTATATGAGGAGCACCTCTTGCTTGGTACTCCTTTCTCCAGAAGAAATCCAACACCTCTCCAAGAGGTGGATTTTTCTTGTTCATGATGAAAGACATCATAGCTTCAAATCTATGATTGAAGTACCTGCATACATTCACTGGATCCAAAGAGCACAGTTCTCCGGGTGTCTTGAATTCGATATTTTCAATGTTTCCATTTGCCTCTCGTAGAAATTCAAGTAAGTCTTCCCAGCCATACTCGGCACAGCTGAGAGTGAGGAACCATGTGGGAGTTCCTAAGTTCCTCAGCATACATTTTAAATCACCATGGCGACGGTACCAGTACTCATTAGTACCACGCTGACACGCCATGAGATTAATCAGGTGAGAATCCAAAATACTGTCTTGCACATTGACGTTATCCATAAAGTCCCTTGCCGAGATATTTTGCATTTGTACACCACTTTTCAAGATGTGGTTCACTGCATATGACAGTCCAGACAGATCGCTTTCAAACAGTAGATGAAACAAATAGGGAATGCATTGACGAAACCTAGGATCTTCTGCATACAATCGTAAAGTCCGGTATTCAGAAGCAGGAATTTGATCAGGTCGCTCATCATATCATCCTCCTTCACCTGTTGGAAATAGTTGTGGGAAACACCGAGCTTCCAAACTTTCCTCCCAAACACTAATGGGACTCCCTTTGGCTTGTTTCATTTGAAACAACTCAATAGCATTCCCCATGACTTCCTTGGAATGCAAAGGATGAACACTATAATGTTCATATATTTCTTCATTTTTAGAGGCTTCTACTTTCTCAATTTGACCAGCACACAAATCGCTATCCTCTTCTTCACTTACTTCCTCTTCTGCAACATATACATTCTTATAGTACTTATTGTTTTTCTTCAAATACAATGTTGCCTTTTTGACTTTCCTAACATCCACTAAATCTTGCCAGATTTTCTTACTCTTTGTCGGAACCCCATTAACTAAGATAACCAGAGGTTCCTCTTCCACTTTCTCTACTCCAATTGTATTAATGTTTTTCTTCAAATCTAGAGGCAAATAAACAACTCTTCCCTTTAATCCTCTCTGTAAATCTGATGGAGGCAATTTCCCTGTCTTTGGCTCCATTCGTACAATAGCCTGAAAGGGATGGACACTTTGAATCAAAATAGATTCATAAGTATTTAAATCCTTCAATTCAGAAGGAATCTCAACCAATTCCAGATTATTATGAACCGCTCTAGCAGGCATCCGGTTTTGATTTAATTTGTTACAACAATAAGTACACACACGTTGATCCGATCCCAAATCAAAACAATTTTCTACCATCAAGTATGTTGCGAAATCCTTCCATTCACTATTATTTTCCCTTTCACTTTTTGCATATAAATCCACTAACTTAGTCTGATTCTTATAATAAGTGCGTCGACAACACACACAAGTGAAATTAGGCCTCTCACTTGATTTCACCTGAAACGTGGCAATTTCCTTCTGAAAATTATCTGTACTGGAAATCTGTACACTCTCTTCCACATTACCTTCTTCTTCTGGGTCAATTTCAACATTCTCCTCTTCACTTGCAAAGTAACAAAACTCAATTTCTGTACAAATATTCTTCACATCTACTTCTGAACCATGCAAAAGAGCAGTGCATAATTGTTTAAGCATAATTGCTGGACTCTTAGCATAATACAACATTCGAACTAATTTCCTCACTTTATTATGATGCACGGCTAGCATCCTGAAATGATGAAAAACACTCTGGCATACTCTCCTGGAAAGACAAGCCAATGAATGACCATGCAAACCTGTCAGTTCTCTCACTCTGCAAGGATCTAATTCTTGCAACAACTTCATTTTCTGTTTTAAACTTTTCTTATTAAATGTCCGTACAAAATCACAAAGCAAATTGATGGAATCCTGTTGCACACTGCAAATACTACTACACTTCCAGGTGTACACTGGTCCCTTAGGACGTTTTCCTAAAACCTCATTACCTAACACCTCTTCTGCCTCTGTTGTCACAAGTTTTTCTTTTTCAACCACACATCCATCTTTCACCTCATATGCTCGACCACTGGTGTCAACTGCATGCACCAAATCATTATCCTGGAAATAACTCTCCACATTAAAAAATGCCTCACAACTTGAACTATGCATCCATTCTCCTGAAAAAACTTCACAAAAATTACTACGATTAACTGTTCTCTTCCATCTACTATTTGATTTGAAATCATAAATTGCCTTGTTTAGTTTCCTAATTCTATTGATTATCAAAATAAATAACTTTTGCTTAATTTCGAATGCCTGATCAATAATTTTCTCAATATTTTTTTTTCTTTTATAAAAAACCACTTTCTGTTGACCTTTCTTAATATTTTTTAACAAATTGCCAATTATCCTGTTGCGGAACATTCATCTACGAATGTCCCTAAACTGATTTTTCCTTCTACTACCATGCACAGAGTTATCTCCTGCTCTAGCAGTAACATTTTTATTGGCCTTTCCTTTACGTTTAAATTGGCTCTCTTTTTCTGGACTAAAACATGTTCTGTAGTGATACTTTTTTTCTGTAAATATTTCTTAGGAATGATTTCGTTGTCTTACCCGGAGCTTTCTTGGTGACTTGACGAGTTTTTATTGTAGAGGACTGCTGCAAGCATTTAGTAATCTGCTGTCTTTGACGTTTTGTAGCCTTTCGGCTTCTTTCCTTCGATGGCATAGTGTAGTTTTGAAATGATCTGCAGTTGAATCTGTGGTAAAATATAATAAAAAATGTTATTAACCACTATTACCAAACAGTAAATCAATAACAGTCGTCAAAAAATTAACATACTAGTTGTCAATTCTACATACAATAATTTTTAGTGCATTGGCAAATTTAAAACTCACAAATACTAGCAAAGAAATGGAATGCTTCTACATTTGACCTGTGCTCTTTTATATGTGAATCTGAACTAATTTTATTAGCATATTTCACTATTTTATTAAAGACACTTCACACAAGCTGTTTTTGAAGTTGTATTTAATTTTAAATGAAACGGTTTACATGGTTACTTTTCATTTCGAGTAAGTTAAATTTATTTTTAAAAGTCTTTATAGGTTAATAGGCTCGAGCAGGTCAGCTGCCCACCCTATGTCATACAATTCTGACAAATCAGCATCCTCATCATATTCTTCATCATCCACAGGATATAAATCATCCAAGGGATCTACTTCCACTGACGTTTCAATTACAATTTCAATGATAAGATCGAGATCAACAGATTGCTCATTATCACTCATGCTTGAAGTTGTCGTTATCTTTAAAGAAAGAGAACAACAATGAGATGTTGCAGAGTAAGAGACAAATCTCAGGGACTATAATAGTAAAATTGTTTAACAAGAGTAATATTTTTCAGATATTATTTAACCATGTCCAGCGATGCTGAGGAGGTGAGGCCTATGTCCAAGTTTTCAGTGAACAGGACTCATCTCTTCTTAACCTTGGATAAGCCTCACCAACTCTGTGTCCCCTGCTCATACTTAAATGTAAAGGGGCAGATTTATGTTAACTGGCGCATCCCCAGGGATGCACCAGTTAACGTGCGCCACTGCTCTGCCACCCATGATGTGCCGCATTTACAATGCGGAGCACCATTGAGCAAAAACAGCACAGATGCGTCACGCATCTGTTCCACAAAATCGGCGCATTGCAGGAATCACATCGTAAGCGCGACATATCTACTGCAATGCAGAGGGTCAAGCCACACATTGCATGGTGCATCACTCCTTATGCCTGTTTCAAACAGGCGTAAGGATTTGATTCAGCAATGCCATAAAGCTGACTCAGTGAAATCTTCTTAATGTTACTGTGTTAGTTTTACAGGGCTTTCATGCAAATGACTGCCCACCCTGCAACAAAATGCCCTCATGAAACCTGACACAGGTTTCATGTGGCACAGGACTTTACAGCATGACACATCTGCCTAGATGCATCAAGTTGTAAATATGTCGCAACATAGCGCATCTTTTGCGCCGCCGCTGTGTCACAAAAGTGATGCAACAGCGGCGCAAAAGAGGCGCACGGCCATCATAAATCTGCCCCTAACATTTTAAATGATTGGTTCAGGATGCCAATAAGGTGTGGCCTATCCAGAGGTTTGTTTGAGGTGAGGCCTACTCAGGGTTACAGATGAAATTTAGGCTTGTTGAAGAGTACAGAGGAGATAGTACATGTGCAGGCCTACCAATGAAGTGAGTCATGTCCACTGCACTCTTGAACAAAGGCCAGACCTCCTCTGTCTCCCTAAACAGGCCTAAACCTCATCTGCACATTGTGATTCATAATGTTAGGAAACATAGGTGATGTAATTGAAAAATGTGGAATTTCTTTTGCTCATTTCACAATCACATCACTTGTGTTTCCTTTGCTTAGGTATCTCATTGTGCAGATGTAGTCTAGCATATCAAAGAGTACGCAGAAGGTGAGCACTGTTTGGAACAATTTTGACACTTACAGAAGATTCAGCTTCTCCATGCCCCCTACACAGTCCTAAATGTTTACAGTTTAAACTGACGGTATCTTGTTGCAGATGAAGTGAGGCCTATCTTGCAACATGGTGCATCTTTTGCATCACTGCTGCGTCACAAAAGTGACGCAACAGCGGCACAAAAGAGGCTCACGGCCATCATAAATCTGCCCCTAACATTTTAAATGATTGATTCAAGATGACGATAAGGTGTGGCCTATCCAGAGGTTTGTTTGAGGTGAGGCCTACTCAGGGTTGCAGATGAAATTTAGGCTTATTGAAGAGTACAGAGGAGATAATACATGTGCAGGTCTACCATTGAAGTGAGTCATGTCCACTGCACTCTTGAACAAAGGCCAGACCTCCTCTATCTCCCTGGACAGGCCTAAACCTCATCTGCACAATGTGATTCGTAATGTTAGGAAACACAGGTGATGTAATTGAAAAACGTGCAAATATTTATGCTCAATTCACAATCACATCACCTGTGTTTCCTCAGCTTAGTTATCTCATTGTGCAGATGTAGTCTAGCATATCCAAGAGTACGCAGAAGATGAGGACTGCATGCAACAGAGCAATGTACATTACAAACCTCCCTTGACACTTACAGAAGACTCAGTTTCTCCATGCCTCCTACACAGTTCTAAATGTATATCATTATCAGTTCAGTTTTTAACGTCTTTATTTCGAATTTTCTTCATAAAAGACATGCATAATAATACAAAACATATAACAGAAATATTTTTACAGACAAAAAAACAATTTGTTTAAAAACTCAATTAAATGTACATATAAAGACGTCTATAAGAATGCTAAAACTTGAATTTATGAGAAACAATACATTAATACTGCCCAAATATGATAGATAGGCTATAGCAGACTATTTTGGGTTTTTCAACTTGAAGTACTACGAACATACCTAGTTCTAATCAACCAGGCCCACCCTAGGAATTTTGCCAGCCCTATGGATAACCATTCGGCTGTGTTAAATCTCAGGATAATCAGTGCTTCTCTGCTCGCCCGGGTGTTTAATCTATTACAAATTGGTTTCAGCCACTTATATCGTGGTTCGTGGTAAGCAGTACATGCGAATAAGAAATGACCTACAGATTCAATGCTTACAGAACAGCAGGGAAAAAATCTGGACTCCGACTTCTGCCAACCACTAGTAAATTCCCTTAGTGGCAAAGTACCTATACGAAACTGATGGTAAAGTTTCCTGTCTAAACTTTTTGGGATATTATCCCAATAGGTCTCTGTGTGTGGAACTACTTTGTGAATCAAAAACAAGCCTGTCAGATTGGGTATATCATTATCATCATAGTGACTATGAAACTCTTGCAGAACATATTATGAAACCTTAATGACTTCAAGAAACGTGTTTTAAAAACGGCAAACAAGGAAAATTATTCTTACATATTCATGGTGGAAAGTGAAATATTTATTTAAAGAACCAGACACCAATATGACCTTCTCATAAATGTGAAAAGCGTTTTTTTTAAAAAAAAAACGTGTTTCTGGTCATAATTTGAAAACACAACACAGGTCCTATGTAGAAGCACACCCTGTCAGTACTTAAATTAGCCAAGCACACATGGGGGCGTATTTACAAGGACCTTGCACCACGGGAAATGACTTAAATTAAAATGGGGAAAATAACATCAAAGGAACTCAAAGGCCTTGTAAATATGCCCCAAGCAGCCTATGAAACTCTAGCAGTACATATCAAGAAACCTAAATGACTTCAAGAAACGTTTTTAAACACATCAAGTAAAGCAATTATTCAACCACATTCATGGGGAAGTGACTTAAAATGCCCTAACACACATGAAAGCGTATTTTTAAGGCCCTTGCACCATTTTTGCATCACTTTTAACATGGCTATGTAACTCAAAGAAACAAAATCTAAATTTGCCAAGCACACATGGGGGCGTATTTACAAGGACCTTGCACCACAGGGAAATGTCTTAAATTAAAATGGGAAAAATAACATCAAAGTGACTCAAAGTCCTTCTAAATATGCCCCAAGCAGCCTATGAAACTCTAGCAGTACATATCAAGAAACCTAATTGACTTCAAAAAACGTTTTTAAACACATCAAGTAAAGCAATTATTCAACCACATTCATGGGGAAGTCACTTAAAATGCCCTAACACACATGAAAGCGTATTTGTAAGGCCATTGCACCATTTTTGCGTCACTTTTAACATGGCTATGTAACATGGCTATGTAACTCAAAGAAACAAAATCTATTTGTAAAACACTTGACACAAAGCAACATTTTAAATACACAACTTTCTTCATAATTTTCTCCTTAAAGCATACTATTCTCTATTTAAATTAAATGAATCTTTTCTCACCTTAGCAAATACTTTTTGAGTTTCAAAACAGTCTCAGACACACACCAATTTGTCTTCAGAAGAGCAAAGGGTATGCACTCCAGAGGCTGCAACCAACAATGGCACAGAAATGCTGTAATTCATCACACATATCTCTAATGTCACCCAATCAAAACTCTTTCCTCACTTTTTTCAAATCAACACCCTTCCCCCTTCTGCCTTTTTTCCATAGCAACCACCTCCTGAAAGACCTCTGATGTTTGCAAGTTCACACAACAATGTTTCAATTGAACTCTGAACTCTCAGTACACCTGCGTATCCAGTGCAATCTTTCATAAAATGATTTTTTCTTCACCATTCAAATTACATCTTTCAAAGAACTCATCCATGCACCCTAACTTTCTGTTTTCAGCTATCAAAATCCACCAATCACTGCTACTGATTCATTAGCACAGAAACTCCACAGTTTTTTTCATTACAAACTCCTACTGTTTCAACTGCCATTTCATACCCACACTTCATCTGACTGCAGCAGAACCTCCTCTCACCATGTTTTCTGTCTGGATTGTTGGACATAGTTACATCCACTGGGCTCAAATGTATGCTGATAACAGAAATTTACACAGTCTCAATTTACAAAATGTGGAAATCAAGTGGATTGGCCACAGAGGATTAAGATGTCACCAATTGATACCATTGGTGAAAACCTTTTTGCATTTGCCAAAACCTGACCTGTTAATTGTGCACTGTGGAGGAAATGACTTGGGCACTTTGACTGGGGTAGGTCTGGAAATGCTTTTAAAGGACACCTTTGACCAATTGATGGCACTTTTTCCTCAAACTGCCTTGGTATATTCAAATATATGCCAAAGACAGAAATGGAGGTGGTCGAACCAATTTTGTCCACAAATTGAGAAATCGAGGAAGCATGTAAATAAGTCTGTTTCAGCTTACATGAGAGACCATGGAATGGGCTCCATGTACAACAATAACTTGCGTTACTACATGCAAGATATCTACAGAAGAGATGGAGTTCACTTCTCAGATGAGGGGAACAGAGTTTTCATCCTGAATTTAAGACTATGTATTGGTACCTACTTATAAGTACCTAAATCTACTACAGACCCAAAAGCTCTTCTCAGAGCTACCCTAACTATGATCACTATAAACAAATTTTAAATGTAACTTTTTTTTTACTCATTTTCACAATTTACGCTTTCCGGAGCGCTACCCGGTACGCGCACCGGACGCTAACCGCGCGAACATTTGAAAACAAATGGGGTTTTTTCACACATATGGGCCTCCTCAGCCACCCTCAGAAAACCTAGGGGGTCAGGGTATGTCTACCGTGCCCCCTTCTACCCATTCTGAACATTATTTGCCCTCCATCTTGTATCTCAATTCTACCGAAACACAAAATGGAGGACTCCCGTAACGCTGCCGGTTCGAGTACCGGGGCGCGCACTGGGAAGCGCTCGCTTAAAAAAGGTGGGAAAGTAATTTACAGAAAAACCACTGGTGACACGTTCACCAAATATAGATTAGCTCATACTACATACCAATCCCTACCATTTTCACAAATTTGGTTGGAATTCCATTTAGCCATTTAGCCTGTAGACCTCTCTAAATACCCTGAGGTAAATTACTTCACAAAACACATCTGAAGTGTTGGAATTGACAAACAATGAAAATGTTACTTTCATTTTCTACTTGTTTTACCTGACATTTGATTGGTTATGTACCTGAATATATATAAAGAAAGAGAGAGAAACACAGCCATTTTGACTACTACTTCCTGAAGTACATTGCAAGAGCATTTTCACTGACAACTTAAACTTGTTTTTAAAAGGTAAGATGTTATTTTGAAAACTGAAATATAGTGTGCACTTTAAGTTAATATGGAAAACTTTTTCTGATAGTTATATACTATCCCTCTGTAATAGTTATAGATTTAGATAGACTTCTCTGTTATAGTTATGGATGGATTTAGGCTTGTCTTGTATAATTATGAATTTACTTAGGTTTCATCACATACACCTTTTTATATTTCTACTTCCAGTCTGATACCATACACTGCCCAAAGATAAAATCACTGTTAAAAACAACCTATCTAAAATTAATCCCAACAGTGCCCTATCTCTACTGATATATATATTTTTTTATACAAATTTCAGGCAAAATGGAAGGAGAACAAAAAGTGTCATTTGAAATTGTCCTTGCAGAGACCAATCAAGAAAACATTGAACCAAATGACATTGAATTCATGGATGAATCACGGGACCATGAACTACAACAATGTGTACAATTTGTAGATTTCCTCCTTCAAAATGAGGACATTTCAGACACTCAAATGTTGGATGTTAAGTTAACTGAAAATGACGACATTTCGGACAGTCAAATGTTAGACGTTCTATTAAATTTTGAAAAACAATCACAAAAATAAATTTATATTTAATAAACATACATATTGCTACTTAAATAAAAAAAAAATACAACAAAAGGAACAATCAATAAACATACAATATTTGAAAAGTCTATCATTCTTTTTTCCTCATAGAACGCTCCCCGGATCGATTCCCGGTGCGCGTACCGGGCGCTCCCCATGCAAAAAAACGATATTTTTTTTTGCCCCGCGGGGCCCTTTTAAAGCCTCCACATCAAACCTAGGGTGTCAGGGAGGATCTACTATGCCCCCTTATGGTCATTTCCCCCTTTGTTTTGGCCTCCTCTTGTCTCTCGATCCTACCGAGAGACAAGATGGCGGCCGCTCCGGACTGTTTAGAATGTTGACAGACACCAGAGAACCAATCAGCTTCGCTTCGCGAAGTTCCGTTACGCGTCAGGTACGCGAACCGGGGCGCTACCCGGAGCGCTGTTACAGATATATATATTTTTTGGAACGTTAATTTATCAAAATCCACTGGAGCACATATATTGAGACCTAGCAAAGGCACATCGGGCTAACAGACCCTACAATTTTGCCATGTTTCGTAGAAATCCATTCAGCCGTTCGGGCTAAAAGTGAGTCCAACCGCCCTATGGAAATTAACATGGGAAAAACGTGTTTTGGGACCCCCCTTTTTACTCGGCCCCCCTTGACAGACCCCCCCAAATTTTCGGGGGCTGCTCAGAAACAAAATGTTCCATTTTCCTGAAAATTTCAGCCAATTCCGTCCTCAAACGCCAAAGTTATTCGACATAGAATTTTCAAAAATCCCATAGGAAAAAAATCCTAACTATATATACCTACTGGCGACCGCCAGTAGGTAATATGTATATTTCGGCATTTTGTGTGATCCAGTAATCGGTGTTCTAACTGCCTCAAACTCCCGTTACAAACCACAGGAAGTGCTTTCCTGCCTGGCTCAACGCCCAGAATCTGTGGTTGGCTACTTCCAACGACAGCCGAAGAGAAATCCTGTTAACTCTTTTGTTACCTTGTAACATCTAAAAACATGTGCTGTTTAATTCTATGCTGACCAGATTGTTTAATATCACATCAAACACATTCTAGTCTTGTGCTCCATAGGGCCTATACATGCTAGTATGTATTCCATTCCATTATTTTATCCCCCTATTCTCTCACTATTTCTGTGCATAAGAAATTGGGGGAAATTCTTTTAATTCTTACCATCCGCTCCGACATCTACGTTGCTCTAAGGCCAGTGGCACCATTCAACTTGAACGCGAGCCATAATTTCAAAAACCCCATTTTGTAATTGTGAACATCAACTGTCAGTGCTCTGTTGTGACACCCTCCCCGATCCGTTCTTGCATTCAGACCATTGCCTTGCCTGCTTTAGCTGGTACTGAATTCGGATGCAGGTACGAGTAAATTTATTTTGTACTTAGTATCTTGGTGCTGCAGTAATTTTTCTTTTTAGGGCATCATTTTGTATTTTGGAGTCTGTTGTTGCTGTTGCATTGGAACGTGCATTCACAGGAGCTATTGTTGGACTTGGGCCACATTCATAGGGGCTTAGTTCTTGTTGGGCGGGACCCATAAGTTGCTGGCCTTGGTCTCGAAGTCTAGTACGGCACTGTCTCTGCATGTGGCCTATTCTGTAGCAATAATAACAAGTGCGTTGTCTTGGCTGTGGTTGGAACCTCAGCTTTACCATTCCATTCACTCTTCCCTGTAGACTCAATTTTCCGTTGGCGTTCTTTCTGGTATTGTTATAATAACGTTGGTCATTACTGTAGGCATGTTGTGATTGTATTTATAGTACTGGGGGCTATGGCTGTATGTACTGCACAGCTGGCTGTAGTTGGGCCTGGATGTATTGTACATCTTGTTGTGGCTGGGTCTGTACATATGGCAGGCTGTAATGGGGCCTGGACGTATTGCATGGTGAGCTGTTGTTGCAGCGTAGGCGGTATTTTGGCTGCGGGTGCATTCAGGGCAGTCTGGGAGAATGTGGTGACTGCCGTCATTTGACTGACAGGTGCAGCTAACATGACAACTTATTATTTTAGAATGACTATTTAAAAGTACAATAGCAATCAGTCAGAAATCCCTAAATGCGGAAATTTTAACCGTGCACCAATTTACAACTTCAAAGTACATACAAATGCAATGATAGGGTGAAATTTCATAGTCCTTGGGCACTGAACCAAGGCAGCTTGATTCCAGGGCGTTCTTTTGCAAATTTATGGCAAACTAGATGTGCAAATGATAGAGAAAAATAACTTCCTCATTTATATGGTAGAATAACCCTTTTAACATTCAATAAGGAGCCTTTGCAAAGTCTTGGCATTTAAAGACACATTTCTGGAGTGCAAATCAAACTCATGCAAATGCAAAAATAATATTTTAAATCAATGGAAATAAAAATGTAAACTAAAATGAAAATTACACTACATGCTCATGTCAACCATCACTGCTTTGTAATTGCAACAAGCTTCTCCAACCAGTAGCTCTTAAGCTACTGTTAGCTCTCCAGTATGTAGCTCAGTTTACAAAATTATAACCTATTTTGCGCTTAGTTGAATTAATGAATGTATATCAAAATTGAAAAGCATGCATTTGATATAAAAATATGGGTATTTTCAAAACGCGTAAGGTGATGTTTCAAGAAACAGTGGTTGAATTTGCCAATATATGTAAAGCTTATTTTTGATTAATAAATCATGCAGCATTGGGAGCCTTATTCCTCATAGTATTTCTTTGGTGCTGGGGGCATTGAAGCTTTAGCTGCTGTTTATTACCTACCTAGAAGCATTCCATGTTAAAACCCCACATATTACTGCTGGCAACCCTGGTAGATGCTGTGAGGTGATCACTACTGGTAATCTTGCTTATGGTGACCACTAATGTAATCTTATCTGAAGTGGTACATTTTACAACACTAATAATATTAGTAGCTCGGGATACTTTTCAGTGAACATAAGAAGCTCTTATTACAGAAAAGGTTGGGGACCCCTGTTCTAGAACAAGGGCAATGCAGAGGAGAGAGAAAGAGACACTTTAAAAGTAAAAGAAGCAATTAGAACTTCAGCCAGAGATGCTTAGATAGAGGGCTGAAGGAGGCCACACAGGGATTATTGACAATGTAATCTCCTTAATGACACGGAAGTATATACTGTCCTGTAATTCCTTATCCTGTGCAAGGGTGCAACCAGGGAAGTGGAGCTGGCCACCAAAGCAGGCATAGGCAATCTTAGACTGAAGTGGGTATTTTGTTCAAAAGCTTGATAGAATTATCAGCCTTTCCCAACTTTCAATTTTTAAGATAAAATATATGTGAAAGCCAGTGGGTATTTTATATACAGTAGGACTCAGTATCCTATTCATAGGTATACTAATATGTGTTGTGGTACAATGTAATCCTGTGAGGATGTGTTACTGTAAGACAGTGTTGGCGCACCCTGACTATCTTTCACCCCACCTAATTTCTGGGATAGTTGGAATACAGATCTTTTATAAGTTCGTCTCTTATGGCATCAAGAACAATGAGAGTGAGTATTAGTCTTAACTCCAATTCCTCAGGTCTCCTATGTACTACTACAGGGGAAGAATCAGGGAATTCAAAATGTAGACGAGCAAGGGAAAGAATAATTTTACTTAATAGTGGATTTCGTGGACAGGAGGAAGCGAATGTGGTGTGAATTTCTAAGCCTGGGGATAGTAGACGGATCCGTATGTAGGTCCGATCTGGTGTTTTGTGCACCGAAGTGCCGAATATTCCTTTCTCATACACTGCCCGAAGTGTCTGCATGGGCCCTTTTGGTGGTGATGAATGAGTTATGCAAAGGCATCGGAGTATACTGTTTGCGTTTGTGTGTCAAGGTGTTCGGTGCTGGCTCAAGGGGGCAGGAGAATGCTTGTGCGATAGATTGAGTGATCCATCTAGTATGACTATAGTCAATGTTGAGTGTTCTGAAGTATTGTGAGAAGCACCGTGCTGGTGAGAGGTGTCACGAGAATGAAAGAATACGGGCGACCATCAGAGAGACCCACAACGTGATTGTTGATCTGGTATATCGTGATATTATTATAGGAGTTATTGGTCATTTCCTTATCTTGTGTTCGGGCGATGGGGTGGGCTTACAACAGTGAACAGGGATGTGGAATCTTGTGAATCCTCATTCCGTACTGCCCCTAAGAAGAGTGATTGGCGGTCTTGATAATGTGGACGAAAAGAACTGCAGTCTGAGGCAGAGGGTGCGGGGAAATTAGGGGCGACAAGATGTGGGGAAGACGTTTTGGATGAAGCCACAGACTGTGTAGAATCTGATGAATCTGATGAATCTTCCCCATCAGTGATGACAATGGGGGATGAGCGGTCCGAGAGACCGGAATGGGTCGAATGAGCGGAGTGGTATGTGGATAGGACGTCAGAGCTAGACGAGTTGTCAGAGTGACCAGGCCAAAGTAGGGCAGGGCAAATGGTGTCTGGAGATGACGGGGAAAAAGGTGTATGTGTGGCGGTAAACATGTCAGTCACGTTAAGTGTAGAGATGTGGACCTGGGTGTTTGGAGTGAAGATGAACCCCAGTAGGTCCCAAGCGGTGTCTAGGCTATCTCGGCGCTCGATATCAAAGTTAGCTAGCATGTTAAAAGTGGTGTTATGAACCTCAACAGGAATGTCGTGCACCAGATGGATAGCGCAATTGATAATACGTGGGGGGGTGTTGGACATCACGGATATAGAGGATGTGATGAGGACGTCAAGGGGCTAGGAGGAATACTTGAATACTGCTCTCCCCCTTTGGCTATCAGTTGCTGTGGCAAATGGTAGACAAAAACCATCTGTCATATTAGTGGAAATGAGATGCAAGGTCAGTGTGTGTCTTTAGAAGGCTAGCTACCTACCTAGCAGGGCTGCAAGAAAGAAAGGGAACTGGCAGTAATCGTACAACCCAGACATCAGTGAAATGGAATGGCAGAGAGGACACTGGGCAGTGGTGGGAGGTGGTGCAGGACAAGGGCAAAGAGGTGGCAATCAGAAATGAGCGCTATGTTATTATAAGTACAAAGAGGCAACTTCAAAGCACAATTATTGCACAGAGCAAGGCAACGGACAGATGACATGGAACAAAAACAATTATCAACCATGACAATACTTTCAAAAGTAAATCAAAAAGATATAAAAAGATGCATCATAAAAATTGAAAGTACAGTAAAAAGGACCTAGATATTAAATCTCACTAAACACGGTGGAGCACCATGAAAGATTTTTGAGAACCAAAGTGTACCACAAGAACCGTGAGAGGCAAAAAGCCAGGGGGTGGGAGATGTGATCAAGAAAGGCAAGAGGGAGAGACAGAGGAAAAGGTGACCTGAGTACAGAGAAGGTGAGGGCAGATGTATTGTCAGTGAAAACGAGTAGAAAGGTGGAAGAGAAAGGGAGAAACAAGTAATTCGTTTTAGAGCAAGGCAACAGAGCTGTCAGTCAGAGTGAGGAGGGTGCGTGGGGGAACTTGTTAGTGTCAGTGGGAGAGACCGTGCAGCAGCTCCAGCCGCGCAGGTGCGCGAGAATGTGCGAGAAAGGGGGGGGGGAATCTGAAAATACCACAAGTGATTTCCTCTTTCTGTGCCTTCGCAGAAGCTGACAAAGCCCGTCAGTAAAGCAGACTAAAAAGTGGAACTGAAGAATAGATAATGAGACCCAAACCTTGCAAGAAAATATAGTGAGGAGAAGAAAGGAAAACAGGGAAGGACGTGAAGGCAGCATTCATGGAAGAAAGCGTGGGGGTAAGCCTGTGGGGGAAGGCACAGGCAGGACACAGGTGTCAGAAGTGGAGGAAGAAGAGAACGTACGCGAGAGAGAGAAATGGTCAGACAGAAAGAGGAAGATGACTAATTAACAGAGGCGAAGGAATGCAAGGGAGAAGCACAATATGCAATGTAAAACAGGTACACAAGGCAATGGAAAAAACAATATGCAATGTTAGTCATTCGGAGCCCTTGGTCTGGTCAGATGATTCAGTGGTCCTTTTTAAAATTCAACTGCCCCAGCTAATTAGAGCTAGGCAGGACAGGAAGCCTGCCAAGCTATATAGGCCATGGAAGAAATTGGATGGCAAAGCATTGGAGGATTTTCTTTCAGCCTCCACATTTACACCACCCGCAGATGTAAATGAAGCCGCTGAAAGGTACACGAACTGGATAAATCAAGCATGTACCTCTCTAGCACAGCCAAAACTCTGTCGCCCTACGCGCACAGTACCATCTGCTCCCTGGTTCTCCCAGGAGTTACGAGATTACAAGGTGACTTGTAAAAAACTGGAGCGCATATGGCGTACAGAGTATCTACAGGCAGATAAAACTAAACTTAAAGCCAGCCAAAAGATATATAAAGAAATGATTAAGAAAGCTAAAAGCATGTATTTTTCTGCTAGAATCGAGGGAGCAAAGAACTCCTCTAAAGAACTCTTTGAGACAGTGACCAGTCTGATCACCCCTAAATCAGTCAGTGTTCCCCCAAGTTTGGAGCTCTGCGAGAATCTCGCTAAGTTCTTCTCAAGCAAAGTGGAGCAGATTTTCTCAGCCCTAGAACATCAAGTGGGGTTGTCTCTTCTTGAAGGAACACATAGGATCACACTGATGAACCCACAAAATGCGGAACTCTCGGAGTTTCGTCCGGTGAAAGCGGAAGAAATAAAAAAGTAGTTATTAGGAACAAAATCAGGCTCACCTCAAGATCCCTGCCCAGCTTCAGTGGCACAACTGGCAGCTACTCCCATGTCATACATGCTAACTGAGCTATTTAATGCGATGTTCAAGTGTGGGAATATCCATTATGCTGGAAACAAGTTTCAATTGCTCCTTTGCTCAAAAAACCAACTCTCGACATCTCAGATCCCAATAGCTACAGGCCTATAGCCAGACTCCCACTACCGGCCAAACTCATCGAGAAGGTCATGAATGCCCAGCTTTGCGACTTTCTCCGGTCTTCTCAATGCCTGGACTTAGCTCAACACGGGTTTAGGGAGGGCCACAGCACCGAGACTGCCCTTATTAAGTCCACGGAAGAGATCAGGAAAGTGATGGACGCAGGAGGACGGGCAATCCTGGTGCTCCTTGACCTGTCCGCGGCCTTCGACACGGTCCATCATAACATCTTGGTGGACCGTCTAGCAGGCTGCGGAATTCGAGGGACAGCCTTGACCATGCTGATGTCCTTCTTAACTGACAGGGTTCAGGTGGTGGCCCTGGGAGATTTTGAATCTAGTCCATTCAAACTCCCAGGAGGGGTTCCTCAGGGTTCTTCCCTGAGTCCCACACTATTTAATATTTACGTTTCCTTCCTCGCCCCGGTGATTCGTTCATTTGGCTTTGAACTGACATCTTACGCAGATGATACACAAATTGTGGTATCTCTGCTCCCGGGGCGAGAAGAAGGAACAGCGGCAAGGTTCCAGAACTGCATGACTGCAGTGAGTTCATGGATGGCTAGCAATTGCCTTAAACTGAACTCCTCAAAAACAGAGGTTCTTCTTTTTGGCAAAGATGCTAATCTCTGGACCCCCAACTGGTGGCCCCAAGAAATGGGAGTACCACCCATTCCAGCCACGACAGTAAAAAACCTGGGGGTGCTCATCGATAAGCAACTATCTTTTAAACCGCAAGTTAATGCCCTAACATCCTCCATTCACTGGATAATAAAAACTGTTAGGAAAATTCTCCCTTTTCTTTCTATCAGTAGGAGGAAAACGGTGGTGACAGTACTTGTGCTGTCCCGCCTTGACTACTGCAATAGTCTTTTTATGCAAGCCCAGCAAGGGACTCTTAACAAACTGCAGATGTTGCAAAATGCTGTTGCTCGATTGATTACTGGCCTACCCAAATTCGCATCGGTTACTCAGGAATTGAGGAAACTACATTGGCTCCCAATACGGAAACGTATTATGTTCAAAGCACTATGTATGGTGTTCAAGGCAGTGAATGGACTTGGTCTGTCCTTCCTCCAACAACATTTTCAACTGTATACGCCAGGCCGACAGCTAAGATCAGCTAACAAACGGCTAGTTAAGACAGATCGTATTAAGAAAGCTCGATGGGGAGGACGTAGTTTTATCTCCGGAGCCTCCACCATCTGGAACAAAATGCCCCTGCCCCTGAAGCAAAGTACTGATCTGATGACATTTAGGAAAAACATCAAAACATGGCTCTTTGACCTATAGGTAAAAACATGTTTTAAACGGAGAAAGCATATCGTTTCAGCGCCAGGACACCGCCCGGTAACAGCGCGCTTTATAAATGGTATAATAATAATAAAAATAATAATGTCAAACCATAATCCAAGTCAGAAAAATGCTGTGGCTATGCACAACAGGACTCACAAGCACTGGAGACAAACTTCGACCTCGGAGAATCGAACTCCGACCCCGTTCACAGACTTGTACTGCTGGGGGAACATAAATCTAGAACCCTCGGAAAATCAAACCCCGACCCCGTGCACAGACTTGAACTGCTGGGGGAACATAAATCTAGAACCCTCGGAGAATCCAACCCCGACCCCATGTACAGACTTGAACTGCTGGGGGAACATCAATCTAGAACCCTCGGAGAATCGAACCCCGACCCCATGCACAGACTTGAACTGCTGGGGGAACATAAATCTAGAACCATTTGAACCTAGAACCATCCCTTCCGGACCGGAACCGGCAGGGCAAACAGGAAAACCATGGCACCCAAAGCCACAAGATGTACACAATAGAAATGGACACTGTAAGTTCTAACTGACACAAAAAGCCGATAGTGGCATCTGACAAGAAAGTGACAAATCGCGACCACACAAAGAGATAGAAAGAGAGAGGGTGCTAATCCTGGCCAGATAGACTGCTAAAGCAGGTCAGGAGCCAGCAGAGAGGCCCCAGAGACCCCGCCTCCAATCAGACACCAAGGGCAATTCAAGGAAAAACAAAAATATCCCTGTCTTACCCCGTGGTCAGCAGAGGAGACAGGACTCTTTGGGACAATCTGTGGTGGTACTCCAGACCCACCACCGGCAAAAACTGTCTTCGCAGGATGGATTCATGGTCGCCAACTGTTAAAGGGAGAATTGGAAGCCCCTTTAGGGCATGGTCACCTGTGGTCCCAAGCCACAAACTACCCCGCAGTCACTCTTCACTGAGGAACAAGGAAGAAAGATATGAGATGACGAATAACCATGTTTGAAGTGGCACTTTTATTATTAAATCACAAGTATTTCACTAAATGCATATTATTTAATGTAACTAAGCAAAACCATTGAGAAAATCTGACTTCATTCTGTCAGGCATAAATGCTAGATGACAAATGCTCAAACTTTTATAAGACAAGCTGGAATAAGGATCTATTAAAAGACACATTCAAATTAATTAGAGATTCAAGAAGACACAGATTACATTCTATGCAAATATGGTGCCTAGAAACAAGCTTTTCTGAAGAGAATTATCCATGCAGTTTTAACACTCAAAAGAGACCCAAAATGCAAGGGACTAGGATCTTTAAAAAGGCACAATTGAAATTAGTAAGGGAATCCAGAACACTCTAAAAACGTCTAGTGCATAGAAGCGCCTAACTAGGGAGACTAGCCCTGCAAGATCTAATGCTTTAAAGAGACCCTAAAGGCAAGGAATTGGGTGTGGATGAAAAATACCAATTGCAGTTCAAGATAAAAAAGAACAAAGAAGTTATCTGTATTGGGAGTTACCACCTGAGAAGAGGCTTGAAAGTTCCAAATCAGATAAATGGCTGGTCGGAGAACCCACACATGTGATGGTCACAGCAGAAGAGTTCTGGCTTCTAATTACAGTGATGGATCTGATATACCTGAAAATTGCAGAACTGACACTGTGCTGATGCCCTTACTGACGCAGGTGGCTTGACCGCATGTCCTAGGACACGGGAAATAGTCAGGTGGCTCAACGGTCAGTTGGCCATACTCGACCGCAGAACATAAACAAAGAACATCTTGTCAAGAACATATCTCTAAAAATATATGTGAGAGTGGAACTTACAACAGGTGCTATTATTGTAAGACGTTGTGGCTTTTATTTCATGCAAGCTATCTTTCAAAATAATATTTTAGCAAGAGTCCAAGATGTGCCAACTTGTACCAGCTGGGTCTGTGTACGTGTGTGTAGGCGTTGGTCTTGAAGCTGTGGAAAATTACTGTACTCTGTGATAACCCAATTTACCTCGTTGTTTTCAGTGCAACAGAAATGCATGTTTTGAAATTATCGGGCCTAGTGGAGCTTAATATGAAAGACTGATATCATAAGATGGTGGCCTTTGGCCTTTGGCT
The DNA here is from genome assembly GCF_964261635.1 of Lissotriton helveticus. NCBI lineage: Eukaryota > Metazoa > Chordata > Amphibia > Caudata > Salamandridae > Lissotriton > Lissotriton helveticus. The sequence goes on from NC_136059.1 coordinate 1,432,044,630, forward strand.
TAGGCCTATGTATATTGGGTTCATGGAATCTGTGGGCTTCTATTTACTGATAGTATATGGTGAAAATTGGTCATTTTAGCATATTTTCAGATTTTGTCAAGTAGGGCCCACATCAGACCATCATCCTACCAAGGGCGATAAAAAGCCCTTTCTGGTGATTAAATGGTAGAACGTGACCCTCCATCAAGAAAGAAGACTGTTCAATAAATACTTTTATTGAAAATGCCCGTCTCTCTATTTTCTCAGCACCTCTGGTGAAACGAAGCATGCACCATTGACTGAGTAAAATAGCTATCTATTGTTTCCGTGACTCTAGAGATACGTTTCTTACCCTGGGGAAACAAAGTGGTCATGTTTATGTGGTTGTCAGAAACTAATCCCTTCTTGTGAATTCGAGAAAGTTTCTAGTGACCTCTGAGCTAGCTGGCACTCACAATTAAGTTTAATATATTCGGTAGAGACGTAGTCGACCTCAGTTCTACGTCTAAACTACAGGATATATTATTCCAATGCGCAGAACCTATTGGGAATATAGGAACTACACTACACAGTCCTGCACACAAGCTGTCTTCAACACATACAAACAGTGAGTCACTCATTCATGCATCTATGCACTACGTAATACCCCCACCAAACCATACAGACACTCAGACACTCATACTGATACTCGAAACAAAAAACAACTAATAACCTATATAGACACTCATGTAGCTACTCATCAACCCATGCAGCCACTTATACACAGTGAGAGACTGATACAGATATTTACATATTTAAACATTACTCATCAACCTATGTATTCACTAAGATACACTTAATCAGTCACTTATACAATCAATTTTACAAAAAAATAACCATTTAGACACTTATATACCCATTTATTCTTCCATCGACCTTGAGATATACATATATAAAACATATTTAATTTTCAGAAAAACACATATTCACTGGATGATGTCATCAGTGATGTCATGAGTGATGTCATTTGAGATGTCATCAGTGATGTCATGAGTGATGTCACTGACCATGTCATGAGTGATGTAATATATGACGTCATCAGCAGTGCAGGGCGGGCGGGCCGGCCGGCAAGTTATAGTTAGCTGAATTAACTATAACGTGAGAATTTCACTGGTTTTGTACGAGTGAAATGTCCAACTAACTATAACGCCCCTCAAACCTATATTTTTTTCAGTGAATATATATATAAACAATGTGTGGTAGAGGCATATGTTGTAAAACAATATGCGATCTAAAAAAAATGCGCGGTAAGAAATGTGTGGTAAAGGCCTGCAGAGTATTTCCATGTGGTGTTCCGTCCTAAAACCCCTCTGATTGGCTGTCCTCTGCCATTCATGTGATTTCCCTCTATATTTCAAACTCTATCTCCTTGTCAATCTCAGAATGAGAAATGCAGTGGGGGATCAGACCCAGAAATTGATGATTCCATGTATCAGTATCTCAAAATATACTTAGTGATTTTATTAGCCTTTTCTATGCTATTTGAGTGTCTAACCTTTACCATATTGGCCACTACATAACAGAAGGTAGTAAATGAAGAATCCAAGAAACAGTAAAAAGAAAAATCACAGTACAGTGACCTTTTGAAATGTTTGCCTCTTGAAGACTGAGTGGCTCAACAATTAACGGTTGAGAGTGAAAATGCAGACATCAAGGTACTTTCACGAGGCAGTCCTCATCTTAAGTCATCTGTAAACTGGTAGCTATAAATATATACACAGGGACAACTACATCATTTAGTTTCTTACTAGTACCTTTTCCCCCAATCCACTCAGTAGCTATGTAAGCTTTGGGGTTTGGAAGTACAAGGAGTCAACCCTCCGGCATCAGGGGGTCAAAGAGTGAATTATCTCACTTTTTCTATCCATTGCATAATGGTCTGTCTGGGTAACTCTTCAGTGACAGCCTTTTGGTTTTGGTGTTTCTCAAGACTTGCACTTGTACCTAACTCAGGCTCTCTTCCGTCAGCTCTTTCACAGAAAATGTCCTTCTTCCAAAAGGGAGTGTTTTCTATTCTGATTTTCAATTGAATTTTGTTACTGCCTTGATCAGAGAGTCCCTCATCTTCATGTCACTCATGCTCTGCTCTTTTGCATTGCAACAGCTCTTCATTCTGACCCTTTTGTACCTGGACATTAGAAATTTCCGGCTCTTCATCTGAACTTTTGCTCAACTGAAACTGTTCCCTTCGACTTTCTACTAGATCTTTACTAGTTACAGAAAAATCGCCCACTCCACTCCAGGATTCACACTGCAAACCTGGATTTGGCTGTGATCTTGTCAAGTATACTGTGTACTTTGGCCATCTGTTCTTGCCACAACCACTGCTTCAGCTACTCTCATTCCTTTTGTGTGAGCAGTGTGGATCCACTGAGGCGCTCTCACACATCTGATTCTGCAATTTGTGGTTAATGTTAATATCATTCCAGCTCTTGTCATGGCAGCCTTTGTAATTGTGCCTCTGGATAAACACCTAGTCGCCTGGGTTCAACCTTGGCAGGGTGTATCCTTGTAGTCCTGTGTGGCTGCATTCACATTCAGATATTGTTTTCACCACATCAGCCAGACGCTTACAGTAATTAAGAACAATGTCATCAGTTCTACAAACTAATGCAGGTGAAAGTACATGTGCAAGTCTCATTGCTCTGCCCATGATCACCTCATGATGTGATAGGCTTGTCTTTCTGTTTGAAGAACTTCTTATATTTATTAGAACAAGGGGAAGTGTGTCAGGCCAAAATAAACCTGTTAAAACACAGACTTTTGTTAGTTTATTCTTGAGAGAGAAATTAGTTTGCTCCACTACACCTGGGGATTGTGGTCAATAGCTACAATGGAACCTTTGCTTGATTTTAAAAGCTGCTCAGATTATCAGTACCGCTTCATTTCTGAAGTGTTTGTGATGACCAGTCTCAATTGAAGTTGGAAGACCAAATCTTGGGATCAATTCCCTCAATAACTATTCGGCAACTTTAATGCCATCTTCTCTTTGGTGGGAAATGCTGCGATACATTTTGAGAACAGACATACTATTTGTATTGCCTTATTGGTATGATATCAAACAATAAAAATCAAATCAAAATCTAATACTAATACTAAGATATACTTAGGGCCATTGCAATGTGGCATCTCAATAAAGTCTGCCTGTAGCCTTGTAAAAAGGGTTCTCTGATTTGCCAATGTGGTTCATGATGGTAATGGTTTTGTTACTCTGAATGTATAAATGTCAAACTAGACAACAATTTCATACATCTTCAGCAACTTGCAAACATTCTGTATTCTTCCAATATTCTTTAAACCACCTAACCAAACTTTCTCTTCCTGCATAAGTTTGATTATGCAAATATTTACACATAGGTGGCAACATCAAATCCGGCAGAATATATTTTTTGCTCTGCATCTACATTAAAAAATCTTGATAATTCTTGACGGGCCAATTTTTCCCATTTAATGTTCTCATATTCAGGAGCATCTTCAGGCAAGTCTCTTAACCGCCTACCTGTGCTGCAAATTCCAGCGCGGCACGGGGGGCTAGGGGCTGAGCGCGGCACTGCGGTGTTCATGATGGAACTACGCAGTCATGAGTCACGGGCGGCGCATGCTCATGATGGCGTGGTTCCGTCAATACCCCGCCTGCTCATTAATTCGCCCGCACAGGTGGGGAATTAGTGCCGCGTGGGCGGAGAGGCAGTGACATGACGGAACCATGCCGTCATGAGCACACGCCGCCCGTGACTCAAGGGTTCTGTATTTAATCCATAAAGAAACAGTTTAAATTTTTCAGACTTTGTATCACATCATCTGTGAGATTCTCATTTCCATTTTCTTGGATAACTAACTCTTCCTGTAAGGCATACTGCCTCGCCATTTGGTCAGCATATTTATTTCGGATCACTGACTAAATATGGAGGGACAAAATATAGACTACCCAAAATATAGATTCCAAAATATCGACAGACAAAATATCGAATTCCTATCTCCAAACAGGTAAGTACCAAAATATGGACCCCAAAATATCATTTATATATATATACATTAAAAAAATATCTAATTTCTTAAAATTAATGTAAAATAAAAAAATAAAAAAATAGCTAAAATATACTTATAAATAGTTAAATTACCTTAAAATTATTAAATAACTAATTTAACTTATATAAAAAATACAATCATATCTGTTAAAACATATATATATATATTAACATAATATTAATAAAAAAATACACAATATTATTACCGTAGGATAGCGGAGGTGTAAAAATTACTATTCCCACTCCTGGAAGTGCAACAGTAGGGAAAGCGTTGGATAGCGTAGGGGTAAAAATTACTATTCCCACTCCAAAGAGTGCAACAGTAGGGAAAGCGTTGGATAGCGTAGGGGTAAAAATTACTATTCCCACTCGGAGAGTGCAACAGTAGGGAAAGCGTTGGATAGCGTAGGGGTAAAAATTACTATTCCCACTCCAGAGAGTGCAACAGTAGGGAAAGCGTTGGATAGCGTAGGAGTAAAAATTACTATTCCCACTCCAGAGAGTGCAACAGTAGGGAAAGCGTTGGATAGCGTAGGGGTAAAAATTACTATTCCCACTCCAGAGAGTGCAACAGTAGGGAAAGCGTTGGATAGCGCAGGGGTAAAAATTACTATTCCCAATCCAGAGAGTGCAACAGTAGGGAAAGCGTTGGATAGCGTAGGGGTAAAAATTACTATTCCCACTCCAGAGAGTGCAACAGTAGGGAAAGCGTTGGATAGTGCAGGGGTAAAAATTACTATTCCCACTCCAGAGAGTGCAAAAGTAGGGAAAACGTTGGATAGCGTAGGGGTTAAAATTACTATTCCTACTCCACACAGTGCAGCAGCGGGGAAAGCGTTGGATAGCGTAGGAGTAAAAATTACTATTCCCACTCCAGAGAGTGCAACAGTAGGGAAAGCGTTGGATAGCGTAGGGGTAAAAATTACTATTCCCACTCCATAGAGTGCAACAGTAGGGAAAGCGTTGGATAGCGTAGGGGTAAAAATTACTATTCCCACTCCAGAGAGTGCAACAGAAGGGAAAGCGTTGGATAGCGTAGGGGTAAAAATTACTATTCCCACTCCAGAGAGTGCAACAGTAGGGAAAGCGTTGGATAATCGCTGTACTTTGCCCAGCTCAAGAACTACCATAGAGCCATCTGTCAAACTCAGGCTGCCTATTATGCAACTGAGTTCTCCAATAGTCCTAATCCTTCCAAACTTATCTTCAAGGTACTTAAAGATCTGATGGGGAAACGGGCTACCTCGATAGAAATCTGCACGGACTCACACTGTGAGAGTCTGGCATCCTTCTTCGTGGAGAAGGTGCAGGTAATCTACCGAGGTTTTACATCTTCCGTTCCCGAGGAGGCTCCTAGTGCTGTGAAGACTTTGGTTGTGGAAACTCTGTCCTCCTTGCCGGCTATGTCTATTGAGGTATTTGATACTCTGAGCCTCAAAGTTAAATCGGGCTCTCCCTTAGACCCGCTGAAGCCGGAGCTTTTTACGCTGCTCCCGCCTATGTGTCGTGAGCCCATCCTGGATCTTATCAATCTTTCCCTCACTGAGGGCGTGGTTCCTCCCTCCTGGAAGCAAGCTGTGGTCAGCCCTATTTTGAAGAAACCCAATCTTGACCCCTTGCTCCCGGAAAATTACCGGCCCATCTCCCTCCTGCCTTGGACCGCTAAGGTCACTGAGGCACACGTGAACACCATCCTGTCCACCCATCTCTCTCGTAATAACATTCTTGACGAGAGTCAAAATGGGTTCCGCTCTCAACACAGCACTGAAACAGCTCTGCTCTTTATGACCGAGCATTTGCGGTCAGTGCTGGATGCGGGGCAGACTGCGGCGCTCCTATTGTTAGATCTGAGCGCCGCATTCGACACGGTGTCTCATGACATTTTGTTGCGGCGTCTGGAGGAAGTGGGTATTGGTGGGAAAGCTCTTGAGTGGTTCCGCTCCTTCCTTTCGGACCGGTTTTTTAAAGTAGCCATTCCACCAGGCCAGTCCTCGTTCCACTCTCTGGGTCTGGGAGTCCCTCAGGGCTCCGCTTTAAGCCCTACATTGTTCAACCTGTATGTGAAACCGCTGGCTGCTGTCGTCAGGGAATGTGGCCTTACCATGACATCGTACGCCGACGACACGCAGCTGGCGGTGACACTCAGCGGGGACCCTGAGGTGAATGCCCCCAGATTCCGGGCAGGACTTATAGCTGTGGCTAAGTGGATGCGTAGCAACTGCTTACAGCTTAACGCTAAAAAAAACGAGGTCCTGATCTTAGGGAAGCAGACGGAACTTTGGGGAGACCAGTGGTGGCCTCCCGAATTGGGGGCTTCTCCTACTCCAGCGGCCGAAGTTAAAAATCTGGGGGTCTGGCTGGATTCCCATCTCTCTTTTGCCAGTCACACAAAGAAGACAGCAGCTACCTGTTTCGGTATCCTGCGAGGACTGCGACCTGTCCTTAAGTTCTTCGACCCCCCCACGCGGCAACTGGTGGTTCAGGCCTCCATTTTGTCGCGATTGGACTACGGGAGTGCTTTGCTACTTGGAGTGAACCAGGCTGAGGCTTCTAGGCTTCAGATTGTGCAGAACGCTGCTGCACGCGCCATCGTGGGCCTCCCGAGACGATGTTCTGTCTCCTCTGTCCTGACCTCCCTTCACTGGCTTCCGGTTAGACAGAGAATCAAATTTAAGGCTCTCTGTCTGACATTTAAGATTCTGAAGCTTTCCTCCCCTCCTGCTCTTGCGGGCCTCATTTCTCCGTATTTTCCCACACGGTCCCTCAGGTCTGAATCTCACCATCTGGCGATTAAGCCTAGGTTCAGACTGAGTAGGATGGGAGGGCGCTCTTTTCGTGTTCTGGCGGCTGATTTATGGAACTCCCTCCCTGTACACATCCGTGCCCTGGATAGCCTTACTCTTTTCAGACGCGCCATTAAAACTCACCTGTTCGCTTCTGTTAATTGATCTTTCTTCTTTTCAGCTCTGACCTGTTGTGTTGTGGTATCTGATCAGGCGCCAGGACGCCCCTTCGCTGGGGCAGCTGTGCGCCGAATAAAAGTTATTAACATAACATAACATAACATAGCGTAGGGGTAAAAATGACTATTCCTACTCCAGAGAGTGCAACAGTAGGGAAAGCATTGGATAGCGTAGGGGTAAAAAGTACTATTCCCACTCCAGAGAGTGCAACAGTGGAGAAAGCATTGGATAGCGTAGGGGTAAAAATTACTATTCCCACTCCAGACAGTGCAACAGTAGGGAAAGCGTTGGATAGCGTAGGGGTTAAATTTACTATTCCCACTCTAGTGAAAATAAATGAATATTATTCACATAATCATCAATTAATCAATTAATACAAATTAATTATCAATTAAGAATTAATTAATTACCAATTAAAAGTTAATTAACAATTTATTAAAAATAAATACCAATTAATTAATCAACATATTTAATTAATTATAATTAAATTACTTCCCACCCTATTCCCCTATAATCCCACAACCCGCTACAGAAAATAAATTAATGTAATTCACATAATTATCAATTAATCAATTAATAAAACATATTTATCAATTAAGAATTAATTAATTACCAATAAAAAATTAATTAACAATTTATTCTAAATAAATACCAATTAATTAATTAACATATTTAATTAATTATAATTAAATTACTTCCCACCTTATTCCCCTATAAACCCATAACCCGCTACAGTAAATAAATTAATTTAATTTACATAATTATCAATTAATCAATTAATAAAAAATAATTATCAATTACGAATTAATTAATTACCATTTAAAAATTAATTTACAATTTATTCTAAATAAATACCAATTACTTAATTAACATATTTAATTAATTATAATTAAATTACTTCCCACCCTATTCCGCTATAAACCCACAACCCGCTACAGAATTAAATTACAATATAATTAAATAACATAAAATTAATTACTTAAAATATATGAAAAATTCGATATTTTTAATAAACTATATTATGCACTTCGATATTTTGACTGTCTATATTTTTAAATTCGATATTACATTACTTACCTTCAAAACGATATTTTTGATGTCTATATTCTGTCCATTCGATATTTTGTCCATTCTATATTTTGGACTCGATATTTTGGTTTGTCTATATTTTGGATTCGATATTTTGACCATTTACCATTTATTTCCAACAGCAACCAAATTGTGACCAGCCTTAGGGGTTCAGCACTTCACTACTATCGCTTCCTCTGATTTTAGAATTGCATCCAACAAATCCAATTTGTACTATGTTTTATTGAAGCACCTAAAGGTGTCATGAATCCTTTCTGTGACCATAGTTGTCTAGAATTATGAACAGCAGCAAAATCATACTGGCTATCTGTATAGATTGTTACACCCAAATACTCTGAGAAGCAACAAGCTCTTTTTGAGGCAATTAATCCTGCCACTTGTGATGAAGTCACTACTGGTAAGGATGATGACTCTACTGTCTATGTAATAGAGCACACTGCATAAGCAGCTCTCAATTCTCCATAATGGTCTTTCAGACAAGAACTATCAACCAACAATGTAAACTCTGACAGTTCTAATAGAACTTCTTTTATGGTTGGTCTTGGTTTTGTGCATGATTCAGTCACTTCAATACAGTCATGCTCCTCATGCTCCAATTCATCATCAAATTAATTATTCCTGCCTTCACTCATTTGTTTGAAATCGGAAGCAGTGCTGCTGGATTCAGGAGATTGCATCTTCGAATGTAAATCATCGCTGCTCCAAGAATTACCTGCTCACACTGTGTCAACCTGCTGTTTATGGGTTGTGTTCTTGACAAAAGAATGACAACTGACTGTGGGACATAGACAATTAAAGTATGGCCCATCACAATTCCTTCCTTCTGTTCAATTGCAAGACAAACAGCTGCAACCGATTTTAAATATCCTGGAACACTTACTGCAACTGAATCCAACACTCATAAAAGTATGCCATTGTACGCATGAGTCCTCTATGTTTCTGTGTAAGGATTGAACATGCACATTCATCTTTTTCATGAAAAAACAAGTAGAACATCATACTGTAATCAGGCAGCTTGAGAGCGGGTGCATGACACAAACTCTCTTGCATTTTCTTAAATGCATCAAGGCACTTATCATCAAATGGTACCAGATCTTGTGCATTATTATATTTTAGCCTTATATAAGGCTTTACAATCAGGGAACAGTTCGGGATCAACTGTCTACAATAACCAACAATTCCCAAAAAGATCCAAACTTCCCTCTGAGTGGCTGGGGAATTCAATTTTAAAATTGTAGAAACATTCTTTTGAGACCTTTTGCACACCATTTTCAATATGGTGTCTGAGATTAACAACCACCTTTTCACAGTACTGCATTTCAGTTGGGGGGATTTAAAGTCCATTTCATCCAAATGATTTAACAATGCAATGGTATCAAGTTAGTAATATTTTGTTGTGGATGCAACCAAAACATCATATATATATATATATATATATATATATTGAACTAGGGTTGAATAAATGGCAATTTCTGAACTTTCCAAATCTTTTTTGAGTATTTGAAGGAATATTGAAGGGCTCTCTGTATACCCTTGTGGAATTCTGCACCACATAAGATCTTTATCCTAAAATTAGAATGCAAAAGGAAACTGAGCGTCCTCCTGCAACAGTATTAAAAAGGCTGCTTGGCACAATTTGATGACTGTGTACCATTCCACCTCTGATGGAATCAGGAACAATATTACTGCTGGATTCAGTACCACCGGACAACAAGGAACCACAAATTCTTTTATCTTTCGGAGATCTTGTATGATTCTCCATTTGCCATTCTGCTTTTTAATTCCAATCAATAGAAAATTTCAAGGACTACCAAGAACTTTTCAAAGGATTCCTTGCTGAATAATTTTCTCAATTACTGGTTTCATTCCATCTTCAGTCTCTTTCGTTAGTATGTATTGCCTAGTTCTGGGAAATATTGAATTTGGTTTCACCTTAATCTTTCCTGGTTCTGCTGTAGCAGATCAACCCAATTTCTTTTCCAGTGAAGTCCCATGCTCCTTCTCTGACAGAATGTTTTAAATGCTGAGGGAGGTCTTCTTTTGTCAAAACTGGGTTAAATGTTTACTCTTCTGAACTTAATTAAAAAACTATGGGGTATATTTACAAGAACTGGCACCCTGCTGGTTTGCTGCAGGGTGCGCCCAAAAATGTACTGCTGTGGTACAACAGTTCCTAGCACCATGTTAGCATTGTATTTACAATACAGCGTTCCATGTCGTTAGGTAGTGGTCGGCGTCAGAAAAACGGGAGCTGTTGTGTGCGACCTGTCGGTAGCAGATCTGACACTAATGCTGCAAAAGTGACGTTTGGCCAATTAGTGTCTAGAAAATATATGCTAGCCGTCCTATTTCCCCTTTTGTACACCTAGCGGGAAATAAAATATTAAAAGGCCACTACATGAATAAAAAAAGTTACACTTACCTGAAAGCAGCAATCGAGCAACCAGGAGTGAGAACAGCCCAGGACAACAGCCCCAGCAACCCCACTACCAGCCAGGATGACCAGCCAGAGTCCTAGGGGAAGAAGAAGAGGAAGTGCAAATTCAGTGAGGAGGAGAATCCGATCTTGATCACGGACGTGACAGAGCACCAACACCAGCTCTTCATCAGCTCTAATCTGTCATTGGGAAAGAAAAAGGCCATATGACAGTTCCTAGTGGACAAAATGAACAGTGTTGCCGAAGTCAAGAGGACAGTGACAGACTGTAACCAGTTCTGGCATGATTGGAAGCGCAGCACATGGGAAAAACTGTGAACCAATTTCAAGGCAGCATTGAAAATCGGAGGTGGTAGTCCAGTGTCTCCCCTGGATAGAGGTCCTATGAATCTACAGTCTCACACACACACAACACCATCATATCTATTTACCAAAGGCTACTCATATATGTATGTAAGACACTGCTGACCCACCAGAAGTCTGTACTGCATCTCTACAGCCACACCTAAGGGACTTGTGCCAGTCCAGTTGCGCAGACACATATAGTCAATACCCTCTCTTTTTTTGGTTTTTTTTTGCAGTGTTTTATATAGCGCGAACTAGACCCGAACCGAATCAGAGCGCTTTACATATTTTCCAGTTACGTTACATGAGGACACTTTAATTTTTAGGCACGGGGAGATTACGTGATTTGCCCAGAATCACAGGAGGTTTTGGCGTCGTTACAGAGACTCGAACCCAGATCCCCAGGTCCGAGGTCGAGCGCCCTAGCCGTTAGGCCAACCCCTCTCCTCTCTTTTAGAAACATGCCACATATCTGAAGGCTACTCATACATGTATGTAATACACTATTAATCCACCAAAAGTCTGTACTGCCTCTCTCCAGTCACACCTAAGAGACCTGTATCAGTCCAACTGCACAGACACATATAATCAATACCCTCTAGATTTGAGGAACCTACCACACAGCCTAGGCATCCTGTGTCTGAAACCAAGAGCCCGTAGGAGAATAATATACAATACATATTGATCCAGTAGAGATACACACATTGTCAAAGTGAAGATAAACACAAAGATGGATCAATAGTAGCCTCATTATTTTGACAGCACTGCCCAAAGTTGAGAACTAAGAATGCTTACTGTGAGCCGACCCAGAGTATAACACTGATTCACTACTCATTATACCATCCAAAGGACCGCACACACATGAACACGGTATCCCACTCCTTAGCAGTGTGTGTAATAAAAGAGACATCTAGTAATATGAAATATATCGGTATTGAGTTTTAACATCACCATAACTCATGACATAGAAAGGTAGATACTCTGTACTCCTCACCCGATAGAGAAATGGACATACCACCACTATAAGTAATAATTGTTGATCCATTTGACGTCTCCAGATAGTAACAAATCAGTAGTTACAAAATACAATTAGAAGACACGAGTATACAAAACTCGATAACTTAACACCTCTCCAAGATGGCGACTAAATTGAGCTGGACACTTAACAATTAGTTTTGTCACTTGTAACACACACACGTAACCGGAAACGCCTACCACTCTTCTGTTGTGATTCTATCTAGGACCCTAATTTGATATTCCCGATTTATGCCCTTATATGGTTATAAAAAATAATATCCTTATACAGGCATAAGAATCATATCCATATTTAGTACTAGCCAATGCAGTCCAAATACGGCAAGGCTACTCCCATAGACTCCTAGAAAGTACAACGCGTTCTTTAAACAAACCAAGCCTCCAGCAGCCCAGGAAATCCCCCTGCTTTTGTTTTGATTTGCACAAGAACTCCTGGAGTCCAGAAAGAACTGTTAGTTCATAGTGAAGTCTTATGTCCAACCTTACGTCAAACCAGGCACCTTCCAGGTATAAATATACCAACGTTGCCTTAAGCAAACACACGGTGGTTTGGAGCAGAGCGGCTATCTACTTGCCCGACGCCCAGCTGATGCGAGAGCTGAAGGAAGCCGACCCTCCCATTTGACGCACTGAGAGAGACGCTGTCTTTTCTCCTGCCAAGAAATTCCAGCTCCGGTGTTTTCAGTCACCCTTGTGGGTTGCTGGGAGATCGAGTCCTGAGAGAGAGATACAAGACCTCCTTCATTCTAGAATCATGGTACGGAGCTGATTAAAACCTTAAGAGAATTCTTGATTCAGATTCTTGGCAAAAACCAACTTAACTTAAACTGCAACTTACTTCCTCCTTCCCACGTATTAGGCTTAGGTCAGGTACACCGGGGTAGGCGTATCATAGAAGCACCAGTTGAGTACGTTAGTCAATGTTTTTATGTATGTATATATTTTATCCGTTTTAAAGTATCATATGGCTAAGAAACCATATCAATGCTTTTACAGTATAATTTTATAATACTCCTTTTACTGTACGCACTTTACTTCATGATAAGTATTGCAATTGTGGCAACTCACTTCACTAGCATGAGAAAGAAGACTGCTCAATAAATAACACCTTTTATTGAAAACGCCTGTCTCTCTATTTCTCTGCACACCTGGTGAAACTAAGCATGCACGATTGGCTGAGTGATATAGCTGTCTACTGTTTTCACACGACTCTAGAGATATACTCTTTATTCTGAGGGAGCAAAGTTGTCATGTTTATGCGGTTGTCAGAAACTAATCCTTTCTTGTCTATTCAGCAAAGTTAACCCCTTCCTGTTCACTCGAGAAAGTTTCTAGTGACCTCTGAGCTAGCTGGCAAACCTAATTAAGTCTAACATAGTCAGTAGAGACCTAGATGACCTCAGTCCTACGTCTAAACTGCTGTTTATGTTATTCCAATGCGCAGAGCCTATTGGGAAAATAGGAACTACACTACATGGCGCCCAACGTTTGGTAAGGCGATAATCTAACGCAAGATACTAGAGTAACTCAGTCGTGCTTTTCACACAGACCCCTTTTTCCCCGTAAAAACTCCAAAAGACGTCTGGAGTGGGTAAAAGGTTAATATCCGCCGCAACTTAGTAGGAAGAGATTCCTATGTATTAGTTTTTGGTTTAGTCAACGTTGAAGGATACAGTGTTCCAACATATTGTGCACCTAATCTTTGTTTCCTTGAAACTTGCTCTGCAACAAAACTTTCTGTCAGTAAAATGTCGGATAGTGAAGAGGAAAGGGAGAGAGCTAAATTAGCAGCTCAACTTTTAGTGGATGACACAAGTCTCCAAGAAAATGACCCGAATGCTATAATCATTCCGGTAAATGTAAGAAAAACTATAACTAAAAAACTTATAGAAAATGGAGTATCATCAAGAGGTGGTACAGACATATTTGTGGTAGAGGCCCATGAATATCGGCAGACAGAGGTATTCTATTGCTCGATACATTTTCCAGCAGCACATGCTGTGACACACGATTTCCACTATTACAAAATAGAGGAATCTCCAGAGGAATACACTCCTTTCGAGGACGTTGAAATTCCACTAACATACCAAGAGCACCTGCTCTGGTTTAATGGCGCCCTAAAACATCAAAATCACATCACCAGGCTCGGTCCACTAGGTAGACCAGGAGCCACGTGGCCGGTTCTAGCCAGCTACACACCACATCCCGACATTGGAAAAATGTCAAGCGAAGAACTTTTAGTTAAACTAAAAGAATTAACAAAGGCATATAGAGAATTAGTTCAATTGACAATTGACGATACAGCATACCTGCAGAAATTGAAAGAAACAGATATAGCAGAACAACCTTTTGAACTTGCCAGAATCATAGAAAAATCCTATGAAGAACTAGGAAGAGATAGTTTGGGTGGGAAACCAGTAAAACACCAACTAATCCTGAAAAAACCTTTATTAAAAATAATCTTAACACTCCAAAAAAGAGTTGGGAGGATAATAAACAATCCACTCCCAGAGAAAAACGTTTTCAGTCCAGAGGAAGGTCTCCTCAGCTGAGAGATAGATCTCCAGAAAGAGGAGGCAAGTCTCCCCAAAGGGAGCCCTCTGAAAAAAGATACAACCTTAGAAATAGGGATAATTTGAGAAAACCTTACAGATATCAAGATATTGATACACGTCCCTCTCGATCTTTTCAGACTTCCTCACAGAAATCGGAAAGAAGAGGACGGTCAGAACACAAAGAAGAGCACGTCAAGTCCAAAGACAAGGACCCTGCTCATCAAAGTAAAAAATTACAATTTCCTAAAAGAAGGTAGCCGGTATTAAAAAAAACATGCAGAGGATTCTAAGGACACAACTGAAAAACGGAGAGTGGGCCCAGACAATGCTAGACAGCGCAGCAGAAGTGACCATAGCTCGCAAGATCCTGATGAATCTTCTGGAGACAGTGGACACGAATGAATACATTCAAGTGGAAACTGCAGACACCAGAGTTAGCAAACCCCATAAATTATACGAAATAACATTGCGTATAGAGGGGGACAAGACTAGGAAAGTAAGGGGTCTCTTTTGGGATAACATATCTAAAGGCTATGACATCCTGTTAGCTGAAAAAGACTGGCCACCAGAGTTTGTCAGGGAGTGCCCTCATGGCGAAGAAATAATTATGCCTGCCTTCTCAAATCATATTCCAATTCATAAAAAATACACATTTGCAAGAAAATGGGCAGTGGCCCAAGCTCCTGCATTATAAAAAAATCATGTAGGATGGGATGAGGATTCTCCTCACCACAAAATCCAGTTAAAAAATCAACCCACTGCACAAAGGCAGTACCCAGTTAAGCAAGAAGCTAAATATCAAGTCAGGGAGATCTTAGATCAACTTGAATACCAGGGGGTGATTGAAACATGCACCTCACAAATGAACAATCCTTTGTTTCCTGTCTCCAAGCCAGACGATTCATATTGTCTAGTTTTGGACTACAGACACTTAAACTCCTGTTGCAAAACATTTGCAGTACAAAACTCACACAGTGCAGCACTAATGAATAACATTGTGCGCAAAAAATATAAAACGACATTCGATATCTCTAATGGATTCTTTTGTCAAAACATAGCACCTGAAAGCAGGTATTTGACCGCTTTGTCCTGTATGGGGTCACATTAACAATTCTGTCGACTCTCACAGGGATTCAAGAATAGCCCAGGATTATTCTCAGCAAGGGTAACAGAGTTACTACAAATATAATATGATGAGGCATTATCCTATGTGACTCGCTCCTCTTCCCAGAGCTGAGTGGTCGCTCCCCAGTGTCCCTCCAAGATCGCTGGTATCGTATTTGGCGCTTTGCTCTGACTAATTGGAACTGTGTTTAGTGCCTGTGCCTGCTGATCGCCATTGAGCTAACTTGCACTGTAATTGTTGGTTTATTTGGCTGACTCGAGCCTGTCTGCGCGCTGTGCCGCTCTGCTCCCACGGCTGCATTGCTGTTTGTGCCTGC
The DNA here is from genome assembly GCF_964261635.1 of Lissotriton helveticus. NCBI lineage: Eukaryota > Metazoa > Chordata > Amphibia > Caudata > Salamandridae > Lissotriton > Lissotriton helveticus. The sequence goes on from NC_136059.1 coordinate 1,432,060,542, forward strand.
TGCCTGCCTGGTCGCCGCTGAGCTTGCCTGCATTGTGCTTGAATATCATAAGTGTATTTCCACTCGGTTTGCGCGTTTGCAGTGCTCCCCCTCCGCCTCCATTTTGTTTATTGTTGTGCTCGTCTTTGCCCCGCCCCGCCTCCCAGCTGAGACGCCCTCCCACTTAGTTGATCAGCGCCTCTCCTCCTGAAGTCGCCGTGACTCGCTCCTCTTCCCAGAGCTGAGTGGTCGCTCCCCAGTGTCCCTCCAAGATCGCTGGTATCGTATTTGGCGCTTTGCTCTGACTAATTGGAACTGTGTTTAGTGCCTGTGCCTGCTGATCGCCATTGAGCTAACTTGCACTGTAATTGTTGGTTTATTTGGCTGACTCGAGCCTGTCTGCGCGCTGTGCCGCTCTGCTCCCACGGCTGCATTGCTGTTTCTGCCTGCTGCCTGCCTGGTCGCCGCTGAGCTTGCCTGCATTGTGCTTGAATATCATAAGTGTATTTCCACTCGGTTTGCGCGTTTGCAGTGCTCCCCCTCCGCCTCCATTTTGTTTATTGTTGTGCTCGTCTTTGCCCCGCCCCGCCTCCCAGCTGAGACGCCCTCCCACTTAGTTGATCAGCGCCTCTCCTCCTGAAGTCGCCGTGACTCGCTCCTCTTCCCAGAGCTGAGTGGTCGCTCCCCAGTGTCCCTCCAAGATCGCTGGTATCGTATTTGGCGCTTTGCTCTGACTAATTGGAACTGTGTTTAGTGCCTGTGCCTGCTGATCGCCATTGAGCTAACTTGCACTGTAATTGTTGGTTTATTTGGCTGACTCGAGCCTGTCTGCGCGCTGTGCCGCTCTGCTCCCACGGCTGCATTGCTGTTTGTGCCTGCTGCCTGCCTGGTCGCCGCTGAGCTTGCCTGCATTGTGCTTGAATATCATAAGTGTATTTCCACTCGGTTTGCGCGTTTGCAGTGCTCCCCCTCCGCCTCCATTTTGTTTATTGTTGTGCTCGTCTTTGCCCCGCCCCGCCTCCCAGCTGAGACGCCCTCGCCCCTCCCCCCCCACTATCCATTTATGGACAGATGCACCCACGCGCAGCGTCCACGCGCTACGGACACGCCGAAGGTGCGCCAAAGGTAAGCCCGTCTACGCCCGTCCGCGCCTGGACCGCGCCCAGCGCCAGACCCCCTGCCCCTCGCGCTGCCCAGCCCTCCCGCATTACCTACAATGCCGCCTCCCTCCTAGCCCTTAACTCCGGTCGCGCCCCCAACTGCGTCCTAGCCGCTCCTGGACGCACCCATGGACCTTTCTCATGCTACTCCTGCAAATTCAGCGGCACCGACAACATCTCCGCTACGACCACACATCAGACTCCCGACCCCAACCACTTACAATGCATCCTTCTCAACACCCGATCGGTCCACAGGCACGCCATTGACCTATGGAATCTACTAGACACCACTTCTCCGGACATCGCCTTCCTCACAGAAACATGGATGAACGCTTCCTCCGCACCAGACATCACCATTGCCATCCCTGAAGACTATAAGATCACTCGCAAAGACCGTACCAGCCACACAGGAGGAGGAATCGCTATCGTCCATAAGAAATCAATCCGCATCTCAACCAGCTCTGACGCCAACCTCGCCAACTCCGAACACCTTCACTTCCAGATCCACATCGACCCCAAGACCACACTCCGAGGCACTCTCCTCTACAGACCACCAGGACCCCGCGCAAAATTCAGTGAAGACATCACGGACTTCATCACTCCACACGCGCTCCCCTCCAAAGAATACATCCTTCTGGGAGACCTTAACTTTCACCTTGAAAAGATCAACGACCGCAACACCGCCACCCTCGTGGACAACCTCGCCAACCTCGGACTTCAACAACTAGTCACTTCCCCCACCCACATCGCAGGTCACACACTCGACCCCATCTTCACATCCAGCAATCATGTCTCCTTCAGCCACACCACGGACCTCCTTTGGACTGACCACAGCTGCGTTCACTTCACCTACAACAAACCAAAACCCAACATCCACCTCCATCCTACCCTGCAAAGAAACTGGAACAAAATCACCACGGACCAAATCTCTGCATCGCTCCTTCGAAACTCCCCAGCCCCCTCTTCTAACGCTAACGAAGCCGCCGCCAACCTCACCCTATGGTTATCCAACACCGCCGACACCTTAGCACCACTGAAAAAACGGCAAAGCAAACCTGGCAGCAAGAAGGCCTCATGGTTCAACGATGATCTCAAGAAGTCCAAGAAACTCTGCCGCTCCCTTGAAAAGGCCTGGAAAAAAGACCCAACCACTAGAACCAAGGACGCCTTCAAAAACGCCACCCGCACTCACCACCAACTGATCCGAAAAGCCAAGAAAACAGCACTCAAGGATCGACTTGACAACAACGCCCACAACAGAAAGGAACTTTTCAACATCGTCAAGGAATTTTCCAATCCCTCGGCCAACTCCAACGACATCACCCCCTCTCAAACCCTCTGCGACTCCCTAGCATCATTTTTCCACAACAAGATTGCAGACATCCACAACAGCTTTGACAACCAACCCGGAAAACAACCCACCCCACCATCTGCTGATCATCTTCCCCCCGTGAACACCCTCAACGACTGGAACCCAATCTCCACTGAGGACACCATCCGCCTGATGAATTCCATCCACTCAGGATCCCCCACAGACCCATGCCCTCACCACATCTTCAACAAAGCAGACTCCGTCATAGCACCGCACCTCAGAGACGTCATCAACTGCTCCTTCAACTCCGCCACCTTCCCGGAAAACTGGAAACACGCTGAACTCACCGCCCTTCTGAAAAAACCAACAGCGGACCCCACCGAACTCAAAAATTACCGCCCCATCTCGCTTCTCCCATTCCCGGCCAAAGTCATCGAGAAAGCTGTCAACAACCAGCTCGCCGCCTTCCTCGAAGCCAACAAATCCCTCGACCCCTCACAATCTGGCTTCCGAGCAAAACACAGCACTGAGACCGCCCTCATCGCAGCAACAGACGACATTCGAACTCTACTAGACAATGGAGACACAGTCGCCCTCATCCTCCTCGACCTCTCCGCAGCCTTTGACACAGTCTGCCACAGCACCCTTTTACAACGCCTCTATAACATCGGAATCCAAGGAAAAGCACTTGAATGGATCACCTCGTTCCTCACCGGAAGAACCCAGAGAGTCCGCCTTCCTCCATTCAAGTCCGAGGCCTCTGAAGTCATCTGCGGCGTACCACAAGGATCATCACTAAGTCCCACCCTCTTCAACGTATACATGAGCCCCCTCGCGACCATCGCACGCCAACACAACCTCAACATCATCTCTTACGCAGACGACACCCAACTGATCCTTTCTCTCACCAATGACCCCAGCACCGCCAAAACTAACCTACACGAAGGAATGAAAGAAGTTGCCGAATGGATGAAACAAAGCCGTCTGAAACTGAACTCAGACAAAACAGAAGTCCTCATCTTAGGTACATCCCCCTCTGCATGGGACGACTCCTGGTGGCCGGAAGCCCTCGGAAAAGCACCCATCCCGACAGACCACGCACGGAACCTAGGCATCATCCTGGATTCTTCACTCTCAATGAACAGACAAGTCAGCGCCGTATCCTCTTCCTGCTTCAACATTCTTCGCATGCTCAGAAAAACATTTCGCTGGATCCCCTCCGATACAAGGAAAACAGTCACCCACGCTCTGGTCACGAGCCGACTGGACTACGGAAACACCCTCTACGCGGGTACTACCGCAAAACTCCAGAAGAAACTCCAACGAATCCAAAACGCCTCAGCCAGGCTCATATTAGACATCCCACGCAACGAACACATCTCTGGTCACCTTAAAGTCCTCCACTGGCTACCCGTCAATAAGAGGATCACTTTCCGACTGCTTACCCACGCACACAAATCACTCTACGACATCGGACCAGATTGCCTCAACTCACGATTGTCCTTCTACACCCCCTCCCGCCAACTACGTTCTTCCAGCCAAGCCCTCGCCACTGTACCTCGCATCAACAAGACCACCATGGGAGGCAGATCCTTTTCATACCTAGCTGCTAAAACATGGAACTCACTCCCCGCTCACCTTCGCCTTACCCAGAACCACCTAGCGTTCAGAAAGCAACTTAAAACGTGGATATTTGACAAGTAATCCTCCTCCCCTTCCTAAGCGCCTTGAAACCCTCTGGGTATGTAGTGCGCTATACAAATCCTATGACTTGACTTGACTTGACTTGACTTATGTCAATGACATCTATCTCACAGACGATGACCTGGAGACACACTTGAAAAGAGTGAACACCATAATACTTGGGTTCGCAGCTGAAGGGTACAAATTCAACTTTAAAAAGTCATGAATTGCTCACCTAACTGTCCTGTTTTTAGGATATGAATTATCAAGTGAAGGCAAAAGCCTAGCAGACAACTTCTTAGAGAAGTGTGCTGTACTCCAAGTTCCAAAAACGCTGAAGAACTTACAATCAATACTAGGTTTCCTGAATTTCGGAAGAACATACATTCTAAATTATGCAGAGAGGGTTAAACCTCTCTATGAATTAATAAAACCTGATTTCAAACAAATCAATTGGACTCAGAAACACACAGAAATTTTAAGATCATTACAAACAGACATGTTAACTAAAACAAAATTGCAAACTCGCGACAACATACGCAACCTTGTAATCCAAGTCATCCCAGGAAGATGCAGATTCACGTACCTGACCTCTAATGAGGGAGAAACAGTACCAATAGCTTATAAATCACACTTGTACACACAAGCTGAAATGAAATTCAGTTCTACTGAAAAAATTCTAACTGCGGTTCAAACTGCTGTAGCAAAAGAAAGAGCCCTAGTCCAAGGGAGAAACATATCTGTTTTAACAACAGAATCAGCCCTTGAGGCATTAACAAGCCCACACAATATAAATGCTGTGGTATTAGATCCAAAATGGATACAATGGGAAAATTCTCTTGCTGCAGAAGACGTGAAACACTATTTTGATCCGAAAATGAAAAAACTAGAAAATCTAGAATACGAACATGAATACCCTCTGGCAATCGAAATTCTGCCTCTCGAACAGTACACATGTGTAATCTACATGGACAGATTTGCACAACACTACGATGTGGATAAAAAAATCCTACAATGCAGCGTGCGCGATTGTTAAAGGTTGCTGGCGCTTTGGTAAATTCAGACCGATAATCACCAAAACTGAATCACTCAGAAACTGTACAGCTCAGTGAGCTGAAATAAGATCTTTAAAGATGGCGCTTGAAAATGCCGATCGCGAATTCCCGACACTAATAGTGTGCGATTCGCATGTCTGCGTCCGGTCTTACAATAATGATATGCAGACCTGGATTCAAAATGGTTACAAAGATGACACAGGTGCCACAATAAAGCATAAAAAGCTATGGGAACAAGTAGTTCTTTTGCAGAAAGAACTACGAAAGACTCACGTGATACAAACACTGAGTCATCAACGTGATGGCGTTCACGTTGCAGGGAATTCATTGGCTAACAGAGTCACAGCAGCAGCGGTTCAACCGGCTTCCATAGCCACAAAAAAGCGTTCTAAAAAACAAATAGATGGAGAAACCATGCTGGCGGTAAAAGCGTCTTTAAAAGGCGACTATGCAGCATTACCTCCCAACTATCCACTCAGTAATACATACATAATTGATGCAAACTCCATTCCTTTTGCTCAAATCCCTGGAGTGGGGGATAGAGTAATTCCAAACACGAACCGGAGGGCTTACTTGATTCAAGATCCTAGCGGTTGGAGGAGGAGAGGTTGGAGGAGTGAGTGTGCTGCGCGCGGAGGGGACACTTCCTTGCACTAAATTGTTGCCGCTGAGGACGCTGACAGACCTGCTTGTTGGCCTGCTGAACTGCTGCCTGTGAGGGCGCTGCGAGACCCGTTTTCCCGTTTTCCGGCTTTACAACTTGCGGTACCCGCTTCGCGGGTCCCGCTGCGCATCACTCCCGCTTCTGAGCCTTGGACTCTACAATCTGGTGAAGCGTGTGTTGGGCAGGGCTGCGAGCGAGTGGGGGCCGGACTTCTAGGACCAGAAGCCCCGGCAACCCGCGCCTCTCGTCACCTGGCCGCTCTCCCTGTCAACCACGCCCCGCCTGCGCACTAGAAAGGCTGGGGAGGAGGAAATCGCCGTGGGACACTTCCTTGCACTAAATTGTTGCCGCTGAGGACGCTGACAGACCTGCTTGTTGGCCTGCTGAACTGCTGCCTGTGAGGGCGCTGCGAGACCCGTTTTCCCGTTTTCCGGCTTTACAACTTGCGGTACCCGCTTCGCGGGTCCCGCTGCGCATCACTCCCGCTTCTGAGCCTTGGACTCTACAATCTGGTGAAGCGTGTGTTGGGCAGGGCTGCGAGCGAGTGGGGGCCGGACTTCTAGGACCAGAAGCCCCGGCAACCCGCGCCTCTAGTCACCTGGCCGCTCTCCCTGTCAACCACGCCCCGCCTGCGCACTAGAAAGGCTGGGGAGGAGGAAATCGTCGTGGGACACTTCCTTGCACTAAATTGCTGCCGCTGAGGACGCTGACAGACCTGCTTGTTGGCCTGCTGAACTGCTGCCTGTGAGGGCGCTGCGAGACCCGTTTTCCCGTTTTCCGGCTTTACAACTTGCGGTACCCGCTTCGCGGGTCCCGCTGCGCATCACTCCCGCTTCTGAGCCTTGGACTCTACAATCTGGTGAAGCGTGTGTTGGGCAGGGCTGCGAGCGAGTGGGGGCCGGACTTCTAGGACCAGAAGCCCCGGCAACCCGCGCCTCTCGTCTCCTGGCCGCTCTCCCTGTCAACCACGCCCCGCCTGCGCACTAGAAAGGCTGGGGAGGAGGAAATCATCGTGGGACACTTCCTTGCACTAAATTGTTGCCGCTGAGGACGCTGACAGACCTGCTTGTTGGCCTGCTGAACTGCTGCCTGTGAGGGCGCTGCGAGACTTTTTTTCCCGTTTTCCGGCTTTACAACTTGCGGTACCCGCTTCGCGGGTCCCGCTGCGCATCACTCCCGCTTCTGAGCCTTGGACTCTACAATCTGGGGAAGTGTGTGTTGGGCAGGGCTGCGAGCGAGTGGGGGCCGGACTTCTAGGACCAGAAGCCCCGGCAACCCGCGCCTCTTGTCACCTGGCCGCTCTCCCTGTCAACCACGCACCGCCTGCACACCATAGGTCTACGTACTTAAGAGGAGGTCTCCCCCTGCTGCGCGGGAGCGCGCGGGAGTGCGCCGGGAGAAGCCCGGGACAAGGGCGGGACCGTCTGTGGCCGTCAGGGGCCGTGGGTGGCCGGGCTGGGCCACCCCTCTGATGAGTCTACTTTTTCAGATTGATCACAGTTGATTTGATTGTTACCCTTATTGGTTATTTTTGCGTTGAATTACAGATTTACCTAAAATGTCTTCTTTAACTCCTAACCCCCTCCCTGACCGTGTGAATATTTCTATACTCGATCCTCTTGATAAATTCTTTTCAAAAGCAACGAAGGATATTGACCGTGAGTTATTACTAGCGGAAAGAAGGGTGGAACGGCGCCTCTCTGTTGAGGCACTTAAGAGACAGGCTCCTTCCTCCAGTAAAGCGATACCTTCTGTAGCCACAGCAGAACAGGCGGAGATGGATGCTGAGCTTTTCAATACAGATAGCATCCCTTTAATTTTTCAGGAAAGCCAGCCATCCCTGGGGGATCGAGATATGGCGGTGGATAGTTTGAGCGACTTGTCCCCAGTAATATCAAACAACCTTATAGATCTTAATACTCCGTTGCCCCCGGAAATTGATACCCACTGTCATAGTAATGTTATACCTCCCCCCTTGAAGATACAAACAGAGGTTATTACGTTGCTTCCTTCTCCGCCCACCACTATTACGACTACTGCACATTACGATCAAAAGCGTAAAAGTGGTGTATCCTCTCCAGTTAGGAAAAGAAGGAAGAAGGGAGGGAAAAACAAAACTAGGCATACCAACCCGTGGAAACCTTTAGAGATGGTAGCCCCTAAACTAACCTTGCCAGTAGATATAGGGGACATAGCAACAGAGGGGACAGAAGCAATACAAAGGAGTGTAGATATGGAGCACAATAATATTTCTAACAATGGATTCCTGGAGGCGGTTGAAAAACTGTTAAAGGCTCTTATTCTTCCTCTTGCAGAAAGACTAAAAAGGTTGGATAAAAAACTAGATTGCCTCCTTCCACAGACTATGGCCGCAGAGAATGTAACACCAATTATCCCAGTCACTGTTTCTAAGGATAAAAACACCAATAAGTCAACTAAACAACATAACCCCCCTGATAAACCAAAAAATTTTCCAACTAATAAAATCCCCGCTTCTACATCAGATATACCAGTAAATACAGCTTCTAAAACCATGGCTAAAGAAAAACCTCCCGCTGTGGTCTTGAAGCCTATCCAAACTAATAATACATCCACCCCACAAACAACTTACACTAATAAAGCTAAATTACACTACAAAAATACGGTACAATTACCGCCAGAGTCCTTTGGCTTTGTTATTGTTTTAACAGGAGTTCCAGTTGTTCCGGAGGGAAATATGGAATCAAACATAAGCTTAAAAAATAAAGCGATTCATTGGTTGCGTTTGAACAGGCCATTACCTGCACACTTGAATGGTGAAATTGTATCAGTTAGAAGGTGCCAATGGGTAGGCATACGTCCTAAGGATATAGAGGGTGACCTGATTGTAGTGAATTTTAAGGACCATAGGGTGGTTTCTTATATAAGTGATTGGTTTGTTAGTGGTAATGATGGTGGAGTGTCAACACGAAATCTGACATATTTCTATCCTGAAAATATGATGCTTCCTACAAACAAACCCGGGCAGAGATATGGTTTGGATTTCATCCATCATCAGAAACAACTCATAAATAACCCAACTTTCACCTACTCCAATAGAAATGCTAGATTTTACCCTATGGTAAACCACTCAAATTCGTACCCTAGTTCAAATAATCACTATCCCACTAATCCTAGGGAATTTTGGAATATTCCATTGTCAAACATGTTCTATCCTTTGACTCCAATGAACTTAAATGACTGACTGCACTTAACTAAACAACAAAATATATTAGCTGGGGATAATAGATTAACCTTTTCCCCTTTTATGGAGGATTACATGCCTATGCAGGTTCCGACCTATCACCATCTTATTCTAGGTAGGGATAGGAAAACAACAACTAATGATGATACAAATTGTGTAGAGACTTGTGTAAATTCTCATCCGGACCAAAGATGGGGGGATAGTATAGTTACTCATAGAGTTATAAACACGGGCGATGATGTGGAAGTAGGAAATGATGATAAGGATATATATATATATGAGGCTGTTGATTTGGGAACTAATGACATAGGAAATAGGGCAGATGGGTGGGAGCAAGCCCACTTGCCAGATAGATTGCATGCGGAAAATGAGGGTAACTGTGAGAAGGTTAGCAATTTCCGTGTAATTTCTTGGAATATAGCGGGCTTTCGCCAAAGGTTGGAAGATCCAGCCTGGGTAGAATTTGTAGATTCTTTTGACCTAGCCTGCTTACAGGAGACTTGGAGTACTGTGGATTTGAGTTTGGATGGTTTCCAAGCTTTTAACGTCCCAGCAATACCATCGCAATCAGGGCGAGCTAAGGGCGGGCTTATGACAGCAATCTCTGTAAAACATAACTTAAGATATGTCAATAGAGTGGTGGAAACACCCTGGTATCAATTACTCATCATTAAGGATCTTTTTACTGAAACTGTTCTTCTTATCAATTGGTATTATAACATATTTGATCCTAATGAAACTGCAATTATTGATAATTTACAGGAAGAGATTGCTAAGGTGAGAAATAGAGTCTTCCCTCTCCTCATTATATGGTTAGGTGATTTTAATTGTGAATTATGTAAGTTTAGTGGGACCAGGGTCTGTGGTCTGATGGATTTAAATGACCATCCTATGGCTCATTTCTCTCATACAAAACAAGGGGAGGCCATAAATAGTATTGTAATAAACAATAATTTATGTATTCTCGATACGATTAGTTTTTCGGGTATTGTGAATATACCCACCTTCCAAGGCACGGGGGGCAGAACAACTACAATTGATTTTGTAATGGTATCTATGGGATTTTTCAGCTACTTGGAAGATTTTAAAATTGAGGCAAACCCAGCTAGCGATCACAATCCCCTAATTTTGAGTTTTAATATTACTTCTGAATTAAAACTGTGCCCGGAACAACCTATAGTGTATACTCAGAACCAGGGTGTCACTGTAAGGTGGAATAAAGTACCCGTTAGGCAATTGGAGATGGATATTTTTAAGGAAAATGTGGCCCAGATAGAAACCTGCCTAGCATCTAATCCTGATCCAGACCATATAATTACGAGTTTCGAGATACTAATGGAAAATGTAGTGACCCATCTACTCGTAAAGATAGGGGGGAAGAATCAACACCAGGGGCCTAAATGGTTCAATGCTGAATGCTCTTCTGCTCAAACAACTTTAACTAAAGCATTGCGCCAAAATCCAAGAGATAGAAACATGGTCATACTGGCTAGGAAACAATATAGGCAGGCAATCAGAAAAAGAAAAAATGAACTGAGAACCAAAGCATGGGAAGACCTGGATAAAGCAGTCGATTTAAGGGACAACAGACTTTTTTGGGAAGTAATAAATAGGCCCTTTTTAAAATCAGGGGAAGAAAATACCATTCAAGTTCATTTACCAGAGGAAACCTAGGTAACTCATTACAATAAAATCTTTAACCCCAAAGAGATATTACAGACTGCCACCTTGGAGGAGGATGATCCCTGTAATATTAATATGGAATCAGCCAAGAAGCTTAGCGAATCACTAATGCTCTCAGAAGTAGAGCTAGCTTTGATTAAGGGGGCGTCCTTAAAGGCCCCTGGCCCTGACTCAGTACCCTTAGATCTTTTTAAACATAATCGGGAGGTTTGGTCTCCACTACTCTTGAATGTTTTTAAGGCATTAATACTCGGGGCTAATCCGTCCTCCTGGAAAGAGGCCGTTTTGGTCCCAATTTTTAAAAAGGGTGATAAGCATGATCCACGCTGTTATAGGCCAATATCACTAATAGACTCATCATGTAAGCTAATGGGTAGGGTGATATTGGCACGGCTGGAAACATGGGCAGAGTCGTCGGGGGTTATTGTAGAATCCCAATATGGTTTTAGGAAGGGGAAAGGAACTAGTGAGCAGTGCCTGAATCTGGCATTGATTATGGGCAAGTACATGGGTGCCAAGAATGGTTCTATACACTTGGCATTCATGGACTTGTCCAGTGCCTTCGACACAGTATGCAGGGACAAATTATGGTGTATGATGGATTCTATGGGTTTTGAGGAGCCTCTGGTCACCCTGCTTCGCAGGTTACATACCGCTACAATGGTTAGAATTAGATATGGCCGTGGAGGAGAGAAAACAAGACCTATATTATCCACCGAAAGGTGTCCGACAAGGATGTATTTTAACACCTTTTTTATTTTTGGTCTATACGAATGGCTTAGAGGGCTTTTTATTAGAAACGACTGCTGACTTTCCAAAGATAAATGGTAAAAGAATCCCAATGTTGTCTTATGCAGATGACACTGTTTTAATGGCACTTACCCCTAACAGCATGCAGATTTGTCTGAATGCTTTTGACATGTTTATGGGTAAACTAGACCTAGGTGTCAATTTTACTAAATCTTTTGCCATGACTTGTGGTAAAAAAAATGTTAAAATACGGAAATATCTTGTTAGGAATGCTACTATTGAGAAAGTGGATAACTTCTGTTATCTGGGTAACCTTTTTAACAAAAAACTGAATTGGGAACCTTTGTTGACAGCCCGGGTTCAGAAGGTTACACAGTCAACTGAAGCTCTCTTCCGTTTCGCCAGCAAATTAGGCCAGCGACGTGTAGCTGAAATTACATTGTTATATAAAGCTAAGTGTGTTTCTGCCCTGACTTATGGTGCAGGGGTTTGGGGATCACAAAGCTGTGAAAAAATACAAATTATGGAAAATAAGTTTCTAAAACGTTTATTATCCGTACCATTGGGCACATCTAACACATTTTGCCACGGAGAAGTTGGAATTGAGTTTATAAGTGATATCATTCACGTTGCACCTCTAACATTATGGTCTAAAGTTTGGCGATCTGAAGAATTGAAATTAACAAAAGATATCATTCAAGATTGCCTTAAACTTGACCACTACACCCAAATCCCGTGGCTACGATATGTTAGAGAGACTTTTTATAAAATAGGTTTGGGTAATATGTTTACAAATCCTGAAATGCTTAGTAAGGATGCTAAGGAAATTATCAAAAATGCCTATAGTGTTAATCTAGGTTCTTTAAAGACAAATGATCGGGTACTACGTGTACGAGGAAGACTAGTTCGCCCGTTCTATTTGTCATATATTATGAACACTCAAAGGCGTTTTTATCTCACAAGATTACGCCATGGCACTTTACATTTTTTATTTGCATTTCCAAAGCAGGGGGGTTGGTGGGAGAAATTACCCTGTTGTCCTTGTAATAATAGGGTTTCGCAAAATACTCTCCACCTTCTTCTTTTCTGTACTTTGTATAAGGTTCCAATAAACATCTTCATCAAACCAGTATTGGTATCATTTGGAACGTGTTACTATAAAGAAGCTTATGACCTTTTATTATCTCTGTCAACTGCAAATATCTGTAATGCTGTTTTAAATTTCATTAGATCAGCTTTGGTGATTAGAAACAGATACTGAGTCTTGACGGAAATTAGCTTTAAAAACCTGTATTGTGATTTTAATTAAGATTTTGTAAACATCTATTGTGATTTTATGGTAGATTAATTGCAATGTCTTTTTAAAAAAAATGTTTAATGTATACTTTTATGATTTCTATATGGAATCGAAATAAAGTTATTTGACTTGAGTGTGCTGCGCGCGGAGGGCAGACTGCTCTGCTCTGCTCTGAGCAACGCCGTAACACCGGAATGAGTAACAAGTAACGAGCAAGGGCAGCAGTAACCGTTGTGTCGTGGTGCCGTGGATTTGTGCGGCCGGCCGGCCACGCGAAGCAGAGGGACCTGAATCAGCCGACAGCCGACAGCCGACACTGCCTTCAGCCTACAGCCCACCGCCTATCGGCCGCGACGGAGCGGTGATCCCGTCGTGAGCCCAGGAGTCTAGGAGGGCTGGTGCAGGCAGTAGGGAGGAGCAGGCGGCGAGTGAACGGCACAAGCGCTAGATGCAGAGGGAACTGAGGCGTCCCGGAAGGCGAGGGTGTAAGTAAGTAATTCTTTATTGTTTTAGGTTAATAAAAACCGTTACAAAAAGAGCAATAAAACAATCTCATAAGAAGTTTAAAAGACCTTAAAAACAGAAATTCATGATTAATCGAATAGTAAAGATAAAAAACAGTAATGCCTCGCAGGGAAAAATGTTCAAGGCACTTGGTCCTGTCCCGGGTTTCCACTTAGGCAAGTGCCTGAGTTATTTGCTTCCGTTCCGCTAGTTTCAGAAATTTAACTAGCTTCCCGTTTAGTGGCGGGAGGCCAGGATCAAAACAAGCGAGGACAGCTTGTCTGCATGAGCGGACTCCTAGTTCGTTGAAAGCTGTTTTCAGCAGAGCTACTCTTTCCTCATTCAGCCTCGGGCAAATGCACAATAAATGTTCCAAATCTTCAATTCCTGTTCCGCAGAGCCGGCATTTGGTCCCATGGTTCTGCCTCAACCATGGTGGTAGATGAGGAATGGCGGGTAGAATCCCCAGCCTGTGTTTAAAAAAGGCCTCTTTTGTTTTCCAGCCATACCCCAGACCAAAATATGCTTGGAGCCCCGGTGATCTGTATGTGCACAAGGTCATCCAGGCATGACGCCTATGAGAGAGCAAAGCTTTGTCCTCCACATGCGATTGTCTCTTTAGACTCTTGTTCACTATGTGCTTGAATTGCGCATGTGATACAGGGGTCTCCCAAAGGTCTTTCAGTCCTGTGATGGACAAGGACTCCTCTAGGTATTTTTTCGCCGGCATTCGTGGTGTGGTAAGCATGTCTTGCCAGAGCTGTCGGTTCAGGGTATTTTCGTGAGAATTCTTTAATTTGTGCCAGCACTTGATGTATGAGGCTTTTCGAGCAAGCGTTTGGCACGTCAGCCCGAATTCAAGCCGAATCTGGGCCTGCGAAGTATAGGATGGTAGATTAAAAAGAAGTCTGTAGGCCTTTGAAATGGTTGTGTCAAGAAGTTTAGCATCAATTCCTCTTAGAGCCTCGCTGCCATACGTGATTGATGACTCTATTTTAGTTTTGGCTACTCGTAATAGTGGAAGTAGAGTCTCACCAGTCAAATTGGTCTTTAGCTGTTTCAATGTCACGGCTATTAGCATGCCTTTCCTCTTGATGGCCTTTAATTGGTTTTGGTAGCGGCCACCTTTATCGACTTGGATCCCAAGATATTTGTATTCAGAGCAGTTTGAGATTGCATCCGAACCAAGCGTCCAAGTGTACGACTTTTTGCTTCTGGTTATAGAAAGAACTTTTGTTTTACTAATGTTCACTTCTAGTTGGTTTTCGACGGCATAACCATGAAGCGTGTTGATAAGGTTTTGAAGGCCAACTTTCGTGTGACTGACCAGAACCACGTCGTCAGCGTAGGAGATGCTGGACAGCCCTTTGCCTCCTAACCGCGGAGCATGCGAATTGCAGGCATCTAAGGCAGGTCGGCTGTAAAAAGATTGAAAAGAGTTGGAGCTAACACGCACCCCTGTTTTAGGCCCTTTGTGGTTGGAATGCGCCTAGAGAGGTGCGAGCCGTTCCCAAGCTTTACCTTTACGGAAGGTGAGGGTGTGAGACCTTACATCGCAAGCCGCAAGCTGCAAGCGGCAACCGCTGACCCAAGGAGGCGAGGCGAGGCAGACGTTAAAAGAAGGTGAGGCAAACGCCGCCCTCAATCCTGAACTCAGTTTGGGCGGGCGAGAGAGGGGTAGAATCGAGGCACAAGCGCTGCAGCCGATAGAGGCAGCAGCAAAGTAAGAGCCCAGGGGAGGTTGTCAAGGCAGACTCGACTAGGTTCGATTCTGCCCGTGGCACCCCCTGAGTGCTCCGCTCGTGCCCCTCTTCTCCCCCCGTGTGTTTTTGTCTACGCCCCAGCTGCCTACCAGTATCCCCCCTTCAGCCCTCACAATCTTCACTCTTATCAGCAGCCGCAGGGAAGGGGGAGAGAGGGGGGGGCTTCCCTTAGTAGCCTCCGCCGCCATTAACCCCTCAGAGAAAATCCCAAGGGACTTCACTAGAAGCAAGTAACTTGTTAATAGCTGCTCCGTGGGGGAACGGGCAATTACCCCCCTAAACTTCAAACAAACTTGATACCGAGGGCCTATTTGGCCGTGCAACTTATACTGCTTTAGGCTCCAGCTAAGGCAAAAAAAGAAGAGTGCAAATTTTATATATACAAACAGATACATACAACTACACAACCACTACAAAAAATAACAGAATGAGATCTGGAACAAAGCGACAAACTGCTCTAAGTAAAAAGCAGAAAAAAACTAATCCAAGATCCGGGCGACCTCCCAAAGACGCCTCTAACTCCTCAACAGACGGCGAGCCTGTGGCACAGGGAGAAATGGAGGGGCTGGACACAGGAAGTTTGGTTCCAATATCCGAGAATCCTGGCCCAGCAACAGGAAAACAGCAGCAGCAAAAAATAAACAAATTATTTTTCTTAAAAGACCCGGTCTCAGCGATTTTTGCACCTACAAAGGAGGAGCAATATCTACCGAGCCCAATTCAGCCAGACATGATAAAATTGTCACTCCGCCCATCGATATGTAACAAAGATAAAAAGCAAATGGACACCCCTCTTAATGGGAGCTTTACCAATCCGCCCGGCTTTAAGGGTCAGACAGAAAAAAACAACACCTTAAAAAAAAAAACGGAAATTGTGCAGGCCCAAGTTCACAAAACAACCGAGACCCCCGAGAACACAGTTTTCAAAACAAACTCGGTCATCAAAACACCAAGCCCAACAAGCTTACAAGACGTAAAGGGTATGCATAGACCTGCATCATATCTTATGACATCACAGGGCCAGGGGTCGCTCGAAAAAATCTTCGCAAAAACAGGGTCCCAAAACACCAGTATCAATGACCACACTACGTTTAACAAAATAATCCAAGGGAAAGAACCCGGTAGCATGCGAATCCAGAGAGACGAAGGAGAGGAAGAAAAGGTAGATCCCCTACTACCATCAAACATCTTAAAACCGACAGGAACAAGCAACACAAAAACAAGGAGAGTATTACAACTTGAGCAACCTATAACGGAACAGCCTATCACAAAGGAGCACAGGCAAGAGCCAGTGGCTTCCACTCCGCGAAATTTAGAGGTCCGCAGCAGCAGTCGCAGAATTCTGATTGACGACACTAGCAGCAGTGGTAGTTATGTAAACGAGGACCTCCATTTGGAACCTATTACAATCTCATCTGCAAGTAGGATTGAACAGCCAGACGTTCCCCCAGGGAACGGAGGTAGTCTACTACCCAACACAAATTGGGGGAAGGCCTTAATCAGCACATTGGACCAGGCAATAAGAGCATTAAACTTCCAATCCGATAAAATGGAGGTTCAAATAGACTTAATAAACATCATCGCAGAGCATATATCAAACATAAGCTCTAAGACAGACACAATAATGACCCTATTGGTTAAAAAGGAAAACTTGGACAAAAAAAACTATAAACGCTGACCAGCCAAGCCCAGGAAGCAGACTTCAAACCCAAAACAATGTAAAACAAAATAGCTGCAACTGTGGGAGTATAATTGAAAAACTGGTGTCCCTCCCAGATATCTTAAACGATATTCTGGGAGTAGTGAAAGCTTCATATGATCAAAAGGGAAATCAGGAATACAACGACAGCACCTTGAACAAAGAAATTCCAAAAGCTCCAAACGTTCGATCAAAACCGACCCCAGCAAAGAAAGGGGTTCGGAACGACATAAACACAGAGCCCGAAGAAGGGGCAACGGAAAGCCAAGAGGAACAAATAAACAATGGCTCGCCAATCCCTCCATCTGAACACCAGGACAATCTAACAAAACGGCAAAGGAAGAAAGCAGGAAGGCACGGCCCAAAAAAAAAAAACATGACGCAGCCCCTGAACACCTCTTTCCAATTTTAATAAAGAACGCAAGTCAAGGACTCGAATCAAATAAAGATACATTGAAATCTCTCAACATCAGACAGGTCCAACGGATTTCGGAAAGGGTGAGTTTCTCGTTTGAAAAGTCAATAACGGTGGAATCCCCACATAAAACAGAATCAATATCTTCTGACGGGCCAAGGCCGACTAATCAACTAACCGTAGGCCCACACAAATCCAATTGGACAACAAAACAAACAGTACAGATAAGAAATTCTGTGGATACGCACCCAAACGAATGTGTAAACGAACCGGCTCTACAAGACACAACCGGTAACATAGAGGTTAGTCTGACCTCACCACAATCAAAAGACAGAGAGAATGCACGAAAAACAACTAACGGGCCTTTGGGCGACAAAATAAGATCACAAAATAGGAAACTAAAAACCGCACTTTTAGGAATAGATCAGAGGGCACTAAAGATCACCACAAACGGAATAGGCAGAAGTGTGATCATAAAGAGAGGCTCCCAAGAATACGAGCAACTAATGGAAGACACAGAACCAAGATTCGTGAAGAAATTAGAACAGAATACCGTGCCAACCAAAGATCAAGCAAAAGACACAATCACAACCAATGGGTCTACAAGATTAAAAGACCCCAAAATGAACCAAGAAGAAAATCAAACGCCAGAACTGTACGAGATCGAACCAGTTGTGACCTTTATCCCAGAATATGTAACAAAGGGAAGACATGACATCCTCAACAGAGGAAACATTCTAAAATTAGTTAAAGAAATTCCTGAACTGAATGGAATAGTCTCTCAAGACATGGAAGCAGTAGAGTTTCAGCAAAATAAAGCCAGACCACACATCAAAAATTCGGTTACCACCTGGAAATCAAAAGAGCTAGCAGGTAAAATCTATTCTCACAGAGCAATATTTGAGAGTTGGGGAATCACTTTGCAGCAACATAAGCAACCGAGATACCCCTTCCCCCTGTACAACAACCCAGACCACCATAAGGATGTAGAGCCGCAAAGGCCCAAGGCAAAATCGTGCCTACATGCAGCCCGAGCAACATCTCCGGCAAAAGATTACTAACAAAAACTGTCAAAAAAACTCAGTCCGTCATATACCGGCTTCATAGTAGCAATCAAGACTGGTCATGGATTCCATAAAGCACTAAGCGAAAAGAGTTCCTAGAAAAGATACAAACATCATAATCAAAGAACAAACAAAAGACCCGTACACAGAAGAAATAAACCTGGAAACAATTAAATTATGCTCTTGGAACGTGCACGGGTTCAGTAGCATGGAGCAGGACCACTAATTTTTGAAGAGCAAGACATAATACTCTTACAAGAGCCCTGGAACTTGTCTCACCTAGGAATCCCAGGCTTCACAGATTACCACATACACGCAGAGAGGCAATCAAAATACGGGCACCCACGAGGAGGGCTATCAACTTTTATTTCACAAAAATATAATTGGGACCAAGAGGAATTGGACGTTGGGATAAACTGGGCCCAAGCTACAAAAATTACAATAAAGCCTCAGTATCAACTGCTACTGCTAAACATTTATATACACCCAGAACGAAAAGCAAAAAAGGAAAAATTGGGAACACTACTCAAACTTATTAAAACCCTACAAAAAACCAACAAATTTAGTTCAATTATAATTTCAGGAGATTTTAATTGTAACCTACTCAGCCCCGACAAGGGTAGACCAAACAGGAAAAAATGACCAGCACAAGGGTCCTACCTAGAACAATGGGACAACATAAACTCAATGGGCCTAACAATTCTAAACAGCAGGAAAAACGGTCACCCTCGGCCGTGCCCCACTTACATGAGCGGCAAGGTTAAATCGACCATAGACTTCACAATCGTAAGCGCGAGCATGACAAAATCAATAGTGGAATATTCACTAGTTCCGCGTTTGGAAAGTGATCATTTCCCACAAATTATACGGACGATTATCACAGTTCCAAGAGCAGAAACAATATGTTAATTACAGCAACACCCAGAAAAATGTAACCTTCGGAAAATAAAATGGAGGGGAGGCGAAACAAAAAAAATCATGATTACAGCTAGTAACTTTATGAAAAAAATAGGGAGCCTCGATAACGGAGATCATGTAAAGAACTGGGAAAATCTACTGGAGGAACTAAAGGAAAAACACTCAATCCAGTCGAGGGTGACAAGAGACGGAATAGGTAAGCCAGCACCATGGTTTAACACGGAATTAAAACTAGAAAAGAGAAAATTAGCCAGGGTACAAAGATCGGCTGCCAAGAGACACAACTTAAACAATATAGACATCAGAAGTATGAGAAAAAAATATCGGAATAAAATATGGACGGCGAAGGCACAATACAAAGAACGGACTTGGGAAAAACTACTGATTACAAGTAAAAAAGCATCCTCCAGAGAGTTTTGGGCTATCATTAATGAATTAAACTCAGGAGCAATACTGAAACAGGACCCTGGAATCAGCGATAAGGCCTGGGGGAACCACGTGAAGAACCTCTATTTAAAAAAGGCACCACCCCGAAATAAAAACAAACAATGTTCACCCAATGACATCGAAGAAGACAGCTTTAAACGTATACTCATCAGTCCAAGATTACACGACAACGTAAACCTAAAAACAAATGCTATTTATCAAGAAGTTTTGACCACCCGTGCCCATATACAAACGCGGATTCAAAAATTAAAGCCAGAGGGGGCACCAGGTCTAAACGGTCTTCCAACAGCAGTTTATAAAACAAACGAAGATTTTTGGGCCGAGCACTTAACAGTGTTATTTAATCACACTTTTACAAAGGGTAACTTTCCGGATACATGGAAAGGAAATATAATTCATCCAATTCACAAGAAAGGGGACCGAAAAAATCCAGGGAATTACCCTCAGATCTCCTTAATAGATGTCAAAGCCAAGCTGTACGCTTCGTGCCTATTGGAAGAGCTGCAGGACTGGGAAAAATCAACCAACATAATACCTAGGTTCCAAAGCGGCTTCAGACCAGGGATGGGGACATCCACAAACCTAACCACCTTGGGCCTGCTAATGGAAAACACCAAAAAAAAGAAGCAACAACTATATGGGCTATTCTCGGGCTCAAAAATTCCACGGAATCGACAATTCTCGCTCCGGTGCCTACTCGAATCACGGGGTCACACTCTGCAACTCTGGGCAATAGCTTGCTTAATCTCCACTACGGCCCCTCGCGGCGGGATGCCTGGCTTTCACCTTGTGGACACCCTGCCGGGGTTTCTCACAGGGGAATACCAGGACGGGTTCCCTAAGCAAGCGCCAGGATGCCCTTTGGGTGACAGGTTTGCGCTATATAAGTACACCTACATTTACATTTACATTACATTTACATATGGATGTTTCGTGGACATAAAATCAGCTTTTGACCACGTAAGTAGGTCAAGGCTTTAGAGCAAGTTAAGAAAGTAGGGGATGCCAGATAATTTAACAAATGCAATATCCAGCCTGTACAGCGAAACATGGGCAAAGGTGAAACAAGGGAACGGGACCAGCCTTACAAAAAAAATCGAGACACAGGATGGCTTAAAACAAGGCTGTGTCCTTCCCCCCAGTCTTTTTAACCTATACCTAGCAGATATCGGACGTAATTTAGAAGCTACGGAAAGCCATCCCCCAAAAGTTGGCAACATTCCTGTACCAATCATGCAGTACGCCGATGACATAGTTCTACTAAGCAAAACCCCAATAGGTTTGCAACGCTTGGTAAACATGTTATCGGCCTACCTAGCACAAGAAAACCTGGAGCTGAATAAAGACAAAACAAAAGTGCTCCGGCTTGTGGAGGGGAAGAAACTTAACTTCAGATGGTCAATCAACAACTCAGTCCTCGAAGAGCAGGCCTCATACAAATACCTGGGGATGACCATTGAGCAGGGCAATACAAAAAAAAGGCACATTCTGGTACTAAGAGGGAAGGCGCAATCATTAATTTACGCATACAGGCAACTGCAAAAAACAGTGGGCGGCCCAAATTACACGCACTTACTTAAAGTAATGGCCGCAAAAACTATCCCCACTTTATCTTACGGGTTAACTGCATGGCTAGGAGGGGAATCAACAATTTTAAACAACTTACAAAATAAAATATATAAGGTAGTCTTCAATCTGCCACACTCAGCTGCACTAGCCCAAGTTCGCTTAGAATTTGGCTTGCAGAACCAAGAAATTCGCTCAATGTCCACGTTCGTAAAATTGTGTCACAAGCTCCGCTCTGCCCCAAGCGAGTCAATGGATAACATCTGCTGGAAGGAAATAAACTATCAGGAAGCCCAGACCAACACAACTCAATGGGGAAAATATCTTAGTGCGAGTTTGACCACACTGACCCTGCATGAAGTATGGGGAAAAAAAATCGACCATGTATACTTCTGTAAAGTAGTAAATGGACTAGCAAAAAAGGCATAAACAACCTTAACTAAAAGGCGACATGCTTGGACAGTAGTTATCTCATACATCAACCAAAAACCGCAAGGATATCTAGCCTTGCTTTACAGCCAACATCTAAAAAAAGCTTTTATAGCGTACCGAATGGGCATGCATCTAACAAAAGATTTACGGCCCTCCTGGAAACAACAAACCGAAAGTTCCAACTGCAGATTATGCAGATACCAGAAGGAAACACTGATGCACTTGTTATGTACGTGTCCGGCCTTACTGGCTTTAAGAAGAAGGCATCTACGGGCAATTTTTATCACACTAAAGATCCGCACTTGCAGACAAGCGGTGATAAGTTGGCTAGGAGGTGCCTCACCTATTCTGTCATGCCGGGGAGTAAAATTTATGGCCAAGGTAACAAAACTGATACAGGAAACTGAACAGATAAAGGCACCCACCACCTAGTGCAAACAGTGACTAGGGAAAGAAGAACGTGGTGGTAGAAATGTCATTTAGCGAAAACCTCGCCCCGGACACACACATTGTGTTTTAACGAAAGACATGTCCAGAGAGGTCCTTTTTGGGACAGAACATTTTGACTCTTTATCGTCAAGAATACATGTCATTTTATTTTTTATTTAATTCTCTCTCTTCTTCTTTTCTGTTTTTATCTATTCAAATATTGTAAAGATTTTTATTAATCAAGCAGTAAATATTGATGATTGATGATGATTGATGATTCAAGAAGCACACATGGGACAGGGTCTGAGGCACCAAGAGATCTTGAAATCTCTAATAGAATTACAATCAGAATACTGGTGGCCGGGGATGACCTTGCAAATTTATAACTTTGCAATGGATTGTCCAGACTGCAACAGAGATCGCAGTTGTGAACCGGACCAGACTGTTGCCAGGACACCTTTATTAGAAAGCATTAGGCGATCTATATGCAGAAATCCAGCCGGAGAAATGCGTCCCCATAATTATTAAGACTAGATTCACTTAAGATGTAGACACCAGCCCTCGACTGACGCCAGAACTGTTATAAAAGAATTGAGAGTCTTTATCGGCACATACGCAATTAGCATGCTACATTCTGACCAGGGTCCTGTGTTTAGCTCTCGAGCTTACAAAATGGCCATGGCCAGCATGGGCATTGCATTGCGGTACTCTTCTCCCTTCCATCCTGAGGGAAATGCGGTAGTGGAAAGAAAAAAACATGACATAAAGCAATTTATAACGGCGAGGGTATTAGGTTCGGGTGATGGGTGGGTCAAACATCTAACAAGTGTCCAACGTAGTCGTAACAATCTGCCAAGAAATTCTCTAAAGGTCTCACTCCATACGAACTATTGTTCAGCACTAGAATGCAAATCCAGGACTTAGATTGTCAGACTTCAGTGGTGAATAAAAAAGCCTTTGATTTCAAAGACCGTTTGGCTGATTTACAGGACTTAAAAGAAACAAAAAGAAGTCTAAGTAACATAAAGTTAAAGCCAACGATCACTGAAGAAAAACCACCTGTCCCAGCAAGACCTGTCTGGATTCCAAAGATTGGGGATCTGGTCAGAGAAAAGATCGCGGTGAAGAAGGAATTTGGGCCTTCTTACAGAAAAGTAGTACCTGTCTTAGCTGTCAGCGGAACAAGATCAGTAGTACTACCGCCCCTTGCTGGTAAAAAGGAGAACAGAGTTGTATCCATCGACCTGGTAAAACCACAATCATGTGGCCAATAATAAGTAGTAGGCCCAGTGGACTCCCAAGAAATAGCAGAAGACCAAATCTTGCTACAATCCAAGAGGTTCAAACTGAGAGACTTATCACTTTCGATAAACCTGCAGTGAATAAAAAAGGACTATGCAACAAAGCCATGGAACTTGTACCTCTTGAAACCCAAATTACAACAGTTCGTCAAGAAACACCAGTCTACGATGATGTAGCATCAGACTATGTTAATGAAACAAAGAAAGATCCAAAGACTAATGAAAATCCGGAAGCAATTCCAACAATTGACAGAACTGCATCTGGGTACTTAATCAATTTCGATGACTTTTCTGATGATCCAAGTGAACATGAAGAAATGCCAGCGACAAAAACTTTCAAAGAAAAAATGACTGAACTTTTTTACCAACTAAAAGAAACATATCTGATTTCACCATGGATTGAATTTTGGATTGTGTTAGGTGTACTTTTCCTCCTGCTTTGGCTCATCATGGTTTTATGTTTGGGTAGATTTATTGATGGAAAATATATTACAATGGACACAGTAAGTCAGAACATCAACTTGGTCCCAAAGCCTCACAGATCCTCTCACATCGAGAAAAGAGAACTGTCATCAGTGTACATCACAGCCAATCCAATACCCGGTGGGGTAGCATGGGACAAAACTGATTATGAAATCTATGGCCCGATTGAGCTCCTGAAATATCCACATCAGTTCAAGGTTTCATTAAGTGACTTTGTGACACCAAGTACTTTCTCTGATGATTGGGACTTTGAAAATATTAATAATATGATGTCAGATTTAGTAATGTCAGCTAAATTCACAGAACATGAATATTTACAGGGTTCATCAAATTATGAAGATTTGTATTGCTAGGATCATTTTGGTCATCACTATTTGCATAAATCTGCTCAACCTAGAAATGTTTTTACTCATAACCAATGGGAACATTGTCCAACTCCACCAAAAGGCAGCTCGAAAACATTTTATGAGAAATTCCAATACTTCTCAGAGTTTAACAACAGTGATCCAGAAACGTTTTATTGTAAAATGTTAAATAAGACAGGAATGAAAACAATGTTGACAAATACTAAATTGATTTATTCTGAAAAATTTTATGAAAAAATGTCTACAATTGGTTTTGAATTTTGGAAAAACAACATTGAAACAAAAACCATCTTGGGTACAAAAGACTGGCAGGTACAAGGTCTAGAAGCATTATTTAGAGCCTGCATGATCCCAGAACAGATAATATTCCTGAATGACACCATTCAGCAAACAACCTGTCTTGGTTTAGCCAAGATAAAAGACTTAAATAAACCGTCTATTCCAAAGCCCATACCTGATAGTAATAACACTACGGATGTGGAGATAGACGTATCCCATATTTTACACCAAAACAGAACAAATCCTGATTGGAAAAAATGGTTGATCTGGCCCACAGACACAAATAACTGTCAAGATAGATTCCTGAACAAAATACAGGGGTTAAAATAAACCAGGCCAGACGCAAGATATTCCCAGAGACAACATCCAGGGATAGTTACAACATACAGTGTAGGGAAACTATGCCTTGAGTGGCTACAAAAATCCACACTGGCTGAAATTAAGCAACACTTGACTTTACTTAAAGACGGTGCTGATTTGCGAGATTTCATACTGGGACCTCGCAAACAGCGTCAAAAACGTTTCATAGCGGCTGGTATATACGCAGCTTACAACGAAGCTTGGAAAGTAATGCAAACTGAAACAGCAGAAAAAATACGAGAAATTGATCGTATTCATTTGGAAAAATCACTTTCTGTAGTGGACAATGGGTTAACGACTCTGTCCTCCAGAATATATTCACTGGACAGCATTGTATCATCTGCTATTGATATAATAGAGCAGGACTTACTAATGTTACAACATGGTCAGTCCCAATTGCGTTCTATTGTACAGCTAGGCTGGACGTTGCAAAACCTGCGTTCAGGCTACGTGCCATGGCGTCTAATCAACATAACGTCATTATTTTCTATCTTTAACCTTACTGATAAACAAATCAGTTTGACACAAAAAGGAGCAGACTATACGATTCTGAGCATTGAAAAACTTGAGAGATTACCATTGACAATGTCAGAGAGACCTGTCATTGAATGGATAATACACGGAACAATTACAATTCCGATAACAACTTTCCAGTTTCAGTATTGCCAAAAATATATACCAGCAGGCCTGTATGAAAGGTTGGGTAAAGGATACATCAAATCAACCTGGAATTTACCTTATACACACAAATGTTATAGTGAAGAGAAAAAAGAGGTATTTCTTAGTGGTAACAATTGTGAAAAATCACTAAGCGGTACACTTCTGTGTCAAGGTATTAACTTGCATGGAGCCTGCGAGGGTTCATCAAATAACCTTTCATGTCACCTGCACGGCACTCCAGCAAAACAAATAGAGCCATTTTCAGACAGCTTTCCAACGGCAGTTATGTTCTAATAAGTGACCACAGCTGTTGTGGCATGGTGCCAGGAAAAGCCTATCTCGTAACGGTTACTTCCAGGGTAATTTGCTGTATGCAAGTATTGTATCCAAACAGCAATCCAGACATGGAGGCGGCAATATGGCCTTCTTTGAATATCTCTTCTATTCGAATTGATACTTTAAGGAGAATGACGTTTATTCTTTTACAGACAACTGTGCCTTTAACCACGTCCAAAGAGACGTATGATCTGCAAGTTGCAAGGAAAGCGGCAGAGATACATTCCCTTTTATCGACAAATTGCCCCGTGCATTTCGTAGAAATGTTAGGTCAAATCTTAAACATGTCTGATACCAGTGGCATCGCACATGTATTTAAGACAATTCTTTCGGGACTGTTAGCACCCTTTGAAACAGTTCTGGGCATTTTCCCGAATTTTGTGCATTCGTTATTAGGCGGCCTGCCTCTTCTTTTGGGACTCGTAGCAGGAATTTTATTTTTGATCCCTCTGCTCCAATATGGCAAGCCAAGCCACAGACAAAACTCCAGCTACAATGGAGTCCACGCATTAGCCCGGCTAAGAGATCTAAGTACTACCTGGTTTCTTTCATTCAGACCAATCTGGCAAGATTGCATCTTACCTGTGCTTCGATGTCTGCTATGCGGAGAAGAATGTGTGTTGGACGTCTGTCTTACACTACCATCAGCAGTACCAATGGATGTCGATACTTTGCTCGGTCCGGTAACGACTCATGCATTGTGTTGTCCCCAGCGGCTACCTATTCTGATGACGGCATTCATTGAGACTTCACCATTACGAGTAGGTGGCTGTGAAGTACGAGATGAAAGCAGCACCACACAGGTACAACCTTCTGTGAGCATTGCTGATCCAGACATCAATGATAGCAATCATTCTCACATATGCACAATTTCAACTTTCTCGAACTTGGTCGAACTTTCACCTGATGTTGTAGACCAATTTTTCGCAAGCCTGTCTGATATGATGTTCTCTCCTAACAACGAGAATAACTTTAAAGAAACAGCGAGCACACAGTGTTCCCTGAACTCTGAATTCGGCCTTCAGTTTTTGATAAACAACACTACTGAAAATATTTGGAACTATTTTTTCCCCTGAAAGCGAAATGATTTTTCCACTTCCAAAGTATTTACATTTTTTCTGGCACATTGTACTCTGCTTACAGTAGAACTCTTCTTAGAGAACAGAGCTTCTATTTTTAGAGACAATATTTTACCTCAGCCTCTAGCACATATACAGTATTGTATAAATATGTGATGAAATGGTCTCGACATTCTCTTCTGTATTAAGAGCCATTTCATAAATGTAGTTTTCGCAAATTCATTCAGCTGATATATATGCATTTAACTGAATGATAACACTGCTTGAAAAACGTACAGTATAAATACTCATTTTCGTGTATTTACCATATACCATTTCAAATGCAATTTATGTATTTTTGGGTGGGTTGGAAAACACACATGCATCGTTATATGTTTAATATTGCTGATTATTTAGTAATGATGGACATTAATACGTGGAGTGGGTGTTGTGATTCTATCTAGGACCCTAATTCGATATTCCCGATTTATGCCCTTATATGGTTATAACAAATAATATCCTTATACAGGCATAAGAATCATATCCATATTTAGTAATAGCCAATGCAGTCCAAATACGGCAAGGCTACTCCCATAGACTCCTAGAAAGTACAACGCGTTCTTTAAACAAACCAAGCCTCCAGCAGCCCAGGAAATCCCCCTGCTTTTGTTTTGATTTGCACAAGAACTCCTGGAGTCCAGAAAGAACTGTTAGTTCATAGTGAAGTCTTATGTCCAACCTTACGTCAAACCAGGCACCTTCCAGGTATAAATATACCAACGTTGCCTTAAGCAAACACACGGTGGTTTGGAGCAGAGCGGCTATCTACTTGCCCGACGCCCAGCTGATGCGAGAGCTGAAGGAAGCCGACCCTCCCATTTGACGCACTGAGAGAGACGCTGTCTTTTCTCCTGCCAAGAAATTCCAGCTCCGGTGTTTCCAGTCACCCTTGCGGGTTGCTGGGAGATCGAGTCCTGAGAGAGAGATACAAGACCTCCTTCATTCTAGAATCAAGGTACGGAGCTGATTAAAACCTTAAGAGAATTCTTGATTCAGATTCTTGGCAAAAACCAACTTAACTTAAACTGCAACTTACTTCCTCCTTCCCACGTATTAGGCTTAGGTCAGGTACACTGGGGTAGGCGTATCATAGAAGCACCAGTTGAGTACGTTAGTTAATAGTCAGTAGAGACCTAGATGACCTCAGTCCTACGTCTAAACTGCTGTTTATGTTATTCCAATGTGCAAAGCCTATTGGGAAAATAGGAACTACACTACACTTCAAAAGCAGAACACCGGCACACAGCAGGTACCGGTGGAGAAGGCGTGAGGTTGCAAGGCATAGCAGCCCCTGAATGCTCGAGTATCAGTGAGTAGAATGTTTGAAGGGAGCATGAGTGCGAGGAGCGATAGCGGCATCACCATGCTAACCATGCCGTCTTTCATATTTCTTTACGTCTCGAGTGACCCACAGACCGATTCTCATGGGGCAATTTTCCCGCTCTTATGGGGTGAGATAACTTGTTATTCTTGCATATCAACACAGTGACACGAGGTTTGCCATCAATGGTAATGCTAGCAATAGCTTTTTATATTCTCTATATAGAATATGCGCAGAAACTATATTACGCTAGACTTTATTATAACTATGGCATATGATAATATCACTATCAATCATGTCAGTGTACTGCCCGTTTCGACAGAAGAGTCATAGCCGTGAAATTAACACCTTCCATTTCAGTATTGTTTGTTTGTCATGAATACGTATATATATATATATATATATATATATATATATATATATATATATGCTGAAACCATTGGCGATGAAGAAGGAAGAACTACAAGCCGAAATGCATTCGCCCTATAATTGGTTTTACCTGCAATAAAGAAGCCTCCGCTGTCTCCCCTATTGTGGCCTCTTCTTCTTGCTTGTGGAGAAGTTTCTTTGTATATATGTATATATGTATATATATATATATATATATATATATATATATATATATATATATATATATATATATATATATATATATATATATATATATATTCACTGAAAAAAACATAGGTTTCACACCAGTTATAGTTAGGAATTAGCATTTAAAAAACCTATTAAATTCACTGAAAAAACCATAGGTTTCACACCAGTTATAGTTAGCTGGAAGTTTTACTCGCATAAAACCATTGAAATTCCCACGTTATAGTTAGTTGGACTCACTATAACTTGCGCGTGCAATGCACTGCTGATGACGTCACATTTTACATCACTCATGACATGGTCAGTGACATCACTCATGACATCACTGATGACACCATCCAGTGAATGTGTGTCTTTCTGAAAAATAAATATTAGTGAGTAATGTTTAAATATTTAAATATATGTATTAGTGTTTCACTTTGCGTATAAGTGGCTGCATGGGTTGGTGAGTAGCTACATGTGTATGTACATGGGTTATTAGATGTTTTTTTTAGTATCAGTATGAGTGTCTGTATGGTTTAGTGGGGGTATTTCTTAGCACATAGATGCATGAATGACTGACTCTCTCTTTGTATGTGTTTTGAAGACAGCATATGTGCAGGACTGTATGGGTGGATGAGTGTGTATATGTCTGTGTTAGTGAGTGAATGACTGTCTTATTAGTGTCTTTATCAGTAACTACATATGCTTTAATCTAGTATATGTGAATATTGATGTATATAAGTGAGTATATGTGAGAGTGAGGGATTGTAAGAGTTCCTGTTTAAATTAGTATGTGTTTCTATAAGTGATTGTTTAAGAGAGTAAGTATGTGTAAGTTTTCTTAGAAGTAAAGTGGTAGTGTGTATATAGCTGTATATGCAAATAAATGGATGTTCAATAGTTTATTTGCATGTGTGAGTATGTGTATGAGTAACTTTTGGATGACTGTCGTTGTGTAAGAGGATATATATGTGTATCACTATATATGATGAGTGAGTATATGTATGAGTGACTACATAGAACTGTTGGTGAATGAGTGGATGTGTATATAGATGGTGGAATTACTGAATTGGTTGTTGTAACTGGTATGGGTATCTCCATTTTTTTGAACATTTTAGTTTCTATTTTTGAATATGTGTTTCAAAGGTTACATTGCAGTGAAAGGAGGTCTGTCACTCTGTCACAAGGATGGTGTCATCAGTGATGTCATGAGTGATGTCACTGACCATGTCATGAGTGATGTAATATGTGACGTCATCAGCAGTGCATTGCACGCGCAAGTTATAGTGAGTCCAACTAACTATAACGTGGGAATTTCAATGGTTTTATGCGAGTAAAACTTCCAGCTAACTATAACTGGTGTGAAACCTATGGTTTTTTCAGTGAATTTAATAGGTTTTTTAAATGCTAATTCCTAACTATAACTGGTGTGAAACCTATGGTTTTTTCAGTGAATTTCAATGGTTTTTTAATAGCAAATCTCTATACGTATGAAAAGTAATATTTTTTATAACCAATTTTATATTGTATAATTATGTAATAGTTTTTTTTTGTTGTTTTTTTTTTGCCCAGGGCGCTCCTGGGGCGCGTACCGATGCGCTCACCGGTAAGCGCAGTGTTACGGTGGCTTGTTTGCTGGGTTGTTTGCTGGCACCATTGGATTTTCTCCTTTATATCAATGTTTTGAACACTTTTTTAGACACTCATGGGAAAGACATGACCATGATAAAATCAATTCCTGTACCCTTCCCACTATACGCGGACGGCGCAGTGCTAATGGCCTGTACGGGAAATGGGCTAAAAACACTTGTTGGCCTTCTTGTCAACTTTATGGATGGGTTGGAGCTGGAGGTGAATAGCAGTAAAACACACTATATGGTATGTGGGAGGAAAAAACTCTAAAACTTGAACTATTGTTATTAAAGGTAATCAGGTCACTCTGGCCCAATTTCCCTTATATGGTGGTTACATTTGATTCTTTGAACAACCAGCTTACATGTTTATCTAAAAGGTGTTCCCGTTTTTCTTTAGCATGTAGTGCCCTTTTTAGATTTTCCAAACAGATTGATAACAAACCCATACTACCACTTTTGCAGATATATAAAATAAAATGCCTACCTGTAATTTTGTATGATGCAGCTATTTGGGGATATTGTAACGGTAAGATTTTACAGCAAGAGGAGAATCGTTTTTGTAGGCAGCTGCTGGGCTTGGCTCCCAATAGCTCATTTTTGTTTGTACATGACGTATTGGGCCTTGACTACATGGAGGATTCGGTGAAGTTGGCTCCCGTGCTATTGTGGATCTTTGTATGGTCTGTGCATCATACAGGATTTAACAGGGATGTGAGTGAGGACTGCCTAGGGTGTTATTACAGTCTCAGAATTACATGGCTGAGTTATGTGGAGTCTGTTGCTCATGCCTTGGGCTGCCCCAACCTGTTTTATAAGCCACATCTCCTCGGTAAGAGGGAGAGAAAAGTAATTGGAGATCAGTTTTTAAAGTATCTAAAGGAACTTAGGTATTTGGAAATGCTCTAAAGGGCGATCGCTAGTTTGCTTCTGTCCCTTCAAACTGTGGCGGGCCCTTAACCTTATCTCCTCACTGTTACCACCCGTGGGAAAGATCACTTCAAACTAAATTTCGGGTGGAGTCTATTCGGTCATTTATTGGTTTTCCCCTGGGACAGTTTGACCCAAATACAATCAAGGTGTGCCCCTTTGATGGTTGCTCACCGCAGACTTTGGAGCATTTGGTGCTGTTTTGTAAATTGTATGACTTTTTACGTTACAGTTTCGGCCTGCTTTTTTATACTTATAGCTATTACCTGATCATGTAGTGATGCTGGCAGTCTCCTCATTTTTTAATTGTGCCTTATATTGAAATAAGCTTATAAATTCTTAATAATGTCATGTAAATCTTTGGGCTGTGTGGGAATAGTATGTTGGCGCGTTTTTAGCATCTATTAATTTGTTATCATGTTGGTTTTTATCAAATATATGTTTCTGTATTATGGTTTTAACTATTTTAATCGTTTTTTCTTTTATAATTATATTGTATAATCGCATACAGATTAATTCATTAACTCATTCAAGACCTTTAGCATGAACATCTTGAAAAAAAGACAATGTGGAGGATATGCTCATCAAATGTATTTCCCTGACCCAAACTTCCCATTTAAAGTTTCCGAGCCTAAGTAGTTATAAGGAAGACGGCAACAATGAGATCCTTTGGGTGCAATAACTTGGTTGTCCTGTGGAAAGAAAGAGGGTGAGTCATGCCATGCCATCCTTGAGGTAGAACATTGATCCCCAAGAGGTGTGTTCACCGTCAAGGAGGTCCAGAGATCTTTGGGACAAGAGGATTCTGGCAGCTCCTCCTCATATGTCTGCAACTGAGTTTTGCAGTATACCAGGTCTCGGATCCACTTCTTTACAGTGGGTGACGTTCTGGCTCCCCAGCATTGTGCCACCACCCTCTTTGCAAACAAGGTGGAAACTGCGACAGTTCGCCTGTTACAGGGCTTGAGGCTCTTGACATACCCCAGTAGGCAAAGCTCAGGAGAGCAATCCACGGGCTCCAGCACAACATCAGATAAAATGGCCACCACTTCCATCCAAAAAGCAAACACCCTCCAACACATCTAGGCAACATGAATTAAATCTGCATCTGCCGCTCCACATCTCACACAGTTAGAGGTTTCCTTCAGGCCGTATTATATAGCTGCAAGGGGGAATAGTAAACCTGATGCAAGAACTTGAAATGTATAATTCGGAGAAAACAATTAGCCGTGAGGTGACCAGTAAGCTGACAACACGCAGTCCAGACCTCCGGCGCGATAGGAGCACCCAGCACCAGCTGCCAGCGCAAACAAGAGGGGTGTACCTCCACATCGCGCTCACGCAGGTAGGCATTGTACAGTCTCGTAACTAATTTCTTTCAACTCTCTCCCGTCAGCAGCACCTGTAGGGCTCGCAAAGTGGTGAGCTCAGCAGGATAACCCGGATACGTTGTGCGGATAGCCTGGCGAACCCGAATATATGTAAAGTTGAACATGAAACCCCGCTCGTAGCCGCTCTGCACCTCTTGTAATGTTTTAATTCTACCCTCCACATATAGATCACCCAGCCTGTGGATGCCAGCCGCAGCTAATTCTCGCAAAACAGGGGCCGCCGAGATTCCAGGGTGGGAAAGTAATGGCAATAGTGGCGCATACAGATAAGAAAGCTGTGCCCTAGTCGCCAGCGTTTGCCAGGCCCATGCCGTGCACTGCGTGGGATTAATCTCGGTCCATGGGCCACTGCCTCTATAGTCATGTGTGGCTGATACCGCGGTGGGAATTGCCAGTAAAGTGCAAACTGCGCCAGGGCCCACAGGTAGTAGAGGCAAAGGTCCGGAGCCTCAAAACCTCCTCTTCCAAATAGCTGCACCAGCAGGTCCCAGCGGCACCTTGGCTTCTTGCCGCCCCACACAAATGAGAGCAAGACAGACTGGAGAGTGCAAAAGAGCGCTATATTCAGTTTGAAAGGAGTGTTGATGAAGAAATATAACAACTTAGGTAGAAACACCATTTTCACCACCACAATCCTGTCCGCCAGAGAGAAGGGCATGTGTGTCCATCTCGCAGCCTGTTCTGAAATACGGGTCACCGTGCAGCCATAGTTTTCAGAGATCACGATGTCAGGATCTCTATGTACCCAAACACCCAGGTACTTCGCAGGGTCAGTTGTCCAAGGTAGTGGAAAATCCAGCTCCACCTCTTTGGTGAACGCGGATAGGGGGAACACCACTGACTTGGTCCAATTTATCCCCAGACTGGAGAAGTACTCG
This sequence comes from Lissotriton helveticus, assembly GCF_964261635.1. Lineage (NCBI taxonomy): Eukaryota > Metazoa > Chordata > Amphibia > Caudata > Salamandridae > Lissotriton > Lissotriton helveticus. The sequence goes on from NC_136059.1 coordinate 1,432,094,217, forward strand.
AATTGGACATATTCCCTAAGTAGCGCAGAGAGATGGACCTCGGGATCCCGGACATATAGCAGCATGTCGTCTGCATAAAGAGAGACAATCAGTGGCCGCTGTCGGAACCGCAAAGCAGCTGCAGCATGCCGCTGCCGCAGTTTGCAGGCGAGGGGCTCCAGCGCTAAGGCAAATAGCATAGGCGACAGTGGGCAGCCCTGCCTCGTGCCTCCTTCGATGGGAAGCAATGAGGAAACCCAGCCGTTAACTCGCACCCGGGCGACTGGGTCGCAATACAGCACTCGGAGCCACTGCAGGAAAAAAGGGGGAAAGCCCATCCTTTCCGGTTCTGTAAACATAAAGGGCCAATGTAGAGAATCGAAAGCCTTGGCCGCGTCAAGTAATACGGCCACTGCCTGAAAGTCCGGCTCAAAATAGTGCAGAGTGGAAAATAGTGTACGCAAATTATGAGTAGTGGAACGCTCCATAACGAATCCCGATTGGTCTGGTAACACCAGCAGGGGAGTCAAGGGCTGCATTCTAATAGCGATCATTTTTGCCAGGATCTTTGCATCTATATTGATCATAGAGAGCGGTCGGTACGACCCGCACTGATTCGATGGCTTATCTGGCTTCAGAAGCGTGACCAGCAGGGCCTCACGGAGTGAAGGGGCAGCTTCCTGCTCTCGTATGCTTCCGCATAGACCTCCAGAAGCCGTGGGGCGAGGTCTGCCACATATGCCTTATAAAATTCGCGAATGCAAAAAAAACAATTGATGGTCGAATATTGCACAATGGCAAAACCTTCATCCCCAGTCACAGATCTGGGTTTAATCCATCGTTATTTTGCTCACCACACCACCTCAGTTCAGACATGGCCATATGCAAATCAGTCTTGACCCTGTGCCTCATGGGAACAGTCCAGCCCGAACTGATAAAACATGTCTTCCCTGGACCGGAATCAAGCATCCTAGGACCGGTTTCTAGCTATCAGCCGTCATCAGTCAGGATAGCTTGATTTCAGTGACATGGAGAGCAACACCCGCCCCACTCGGGGTGACAAATGCAAAAACAACAATTGATGGACGGAATGTTGCACAATGGCAAAACATTCACCCCCAGTCACAGATCTGGGTTTAATCAGTCGTTAATTTGCTCACCACAACACCCCAGTTCAGACATGGCCATATGCAAATCAGTCTTGACCCTGTGCCTCATGGGAACAGTCCAGCCCACACTGCCAAGCCATGTCTCCCCTGGACCGGAATCAAGCATCCTAGGACTGGTTTCTGGCTATCAGCCGTCATCAGCCAGGATAGCTTGATTCCAATGGCACGGAGAGCACGGGACTCGCGTCTGAGCATACAAATGCAAAAACAACAATTGATGGACGGAATGTTGCACAATGGCAAAACATTCACCCCCTTCAATAGCCTGTAGGCTTTTCTGCATGGCCAGAAGTGTGGATTCTAAATTGGGGGTGCTATCTCCTTGCCCATCCGCCTCAGAATCAGAAGCCGCCTTCTGCTGTACTCTGCCTGATTTTCACGCCTCAAACATGAGGTGGGACTGCGACTTATCTGGCTTACCCATACTGATTGGTAGGAGATGCGAAGCACTCAGTTCTGCCAGGGGGATATGCCAGTGCCACCCAGCGCAGATAGGCAGGGCAGCTGTAAAATGCAGCTCACAGTGATATAGCAGCAGCCCTCAGAGGTATTGCTTGTATTATTTTGTCCCCACTTTTTCTTTTTTTCCAGTTGTCTTCCTTCCCCTGTTTTCCACTATAAGCAAAGGTGTGAAAGTGTATAGGAATGGGCCAATGTCCTTCAGAGATAAGGCAGGCATGCAATCTAAGCACAACTGGCAGTGCCCCAGACACCAGGAAATGCATGCCCACAAGTGGCTATGAAACAACAGAAATCACAGCTGGCCTCAGCACAGGCTGTGCAGCAGTTTTCAAGGCTTTCGTAGCAATTCCACGGAGCACAGCCACATCCACCACCCAAGCAGCAACTGCCCAACAGTCAGGGAGAGCTGCTAGTAAAATCAAGAGTTTAGCTGTCGTGGAGCCAATCCTAGGCAGCCAGGTAGGGTCCGCCACACGTTAATAAGCCCCCAGGCCTTGGAATCACTAGAGCGGGAGCCACCGCATCTCGTAGTGCACTCCCCCAGGGTACGGCAGCCGGTGGTGGGGACCCTAAACAGGAGCACAAAGGCAATGCGCACAGGCCTCAGGCGACAGGCCGCGACCCGGGGCCGAGGCCCACACCTATCTCCGCAGCTGCGGGCCAAGACCTAGACCGCACCCACCTACCTCAGCCCGCCGCAGGCACCGCCTCTCCACCGCTCTCAGTGTCCGGGGTCCGCAGGGGGTGCCGGTTTCTCTCCGCCACCTCCACGAGTTCAGGCCGCAGTATCAAGAGCGCAGGCGAATCTCCGTGAGGAGCAGCCCCTGCTGCCCCCTCTCCACAGCAGGCCAGCTCACGCCGCTTCATCTCACTGGGAGCACAGGGTCCTTCGCAGCCCAGGATCGCAGAGACTTCCGCCATGCCGAGCAGCGCCCGGGCTCCCCCTCTAGCACGCTCACGCCGCCATGACGCACTCGCCGGGGGTGAAATCGCCCCATCCAGTTTCTATGCACCACAGCTTTCAGAAGGCTTGTTTTGTAGCGCAAACTGTGACAGGTAAGGTGCTGCACATTAACAGCCAACAGAAAGGGTCGGATGCCTCTATATATGTCGAATATTTGGCGGATTGCGGATCAGCCGGGCAGAGCTGCACTAAGGTGCGGCTATCTTGCCTGGCACCCTCTAGCGCCCCCGTCTGCAACACAGTTAATGTCACCCCGATCACCAAGCTCCCTCCTGTGTAGCCAGCCATCTGAGCTGAAAGGGCACTAAGGACCATCACCTGCTCTGTGTTGGGCGCATACACACTGCCCAGCATCACCTCCCTCTGTACCAGCCTCCTAGTTACCAGGACGTACCTGCCCTCACTGTCGATCCTGGTACTGATGTGGTGAAGGGGGACCCCTGGTCTCACCCATATCAACACTCCCTGGCATACGCTGAGAAGGTAATAGCGTATATCCGACCCCTCCATCTTCTGCGCAGTTTTTCAACTTCACTGCTAATCAAGTGGGTGTCTAGCAAGAGCCCTATGTGAACATCGCTCCTCTATAATTATGCATACACCTTGTGCCTTTTACCCATAGATCCCATCCCTCTGATGTTCCACGTTATGAACTTTAATGCATTATGTGTGGGTGGCCTCTTCGATAATTATCCACCGTGTTGTTCCCTACTGTGCTTCCACCCATTAATTCTCCTTGCCTTACCTACCCACCTCCCTCCGCACTTAGAGCATAAAAGATAACAACAAAAAATCCCCATTGGACAAGTCTCCGACCCCTGAACGGTCTGGCTACGGCCATCCGCCCAAACTGCAGATAGGACTACATCAGCAAGTAAAGGTCCCAAACCAGTAACTTGAGCACCTAAAGGGAGCGTGGCAGTCACCATAGATAACCAATGCAAGATAATGAGATTTGCATGTGGTGCAGCAGCCTTGAGAGGCCGAATTGGCCTCAGCCCAGGAACCCATCCGGCCGGCCCCCCGCCTCCCCCTGGGCCCTCAGCCCAGGAGGGAGGACAAGATAAACAAAAAAGAGGAGAGAAAAGGCACCAGACAAAATACTAAATAATCTCATCCGCTGTATTCGGGGTCACCACTGGTAGTTTTACACTACTGCTACGAGACGAGTCCCAGGCCAATCAGACCCCTTCCTGGATCCCGATCTCTTCTCCGACGATGATCTCCTGCTCTGCATCATGTCTGTCACAGCCTTCAACTCCACAGCACTTTTCCTCTCCGTCTGCGAGAGGCTTGATTTCTTGGGGATTCCCCACCCCTGTCGTCTCCTGAGCCTTTTCCCAGGTTCTCGATCCCTAGGCAGAGTCCTGTCTTCCGCGTGGCAGTTAGGATTTCCGTTCTGTAGAAATACATCTTCCCATCCAACATAACTCGCAACCTGGCAGGGAACATCAATGAATACTGAATCCATTCCTCCCTTAACACTCTCTTAACTTCCAGGAAGGAAATGCACCGCCCCTGGACCTCCAAGGTATAGTCCGGGAAGAGGGAAACTCTACTGTTTCCAACCATATACGGACCCTCAGAACGTGCCTTTTGCAGGAGATTATCCCTATCTTTGAAGTGGAGGAGTCTGGCCCCCACAGGGTGTGGGGGTCTCCCGGGGCTGGCAGCCTAGCCGGTACTCGGAGCGCCCTCTCCAGGGTGTAGTAGGGCAACAAAGCCTCTGGAGCCACCATTTCACAGGGCTAGCCCTCGAAGTACCTAATCATGTCATCTCCTTCCACTCCCTTAGGCAATCCTTGGACCCTTAAATTATTCCGTCTATTCGGCCCTTCCGCATCTTCTGCTCTCCTCTCCAGCGTCCGGATTCTGCTATTTAGGTCCCCCATTTGGAGTGTCAGTGCCTGTTGCACCGGCGCTATATCTGCCAGGGTGGTTTCGGTCAACTTCACTCTGTCCACCAGTTTGGCATGCTCCGCTCTCAGCAGGCCCAAGCCCACTGCCACAGTGCTTATGTACAAGTGGAGCATTGCCTTTGTGTCGGCGATAGCCTCCAATATTTTGGACAGTGGCTGCTGAACCGGGTTGTCAGAGGAGTCGCTTCTTGGCTCCTTTTGTACTTGCTCTTGCGTGGTGTGTTCATGCTCCAGGGTGGGCCCTGTTTGCTTCCCCCTAGGCTTACCTATTTTATGAAGGGGGCGTTGTCTGACAGAAAGTTTGGCCTGTATCCCCCCTCGGATTTTCAGAGTCTCACTGTGGGCCCCTTCAGAACACTGATACCACGATACTTCTTCTGATCTCACTCTCAGTGGTCTTCAGCTTGCGTTTTGCTCTCCCCTCAGGGAAACCAAGAATCCGTCTTTGCAAATGTTCCCTGGCCCTTCTCTCTCCTCCAATCCTGTAGGCCTCCAGCCCTGTGTCATTCTGTGCTTTCAGGTTTGGGCCTCAGGTAGACCCTTCTTTCGCTGTGCCCCATTGGGATGTAACCTTTGTTCACCTTGTTTGTTGTGTAGTGTAGTTCCTATATTCCCAATAGGCTCTGCACATTGGAATAACATATACTATAGTTTAGACGTAGGACTGAAGTCGACTAGGTCTCTATCGTATATATTAGACTTAATTGTGAGTGCCAGCTAGCTCAGATGTCACTAGAAACTTTCTCGAATTCACAAGAAGGAATTAGTTTCTGACAACCGCATAAACATGACAACTTTGTTTCTAGAGTTGCGGAAACAATAGATAACTATTTTACTCATTCAATCGTGCATGCTTTGTTTCACCAGAGGTGCTGAGAAAATAGAGAGATGGGCGTTTTCAATAAAAAGTATTTATTGAACAGTCTTCTTTCTCAAGCATATGAAATGTACTGCTACAATCGTAATACTGATAATAAAGTACAGGGTATATAATACGAACAGTAATATAAAGTAGTACTGTAAAAGCATGACATGGTTTCTAAGCCATAAATTGCCTTAAAACAGATAAAATACATACAGTGATAAAATGATGGCTAAAAGTACTAAACTGGTGCTTCTAAAATACACCTACCTGGTGTACCTGACCTAAGCCTAGCACAGGGGAAGAAATAAGTGAGGAGTAGTTTAAGTTTAGTATTTTCTGCCGAAAATCTAATCAAGAATTCTCTAAGGGTCTAATCAGCTCCGTACCTTGGTTTAGAATGAAGGAGGTCTTGTATCTCTCTCTCAGAACTCGATTTCCCAGCAACCCGTAAGGGTAGCCTGGAAACACTGGAGCTGGATTTCTCGGCAGGAGAAAAGACAGAGTCTCTCAGTGCGTCAGCTGGAGGGTCGGCTTCCTTCGGTACTTGCTGCTGCAGGGTGTCGGGCAAGTAGTTAGTTGATCTGCTCCAAACCACTGTTTGTTTGTCTGGGCAAATCTAGGCATATTTATACTTTGAAGGAGCCGAGTTTGACGTGTGATTGGACTTAATAACGTCATAAAAGACTCAGTTCTTCGAAAACTCCATGATTTCCTAGATAAATTAGTATTCAGGCAAGGGGATGTCCCTAGCTGCTGAAGGCGGGTTTATCTAAGAAATCGTTGTTGATTCTTGGAACGTAGTGGAAGTAGCCATGCCGTATTCGGGCTGCATAGGCTCAGTCTAAATATGGTAAGGATTTCTATGCCTATATAAGGATTGGATAATGTATACCTATTTAAGTGCATGAATCCGGAAAATTTACACTAGGGTCCTAGATTCATTTACAACACCCACTCCACGATTTAAGTTCAATAAAACTAAACGTATAAGCACTGAACATATCGAAAGCTCATGTTAACAATCCCACCCATAATACAAAATACAATTTGCATTTGAAAAGGCTTGTTGAAATATAACGAGCATAGACTTATATGTACAAACAGTTCTCTATAGAAGCCTAGTGTGGGGAATTCATTCTGTTATTCATACAGTATAAAATTACATTCATGAAATGTCTCTGAAGTTTACAGAACATTTTTCGAGAGCATCCCATAGCATAATATTTCGCTAATGAAGATCAGGCCAAATATTGTCATTTAGGTAGTTTTCAAAAGAAATCTTGTTCTCTAAGAATAGTTCTACTATAAGCAGATTACTCTGTGCCAAGAGATTCTATTTTGGAAAAAGTTCAAATTTTTATCGCAGAAAAGTTCTCAAGTTAGATGGTTTGTTTATAAACAATAAAGGCCGAATTTCAGAGTTCAGGGAACGCTAGGTGTATGAATCAAAAGCTATTCTCGGTGTCGGGAGAATACATCAGATCGTCTAGGCTGGCAAAGAAACCGTCCACCATAGTAGGTGAAAGTGGAACCAATTCAGTTAACAAATCAAATATGCATGGATGAGGATCATTGCCGTCAGCGTTAGCAATGTCTGTAGTAAGCGGTACCTGTGTTCCTGTAGTTTCTCGTATCTCACCCTCAGTTAGACTTGCCGGTGAGACCTCAATGAATGCCATCAACAGAATTGGCAGCCGTTGGGGGCAACACGATGCATGAGTTGATTTGATTTGATTTGATAAAATTTATAATGCGCAAGACAATAACCCGAAGGTATCAAGGCGCCTAACAATACCATCAAAAAGTTGAAACATACATCCTTACATATAGGCTTGCAGAAAAAAGCGAGTTTTAAGAGCACTTCGAAATTTCTGTAGGGAAGGCAGGGACCTACGGTCAAGGGGAAGATCATTCCACCATTTGGGAACTAGGGTAGAAAAGGCCCTGCCGCCCCATTTGGCCTTTCGTGTGCGGGGAACTGTCAAGAGCGATTTCCCTGAGGAACGTAGGCTCCTTCCGGGAATATAGAGGGAGATGATGGAACCAACTCCCGAATCACTGATTTTTGTGATGGCTCTATAGGTCATACCTATAGGTCATACATAAAGCCTTGAACCGTACTCGGTATTCTACCGGTAGCCAGTGCAGTGTTTTCCTGGCCAACGTGGCCGATGAGCGTCTGGGAGCATCCAAGACAAATCTGGCTATAGCGTTCTGGACCACCTGCAAGCGCTGTAGCAGGCTCCTGCTTAGCCCTACATACAGCGCATTGCAGTAGTCCAGACGTGAGCCAATAAGTGCGACCGCTATTTGCTTTCTAGATTGAGGGGAGAGGTATTTCCTAATCCTTCGCAGGGTGTGAATCAATCCCCAACAGGTGGAGATGGTTCTACTCACCTGCTTGCCCATATCCAGGGCAGGGTCTATCATCACCCCAAGGTTCTTAGCCGATGTTGTGGGGGAAGGAAACTCTCCCAGCGAGTCAGGCCACCAGTTGGCTGACCAGATATTCTCTTTCCCTCCGAACACCATTACCTCAGTCTTCTCCCCATTCAGTTTGAGAGAATTCTGGATCATCCAGTAACCAACCGCCTCCATACAAGATCTAAAATTGGAGGCAGTTCGTACATCTGAATGAGAGAGAGAGACGAGGATTTGGGTGTCGTCTGCGTAGGAAACTACCTCCATCCCGAGTCGTTACCGGACCTAGCAAGGCGTCAACATCCGATGGCAGGACTGATGGAAGTGTAAGACAAATGTCCAACACGCATTCTTCTCCGCAAAGCAGGCATCATAGAACAGGTAAGATGCAATCTTGCCAGATTGGTCTGAATGATAGAAACCAGGTTGTGTTCAGATCTCTTAAACGAGCCAAGCCAAGAATCTGTGTAATTCTCTCACAATACCTCATGGCAAGGAGGGTTCCTTCCATTGTAGTCTGGGTATCGTTGGTGACCGGACTTGCCATATCGGAGCAGAAGGAATAAAAATAGAATTCCTGCTACGAGTCCCAAGATGAGAAGCAGACCGCCGAACACAGACTGCACGAAATTTGAAAAAATGGCGAGGACTGCTTCAAATGGTGTTAACAACCCGAAAAAAATCGTCTTAAATACATGTGCGATGCCACTGGTATCAGACATGTTTAATATTTGACTTAACATTTCTGCGAAATGTACTGGGCAGTTTATTGATAATGATGCATGTATCTCTGCAGAAGTCCTTGAAACTTGCAGATTATACGTTTCTCTAGACGAGGACAGTGGCACATTTTTTGCAAAAGAATGACTTTCATTCTGCTTAAAGTATCAATTCGTATAGAAGAGATATTCAGTGAAGGCCATAATTCCGTCTCCCTGTCTGTCTTGCTCTTTGGATACAATACCCTCATACAACAAGTGACCCTGGATGGCACACTAACGAGATAAGTATTTCCTGGCAACATGCCACAACAGCTGTGGTCATTGAGCATAACGTAGCTGCCATTGGATAGCTGCCTGAAAATTGGTTCTATCACTGTAGAGGGAGTACCGTGCAGGTGGCAAGAGAGGTTATTTGCAGAACCGTCGCAGGCTCCGTGTAAATTAATACAGTGGCACAAAAGTGTACTGCTTAGTGAGTTCTTACAGTTTTTTCCACTAAGGAATACCTCCTTTCCCTTATTCCAACATTTGTGTGTGTATGGTAAAGTCCAGATCGACTTAATGTATTCTTTATTCAACCTATCATACAGGCCCACTGGTATATGCTGTAGAAAATACTCAAATTGGAAAATCGTCACTGGTATCGTAATGATGCCATGTATTATCCATTCAATGACAGGCTTCTCAGAAACTGTCAATGGTAATCTTTCCAGTTTCTCAATGCTCAGCACCGTATAGTATAGTCTGCTCCTTTTTGGGCCAAAGAGATTTGTTTATCTGTAAGGTTAAATACAGAAAACAATGACGTTGTGTTGATTAGACGCCATGGCACGTAGCCTGAACGAATATTTTGTAACGTCCAGCCTAACTGCATTATAGAACGTGATTGAGACTGGTCATGTTGCAACATTAGCAAGTCCTGCTCTATTATGTCAATTGCAGAGGATACAATGCTGTCCAAAGAATATATTCTGGAGGACAGAGTCGTTAACCCATTGTCCACTACAGAGAGAGATTTCTCTAAATTAATCCGATCAATTTCTCGTATTCTTTCTGCAGTTTCTATTAGCGTTATTTTCCAAGCTTCGTTGTACGCAGCGTATATACCGGCGTATATGAAAAGTTTTTGACGTGGTTTGGAGGCCCCATTAGGAAATCTCGCAAATCATTGCCTTCTTTAAGTAAAGATAAGTGTTGTTTGATTTCTGGAAGTGTAGATTTCAGTGGCCACTCAAGGCATAACTTTCCTACACAATAAGTAGTAACTATCCCTGGATGTTGTCTCTGGGAGTATCTTGGATCTGGCCTATTCATTGTGAACCCTTGTGTTTTGTTCAGGAATCTATCTTAACAATTATTAGTGTCTGTGGGCCAGATTAACCATTTTTTCCAATCAGGATTAGTTCTGTTCTGTTTTAAAATATATGGTACGTCTATTTCCTTTTCTGTAGTATCATAACTGTCAGATGTGGGTTTAGGTATAGAAGGTTTATTTAAATCTTTTATCTTAGCCAGGCCAAGACAAGAAGTTTGCTGAACAGTGTCATTTAAAAACATTATTTGTTCTGGTATAATGTGGGCTCTGAACAGGGCTTCTAATCCTTGCACCTGCCAGTCTTTCGTGCCCCAGACAGTTTTTGTCTCAATGTTGTCTTTCCAGAAGTCAAAACCTAATGTAGACGGCTGAGCATAAAAGTTTGCAGTATAAATTTGTTTAGTATTGGTCAACATTGTTTTCATGCCTGTCTTATTTATATATTTTAAATAAAAAGTTTCTGGATTTGTAACATTAAACCCTGTCAAGTATGGAAAATTTTCATAGAACGTTTTTGAGCTGTCCTTTGGCGGCGTTGGACAATGTTCCCATTGATTATATGTAAAAACATTCCTAGGGCTTGCAGATTTATGCAAATAATGGTGACCATAATGATTAAAACAATACATTTGTTCATAATCTGATGAACCTTGTAAGTATTCATGTTCAGTAAATTTAGCTGACATCTCTAAATCTGACATCATATTATTAATAGTCTGAAAGTCCCAATCATCAGAAAATGTGTTGGGTGATACAAAGTCACTTAAAGAAATCTTGAACAGGTGTAGAATCTTCAGCAGCACCACCGGGCCATAGATGTCATAATCAGTTCTGTCCCATGCTATACCACCAGGTACAGGAAAGGCTGTGATATTCACTGATGACAGATCTCTTCTTTCACTATGGGATGATTTGTGAGGTTTCAGGACCAAGTTGATTTTCTGACTTGCTGTGTCCATTGTACTATATTTTCCATCTATCATTTTTCCCAAGCTTAAAAGCAAAATGAGCCAGAGCAGGAGGAAAAGTACACCTAACACAATCCAAAATTCAATCCATGGTGAAACCAGATATATTTTCTCAAGTTGATGAAGGAGTTCTGTTATTTTTTCTTTGAAAGTTTTGTTTGCTGGCGTATCTTTAGGTTCACTGGGATTCTCAGAAAATGTATCAAAGTTGATAAAATAGCTAGAGGCAGTTCTGTCAATTGTTGGAATTGCATCAGGATTGTTATTAATCTTTGGAGTTGCTTCTTCCTTTGTCATATTGGTATAGTCAGGTGTTTCTTGACAAACTGTTATTTGGGTCTCAAGAGGCACGAGTTCCATGGCTTTGTTGCATAGTCCTTCATTTCTTACTGCAGGTTTATCAAAGGTGATAAGTCTTTCAGTTTGAACCTCTTGGATAGTAGCGAGATTTGGTCTTCTGCTACATCTTGGGAGTCCACTGGGCCTACTACTTATTATTGGCCACATGTGGTGGTTTGACCAGGCCGATGGGTACAACTCTGTTCTCCCTTTTACCAGCAAGGGGCGGTAGTACTACTGATCTTGTTCCTTGGATTGCCAAGACATGTACTGCTTTTCTGTAAGAAGGCCCAAATTCCTTCTTCACCGCGATCTTCTCTCTGACTAGATCCCCAATCTTTAGAATCCAGACAGGTCTTGCTGGGACAGGCGGTTTTTCTTCAGGGGATGTTGGCTTTTGTGTTGCGTTACTTAGACTTCTTCTTGTTTCGTTTAAGTCCTGTAAAACAGCCAAACGATCTTTGACATCAAAGATTTTTTGTTCCACCACTGAAGTTTGACAATCGAGGTCTTCGATTATCATTCTAGTACCAAACAGTAATTCATATGGAGTGATTCCACCCAGAGAATTTCTTGGCAGATTTTTAAGACTACATTGGACACTTATTAGATGTTTGGCCCACCCATCACCCGAACCTAATACCTTAGCTGTTATGGATTGCTTTATGTCACGTATTTTTTTCTTTCCTCTACCGCATTACCCTCAGGATGGAAGGGACTAGAATACCGCAATGCAAAGCCCAAGCTAGCCATGGCCTCCTTGTAAGCTCGAGAGCTAAACGCAGGACCCTGGTCAGAGTGTAGCATGCCTATTGCGTATGTGCCGATAAAGACTCCCAAATCCTTTATAACAGTTCTGGCATCAGCCGAGCGCTGGGGCCACATCCAAATAAATCTTGTGCAGGAATCCACTGTGACCATGATATATTTATAGTTGCCATCCCTTGTTAAGGGACTACAGTGGTCCAGGTAAACGCATGCTAGTGCTTTATCTGAAATAAGAAGGGGTGTCTGTGCAGGTCGTTTCACTGTTGAAACTTCTATTTTTTGGCAGATTTCACATTCTAGAACATAATTTCTAGTTTGTTTTCTAATGCACCGCCACCAATATCTTTGTTTTAATAATGATACTGTGGCGGAAACTCCTGCGTGTGCAAATGCCAGTCCTTCGTGTGCTGCTAAGATCAGTCCTAACCTATGTTCCATGTTTGGAATTGCCCTATACCCCACTCCAGGGATTCGAGCAAAAGGAACATTATTCGCATCAGTTATATATGAGTACTTTACTGGAAAGCCTTTCTGGAGTGTCTTACCACTGTCTTTAACTGAAGCAGTGACAGCTTGCATTATTTTGCTGTCTATTTTTGTTTTTGACCGAGTGATCGCAGCTACGGAAGCCGTTTGCACAGCTGCCTTCGCGGCTTCATCAGCCAATGAATTCCCTGCAACGTGGACGCCATCACGCTGATGACTCAGTGTATGAATCATGTGAGTCTTTTGTAGTTCTTTTTGCAAAAGAACTACTTGTTCCCAAAGCGTTTTATGCTTGATCACCTTTTGCGTCTTTGAAACCATTTTAACACAGTTCTGTAGATACCCATTGTAAGATTGTACGCAGTAATACGAATCGCACACTATTAGTGTGGGGAATCCGTGATCGGTATTTTCAAGCGCCATCTTGAAAGCCTGTAGTTCAGCTCGCTGAGCTGTACAGTCTCCGAGTGATTGAGTTTTAGTGACCATAGGTCTAAATTTACCTTCGCACCAGCGACCTTTAACAATCACGTACGCAGCATTATAGACTTGTTTACCCCCAATTGCGGGCTGTGCTGATCCGTCTGTATAGATTATACATCCGTAATGTTCTAGAGGCAGAATCTCGGTCGGCAGAGGACATTCGTACTCGTATTGTAGGAATTCTTGTGTTTTTAAGTAGGGGTCAAACACGTATTCAACATCTGTTGCAGCAAGAGAGTTAACCCATTGTATCCATCTCGGATGTAAATCTTTTGCATTAGGAATGCTTGCCTTTCTCACTGCCTCTAAGGCAGGTACAGGTGTAATGATCATTATGCGTTTTCCCCATGCGCTAGAGCTCTCTCCTTTGCTACTGCAGTTGGAACCGCTGTCAGAATTCGGATCACAAGGTTGCGCACATTGTCGCGGGTCTCTAATTTTATTTTTGCTAACATGTCTGTTTGCACTAAACGCAAAATTTCTGTGTGTTTTTGAGTCCAATTAGTTGGTTTGAAATCAGGTTTGATTAGTTCGTAGGGAGGTTTAACCCTTTCTGCATAGTTTAGAACATAAGTTCTTCCAAAATTCAGGAAACCTAGAATTGACTGTAAGTTCTTCAGCGTCTTTGGAGGTTGGAGCAATGCACATTTCTCTAGGAAGTTGGCTGCCAGGCTTTTTCCTTCACTTGATAACTCGTATCCTAAGAATAGGACGTTGAGGTGGGCAATTCGTGATTTCTTAAAATTGAATTTGTACCCTTCAGAAGCGAACCCAAGTATTATGGTGTTCACTCTTTTCAAGTATACGTCCAAATCATCGTCTGTAAGATAGATGTCATCGACATAAGATAATGCCTCATCATCATACAGTTTTAGTAACTCTGTTACTCTGGCTGAAAATAACCCTGGACTATTCTTGAATCCTTGGGGGGGACGGCAAAATTGTCCCTGTGTCCCCATACTTGAGAAAGCGGTCAGATGCCTGCTTTCAGGTGCAATGTTTTGACAGGAAAACCTGTTTCAAATGTCTAATGTGGTTTCATATTTTTTCCGCACTATGTGATTCATCAGTGCTGCACTGTGTGCATTTTGTACTGCAAATGTTTTGCAACAGGAGTTTAGATGTCTGTAATCCAAAACTAGACGATATGAATTGTCTGGCTTGGAGACAGGAAACAAAGGAGTGTTCATTGACGAGGTGCATGTTTCAATCACCCCTTGGTATTCAAGTTGATTTAAAATCTCCCTGACTTGTTTTTTAGCTTCTTGCTCGACTGGATACTGCCTCTGTGCAGCAGGTTGATTTTTTAACTGGATCTTATGGTGAGGAGAGTCCTCATCCCATCCTGCATGATTTTTATATAATGCTGGAGCTTGGGCCACAGCCCATTTTCTGGCATAGGTGTATTTTTTATGAATAGGAATGTGATTTGAGAAGGCTGGCATAATTACTTCCTTGCCATGTGGGCACTTTCTAACAAATTCAGGTGGCCAGTCTTGTTCAGCTAGAAGAATGTCATAGCCCTTAGAGAGCTTCTCCCAAAAGAGTGCTCTTATTTTTCTAGTTATGTCCCTATCCATCCGGAGTGTTACTTCATATAACTTGTGGGGTACACTAACCCTGGTGTTGGCGGTTTCAACCTGAATGCATTCATTCAAGTCCACTGTCTCCAGATGATCCATCAGGATCCTGCGAACTAGGGTGACTTCTGCTACGCTGTCTAGCATTGCCTGGGCCCATTCCCCGTTCTTGAGTTGTCTCCTCAAGATCCTCGGCATGTTTGATCTTTATGCTTACTACCTTCTTTTTGGTGAATTGAGTTTTCTTATTTTTTGGAACGTGCTGTTCTTCTTTGGACTCACGATCAATGTTGGGGGAGGAAAGGAATTCGTGATCCGTTCAGTTTCCTGAAATCATATGCCATCTAATCAAATGAGAAGGATCACTTGTCCTGCATAACATCGGGTATGCGGGAATGGTTCTTTCTAGTCCCAATAAAAAATCCTCATGCACGTGTGTGTTGGTGGTAATAGTAAGCGGTATATCTTGGTTCTCCGCTGACCCTCACACGTGTCTGCATAATCATAGGGTTTAGTGGTTATGCAACCTCCACCAGGAGGTAGTACCCTTTGTTAAAACAGTAGTGAACAGTGATAGTGACTGTGACGTGATATAGTGAAAATTATTTAAAAAATCTCTCATTTCCAGACAAATATTTTAATAGTTCTGGTTTTTGGAGACAAATTCTAAAAATAATGGAGGTGAATAAGAGTGATTATGACTCTTTCACACTGAAGATATAGTGTAGGTCGACATGTTTCAGCCCTCAGTCGCCAGATGGTCCCAAGAATAAGAAATCAATCTCTAGAGTCGCGGAAACAATAGATAACTAATTTACTCAGTTAATCGTGCATGCTTCGTTTCACCAGAGGTGCTGAGAAAATAGAGAGGCGGGCGTTTTCAATAAAAAGTATTTATTGAACGGTCTTCTTTCTCAAGCATAAGAAATGTACTGCTACAATCGTAATACTGGTAATAAAGTACAGGGTATATGATACAAACAGTATTATAAAGTAGTACTGTAAAAGCATGATATGGTTTCTAAGCAATAAATTGCCTTAAAACAGATAAAATACATACAGTGATAAAATGATGGCTAAAAGTACTCAACTGGTGCTTCTAAAATACGCCTACCCCGGTGTACCTGACCTAAGCCTAGCACAGGGGAAGAAATAAGTGAGGAGTAGTTTAAGTTTAGTATTTTCTGCCGAGAATCTAATCAAGAATTCTCTAAGGGTCTAATCAGCTCCGTACCTTGGTTTAGAATGGAGGAGGTCTTGTATCTCTCTCTCAGGACTCGATTTCTCAGCAACCCGTAAGGGTAGCCTGGAAACACTGGAGCTGGATTTCTCGGCAAGAGAAAAGACAGAGTCTCTCAGTGCATCAGCTGGAGGGTTGGCTTCCTTCGGCACTTGCTGCTGCAGGGCGTCGGGCAAGTAGTTAGTCGATCTGCTCCAAACCACTGTGTGTTTGTCTGGGCAAATCTAGGCATATTTATACTTTGAAGGTGCCGAGTTTGACGTGTGATTGGACTTAATAACATCATAAAAGACTCAGTTCTTCGAAAACTCCATGATTTCCTAGATAAATTAGTATTCAGGCAAGGGGATGTGCCTAGCTGCTGAAGGCGGGTTTTTCTAAGAAATCGTTGTTGGTTCTTGGAAAGTAGTGGAAGTAGCCATGCAGTATTTGGGCTGCATAGGCTCAGTCTTAATATGGTAATGATTTCTATGCCTATATAAGGATTGGATAATGTATACCTATATAAGGGCATGAATCCGGACAATTTACACTAGGGTCCTAGATTCATTTACAACAGTTGTGTCCCACCAACAAGGCTTCTTCAGGCTCCGGTGTTGAGAAGACGCCGACCGAGTATTCTCCACGGATTGAAAGATTGAAGGGAGATACGAACACACTCACCGCTTGGGAGTTGTAGTTTGATATTTAAAAGAGGTGTCTCTTCCAAGGTATGAAAGACAGACCGGCCAACTAGCACAATAAACACAGTGACAGTGGCAGTGGCAGTTTAATAGTGGTTGCCCTGAAGAAATTGCCTGATAAAAACCAAGGCAATGAAACATGTCGGCTGTAAGTAGAGTGCGAGTCGATAGGTAGTATTCGCTACTCACTTTTTTATGTTTAAGTGTGTACTGTTTGCAACAAGAAAAGCGTAAATAAAAGTTTTTGTATCTTGTATGCACAGTATTGTTCGTGGTATATGTTGAATGTTGTCAGTCCTGTTCACATATAAGTTGTATGTACACTGCACCATTCACTGTTTCTTTGGGTGTTGGACACGTTTACGTTAAGCTGGTTGTCACCAATGATGAGAACAGGGCCATCCTGGTGAGTACCAACCAGGGGTCCCATTGGTGGTGCGCCCGTGAGGTGATTTCCAGCTATTTCACAATTTTTTCGTCGTCCTTCTAGTGAATGTACGTCCTGTGTTGTTGTGTAATATACCAATCAGAGTATGGCTATTTTTTATCATGGCAACAGACTGAGACACAGTATCAATCTCTATAGTTAGAGACGTATCTGGAATGATTTTTCCGACAATCCTTGTGTGTTTAATGGTCTAGAAGATATATTGCCTTTAGGACTAGGTCTTTGTTTGTAGTATTCTTCTGGCTCCAGCCTGGACCTCCTCTCGGAACTTCCCCCATGTTCTGTTTGGGTGTCGGCTACCTTTCTGCATATATTCCTGCCTCTGACTTGCTCCCAGTCGTGCCCTTCACCTAGGCCTGCTTCTGGTCTTATGGGCCGCCCCTCCACTGGGCCTCTAAACCAAACGCAAACGTTCAAACCAGAGTTGTTGTGCAGGGACACTGCCTCACTGCCCTGGTCCCGGCCTGCTCCTCACTGTCCTTGGCCTCCGCTTGCTCTTCCCCCGGCCAAGTACTCACGCTCCAGGCTCTGGCGGCTACAGCACGTCTCTGCGGCATCCACTGGTCTCACGCACTTCCCCCGACCGGGTACTCGCGCTCCAGGCTCCGGCGGCTACAGCACGTCCCTGCAGCCTCTGCTGGTCTGACGAGCCGCCCCACCGCAGTCAGCCTTCACTTTCGGCTACGCTCACCCGGTCTCTGGTCCATCCGCAGGGCATCCGCAATCTCACTACAGCCCCGGCTATTCTTGCTTCAGCGTTCGCCTCCCAGACTTAGGCAACCATCTTTCGTGGTATCCGGCCGCACACTCGCCTCTTGGCCTCCGCTCATCCGGCTCCTCCCGGGCTCTAAGCCAATCAAGTCAATCTTCAGCTCCCTCCTGGCGGATCAGGCCCCACTGGGCGCCCCCGCCGTCTCCGTTAAAACAGGATGATTTGGCTGGCTAACGGGGAGCTCTCAGCTCATGCGTTCGCCATCTTCAGCTACCATGCCACGCCCCTTTCACACTCCCGTCATGTGCTCCACTTGCAAGTTTCTCCTAAAATAGTGCAGTGGGGTTAATGCAGACAGCAAAGAAGAAATTTAAAGCAGCATCTTGAGATACATTCTTTCAGCCATGCATTCTGGGATGTGCTTAAGACTATTGTGAAAAAAATTCTATATAAGAATCTGAAAGAACTGAGCATTTATGAATATTTTTTATACATATGGTGTAAATGCTTTGGTATTTTCATAAGGGAAGTTGGGGTAAACATACCAGTTCTGCAGCTGGTGCAATGCATGGGGGCCCAGGGGGTGAGGGCTCAGTTTGCCTTGCACCTGCAGAGTTATGAGTTATTTGTTATGCGTTTGAAACAATTTTATTTATAAGCAGCTGCCCAGGCCCTGCTTCAGTGTTTACTTTTCCATGCAAGGGGTAGGGGAGAAGTATAAAGGGTCCGACTTGGAAGCAGTAGTGTCCTGATAGACACTCACAAGGCAGCCCCTCCCTCGGGCTGTACATACACTCACCCCGCACCCATCGACTATAGGTGTCACCAGTCAGGTGACTGTTAATAAAAAGGGCTGGGCGCACAAGCCTAAGGCCAGTTCCACCCACAAACCATTAGTGACCATTTCAAATTATTAGCAAGTGGCCCTAGGGCCCAAGACATAACAGAGGCGTACCAGCTTGCAAAGCAAGGCTGGCATAGACACTGGCTCAGCTACTGTTACAAGATATGAATCTGCTGCTGCTTTGTGATTGGATAAGACGTCCATTTACAAAGCTGATACATTCATAAGGTCGAACGTGTTTTCAGTGCAACTGCGGCACCAATCATGAGAGCCCCCTGCAACTGTGGGCATGTGCAGCAGGGCTGAGGGCTGATGTGCAGACAGTTAACCTAGAGGTGAACTTAGGATCCGTCAAACCCTTATATTTTAAGCCGAAGTTCTGTGATTTGAAGCGAACGATGTGAAGTGCTGCAGGTGACATGAAGGTTGGCTACGGTCCCCCTGGAAAATTATTATGAGTATTCTGTTCTCTCGTTCTGTCCCCTTCTTTTCTTTGTGTTGTCCTGAGGGGCGCCTGGGAAGGCCTCACGTATCTATAAATGCTGACGGCTGCTCTTGTGCTGCTGTCCCCAGCTTGGTTGTCTTAGTACTTGGCATTGGGGCATAAAAAACAGGAGATTTTGTCAACCCACTCCACTTCTTCCATTGTCCAAGTAGAGATGCCTGGCATAGAGGATTTCAACGACCCTCACTCAGGTAGAGGAGAACTGGTGCAGGTACCAGTCACTAAGGCTTGCAGAGATAGAGGTGCCTGGCAATGCATCAGGTCTTTCACTCAATGCCCTCTTGGTTACCTATTGCTGTATTCTCATTTTGTGGCTGCAACTAACCCACCCCAACCCAATTCCATTTGCCCCTCCTTGTGCAGGTGCCAGGCAATTTCATGCTTTTGGATTCCTCACTACAGTTGCTCTGGTTCAGGTACCTATCACTGAGACTCACTATGCTCCCTCAGTCCCCTTGCCCCTTTATGAACATTTTTTAAAATATATAGTGAGTTCAGTACCTCTGTTTGTGAACGGGTGTCCAACATTGGCCAGTAAGGTCGCAGTCATGCTGGATTTTCATGATATTTGGTTGGTGGTGGCTCCTCCACTAAGGCGGAGGAGTGTTGCCCTACTGCTATTTGAGCATTGCAAGAAAGAAAAAGAAAATGGTAATAATGAGCCGTATTTACCATTTTATTTTTCTGCAAGGAACTGAGCCAGGTCGGGTTGGGCAGAGCTTGGCAGAGTGAGGAGTGTTTTTTGCACTCCTTAAGTGCACTTGACTGTTTGGTCTGGTCAAACAGTCATGCGCACTTGCCATGTTCTCCATTGGGCTGTGTTGCACAACTCCGAGGAGAACATGCCCAGCCTTCCCCAGGCACTGCCTGAGCATCCAAATGGGACGCTTGACTCAGACCAATCACGACACTGGTCCTGCAACTTTGTGATTTGCTGGGTGAGCCTGCTTCCATAGAGAACGAAGAGGACAGAGGAGAGTCGTGCGGCTGCTGAGGTGAAGAGAAGGTAAGTTTGTTTAATTTTTGTATCCATTCCACCACCCCCTCCCCTCCACCCCACCACCCCTCTTGGAGGCAGCCGCCACTGCCCCTTGCAGATAAGAGGGCATACAATGCATTTAAATTTGAATCAGTTTTGCATTTGGTAGTTCTCCTTAAAACGGACATGGCTCTGGACCTCATGGAGCAGCACTAGACATTCCAATATTTTCCTTTGCTCGTCTGGGCAGGTTACATGCTAAGCACGTTTTGTATAATGCATGAGGCTCGGGGGCTTTTTCTGGTCAGTGCCGGAACATTGGGAGGTTCTCTGCAATGAGAGAACTTACTGAGCACAGCCTGCCTAATGCCCAAGAATGTTGGCCTCACTCTGCAGTCATGTAAACACAAGCTAGCTTTGCACTCTCTCTCCATTCACGTCGCTCAGTCCACTCTTACTAACTCTTCCTCTTTTGATCTCTTTCTCTCCCTCTTCCCCTTCTTTCTATCCTCCATTGTTCCCCTCTTCTCTCTATTTTTATTTCTGTTGAACTCTCTCCCTACCTTCTCATTCTTCATATTTCCTTCTATCATTCTCTCCCTTGTATCGTTTCCTCTCAGATGCACCCAGGTCTTTTGTACATGGGTGCAGGGCTCAGTGCAGCTGGGCAGTTTGATGTGGTCTTCAAGGCGAGCTTATCATTAATCTATTTGCTTAGCTAGGAGCCCCTTTTATGGTTTGCACGTTTCATTTATTTAAAAAATATTAATGTACAATTGCACATTGTTCCATAAACATCTCCTGGCTTACAAAGTGCCACACAACATTCTAGTAGCTACCAAGGAGAACATTTATACAGTATGATGGACTAGACATAACCGCTCAAATCCCACTCCCTATTTACCCTCTACCCCTATACGATTTACTTTTGTGAAATTTGGCATGAGTAACAGTTCAACTCTGTGGACCATCCCCAAGTTTGTGTTTCAGTGATGAATCTCACTTGGGTTTATGCTTGTTAAAGTGAGTGCATGCAATCCAGGAGAAGGACTCTTGGGTATCTGGGACAAGTAAGCTATCTATCGGGCATATTATCAAGGAACGGCTTTGAAATTATCGCCGCCTTAGCGGCAGGAAACTGCCGCTAAAACAGCGATAATGGGCTTGATAATATGCCGAAGAGAATTCCAATAGAAGCCCATTTCCTAGGGCTAACATGGGATTCTATTGGAATTCTCCACGGCATATTATCAAGCCCATTATCGCCGTTTTAGCTGCCGCTAAAGCGGCGATAATTTTAACCCCATTCCTTGATAATATGTCCCTAAGTTCCGTACACATTAAGTTAATTCATATTCCTCATGTCCTTTCAAACTGAGCTTCCCGCTTCTCCAAGGATGCAAAGAGCCTCTCCATACTTGGGGGCATATTATCAAGACCGGCATTAAAAATTACCGCTGGTTTAGCGGCAGAAAACTGCCACTAAATCAGCGATAATGGGCTTGATAATACGCCCATGAGAATTCCAATAGAAGTCCTTGTTTTGGTGTCAACATGGGCTACTAATGGAATTCTCCAGGGCATATTATCAAGCCCATTATCGCCGCTTTTGCGGCAGTTTTCTGCTGCTAAACTGGCGATAATTTTAAAGCCGTACTTGATAATATGCCCCCAAGTAAAGCCAAAGTCTTTGAAGTTGTGTCCCATACTCCGATGTTTGCTCCTTGTCTCAAAGTGCCGTTATGGCCTGCTGCACTGCACATACCTCCCTGGTGTTGGCCTTGCCCTTCATGGATCGTAGGGAAAATGTCAGCTGGTGTGGAACGCCCAATAAAATATGCAGGGAATCATCGTATGTCAGTTGCAAACATATTGTAAATACTAGTGAGTCCCTTTCTAAAATAGCATAAATGAATTTTACTGTACTAAAGGCACTAAGCTACTTTTAAGTTTCTTTTAACTTACCTGCTCCCACTGACTCTCTGGTCTGCCGCGGTCTAGCCAACTGAGTTTAGGAAGTCACCGAAAACACCCTCCATTTCACTTGTACACCGTCATTGGGTGGTTAGCTGCATAGTTTCGTCGCACCTCCGTTATTAAAAAAAGATGACAGGGCAGATGCGCCGCGATCAAACCAGGGAGGCTCCGGCACTGAAACGCTTTTTATGGAGCTTTAGCAGGACTGTCTCGCTTTTTCAAATAGCGTGATTTAATTTGACTGCACTGAAGGCCTTAAGCTACTCTTTACATTTGTTTAACTTACCTGCTCCCACTGACTTCCTGGTTCACAACAGGCTAGTCCATTGAGCGGAGGAAGTCCCTGTACACACCCTCACTTCTGCCCGTATGGCATCATCAGGGGGTTAGCAGTATAGTATCGCCGCATCTCCACTAATAAAACAGATGTCAGGCCGGACACTCAGCGGACGCGCACAGTGGGTGTGCCAGGCAAGCCCATCTGTGCCCGTCCGCAGACGAATCAGGAACAGCTCCATCCCCCCTGTCCCTTTCTTGCCAGACCACACATGTGGGATAGTGTACTCAAAGAACAACCTTATATTATTGCAGCCATCCGATATGTTTGATATTTGCATCACTCTCCATCCAGGATTAGAGATAAAAAAGCAATGTATGTGACGATCCCCACATGAATGAAAGCATCTTATTATTTATTTTTTTTATTTAGTGCGTTTTTATAACGCGGGGACATTACCCGAAGATGTCAGAGTGCTGTACAATAGAGCCAGTTACATTACAAGAGAACATGCTCTTAAACTTAAAAGTATCAGCAGGGGCACTTAACGCGAAGAATTGGAATACACAAACTGGCCTGCCTGACCCTAAAATGGCGGCCGCGAAAGACACGAAAGTCACATAGGGTAGAGAAATCGAATCTTTTATAACAGGTCCTAAAATGAAGAAAACATCCTGATAATACTCCTTCTACATAGTGGGAGTCTGAGAGCAGGTTCACGCCAGGAGTACCAGGGAATCTAAGAGCACGAACCGACTTGCCTGACACCAAAATGGCGACTATAAAAGACTTTTACAATTGAAAATCAAGAGCCTTTCGAGCATTAGGACTCTCTAATGTTGAGGAACATGCCAGAATGAGGAAAACATCCTTAGAATACTGCCAACTTAAAGTGAGCCATCCCACGATAGGAACAAGAAGAAATTTCCACAGGAAAACACCCAAAATGGCAAAAAAGAAATAAAGCAATTGACAGAGGACTAGCAGAAGAGTAAAAAGAGAAAAATGAGTATACAACACAACAGAAGCAAACTAAGGCAAAGGAAAGAGAACTATTAAGTGAATAGAAAGAGAGAACGGACCTCAATTTTTAGGAAAAGTGCTACTCCGGCGGACATCTTGATACACTAGAAACAACAAGTAGACGATACCCCAAATATCTATTCACTAGTCATATAGAAATCCTCAAATATGGAGGACAACTACCTAGAACTAGCAAGCAGGAATGCTCATATCATAAAATACCCAGCCAAGATCTCCAAGAATGCAGCCAAAAAATTCAAACACAACCTTATGAGGAAAAACCCGGACACCCTGATCTCTGACAATGCCTACTGCGCGGTTAATGGCTCCATCACAAAAGACTTGATTTTCTTCACTAGAAGAACAGCAAAATGGCGAAACACCGTTATAAAGATGTTGAATATAAAATCCTCAACTAACATCCCACATGGTACCAAATTCATGACCAAAGCATCACAGAGAATAAAAGCTAACCTTTGCATAACTATCTTCAAGAACGGAATAGTGATGATCCAAGCTTCCAACAACGAACTAGAAAAATTTGACGAGATATTCTTAACATTAAAAAGAAATGTAGAAAACTCAAGTCCAATACAACACAAAAGACCACTAGCAGACTATTTAGTCACATCTGACATTACCACCATTGCTGGCAGTCCAACTAGAGAACACCTGGAACTCTCGCAACCAGAAGACACCATCCCACCACTACTTCAGGGTCCTATAGAAGATAACCCAGTCCCACGTGACTGCACCACCACAATTAACACACTAACCGAAGAATTACTAGAACCAGATCAACCTTCGCAAACCGGAGACACAATTCAACCACAGCTCCAGAGACCGCCAGAAGACTATCCAGCCTCAAACGTCTCAAACATCGCACCCAGCACACCGACTAGAGATCTCAGGGAACCAGAACACTCCACGCAACTAGAAGACACAATCAGAATAGAAATCCCGTTGATATGTAATAACACAGAGAGAAAACAAAATGCCCATAGCAACAGAGAGCCTACTCTGAAAGAAGAAGCAACCTTAGACAGCTTACTTACAGAATCAGACAACCCACCGCAACAAAAAAGCATCTGCGAAGCAGGAGGCCCAACATTTGAGAACATTAATCAGAGAAAGGAAATGCATGTACATCACGAGTACAAGAGTACAGATAATGACCATTGGGAAGAAATGAAGCCGCACATCAGTGTCAAAACATCTTATAGGAGCAAATTACAAAATGAAAACCTGGAAATAGCTAACTCGGAAAGAACCGCCCATTCTATACCACTAAATTTGTCTACACTAAGCTCTCCTAGAGCGTCAGACTCCTCAATCAAGACCTCAGGAACACAAAACAAAGATAGAGACTTAAACAAGCCAAACAATAGTAATATAATTAACCGTCACACGGGCAAACAGAACAAGACCCAGATGTAAAACGCAAAACTTAAACTGGGGAACAGAAGACGCGAACCGCTAAATGGGCAGAGGACCATTCCCGATACATCACCCGGGTTCATGAGAAGAAAGATCACAGAGCTCCAAACACAAATGAACAATCTAGCACGGGATTTACGAAGCACCCTCATAGGAATATAAAGACTTCGGGATATCACAGGAAATACCCACACAGAAGTCGAACACATCCGAAAACTATTACATACATCTCAAGGTAAGGGCAAAAAGATGGCTATGCCAATTTCAGGAAGACAAAACAGACCAAATAGGATCCAGAACTTTTTAACCGAAGAAGAGACTCAAGCCTTAGTACGCGATTATGAGTCTAATGAGAACAGTAGAGGGGAGGAAATCAAAAGGGTGCCGATAGATGCCAATAGAATTCCAAAGCGGAATGGAAGGAAACCTAATCATAACAACCTGCAAAAAGTCCAACTGATCACTGAACCGCACAATATCAACTCATGTACAACAGAAAAATCCCTCAAATGCCTACTGCTGAACTGTCGATCTGCAGCTAAACATGCATCTGACATAGCTGACATCATTATTAACCAGGAAATAGACATAACAATCCTCACGGAAACATGGCTATCTGAATCGTCGTCCCCAGTCTTGGACCTCCTGGTAACCCCCCTCTACAACATTGTGAGACTTGACAGACAAAAGAAGATAGGTGGAGGTATAGCCTGCATACACAGATCGGACGTAGAAGTTAGCCAAATTCAAGCCGACCCTTTAGAGAATTGCGAGTACCTAGGTCTCAATATAAGATCAGCTAACAAACTAAATTGCATTCTACATGCACTATACCACCCACCAGGAAACAACAACAATGTGACATTCATCGAGCAGCTAATGGAGATAATCACGGCATACACTAACTCAGACGCAAACAACATATTTTTAGGTGATTTTTATCTACACTGGAACGACAACAACGACAAACAGGTCAACATTCTGAAAGACTTCTTAACCGATCTAAATCTATCCCAGGCAAGCCTACAACCAACACATTCGAAGGGAGCAACATTGGACTGGATAATATCTAAAAAGGAAAATATCTCAATTCTCGCAATAGAGCCGTGCGACTGGTCAGACCACTATGCCATAACCTTCATGATACCTACATGGATGAAGACACAAACCACTCAACCAATCAAAATCAAACGATGGATGCGCGATACCAGAGACTCGAACATGGAACTTCTAACCGAAAGATGCAAGAAAGAACTAAACTTACCTCTCAACGTGCAAAATGTGGATGAGCTCACGAACCATTACACCACCTCTGTAACGAAAATTGTCAACTCCACCATGCCTTTAAGTTGAAAAGAGTAACTGAGAAGGATAAAAACCCATGGTTCAATGGATCTTTGAATGAAGATAGACGAAAACTAAGATGTGCGGAAAGAAAATGGAGACAACACTCATCATCCCCGGAGCTGAAATCCCTCAGAAGAATCAGAAAAGAATACAACAAAAAGATCCTCAACGCAAAAAAGGATTTTATTAGAAATTAACTACACAATGCCAAAAACAGACCACGGAAACTGTTTGAGATCATAAAACAACAATCAAACAAGCAAGCCAAATCTGCCCAAGAAGTCGTTAAAACGCAATTAAGCTGCAAAGAATTTTCCAACTTTTTCATAGACAAAGCCAACAAGATGGAAAGAGAACTTAAGATGGCAGCAGACAACCCTATCGACCACACACAATCATGCAACATCACTACTCCAAAAGATGGGAATAGGGAGATAAAAAACAAAGCACATTGGGACACCTTCAAATTATTGAATCAATACGACATTGCCAAAACGCTAGCGGACATCAAACCCAACAACCACTATAATGACCCACTACCGGCAAAATGCCTAAAAGAAATCAACCATATCGTGATCCCTATTTGGACAGAAATCGTAAACGCCTCTCTTTCCCAGGGGATCCTTCCAGAATGCCTTAAACAGGTCAAGTAGTACCAATCATCAAAAAACCTACAGCGGACCCAACAGATCCAAACAACTATCGTCCGGTGACCAACATTCCACTACTGGCCAGAGTAATAGAGAAATGTGTACAGAATCAGCTGAGCCAGCATATCAACAATTACTCATTATTAGATGACTGCCAATCAGGATTCAGAACAGGTCACAGTACAGAAACAGCAATCCTACACATTGTCGATGATGCACTCCAAGCCCTAGATCAAAACCGATCTTGTCTTCTCATCCTCCTCGACTTATCTTCAGCATTTGATATAGTCAACCACGGAAAATTGCTGAACAGACTCCAGGACAGGATGGGAATATCTGGCAAGGTACTGAAATGGTTCGAGTCCTTCCTACATAATAGAAGTCAGAGATTCCTGGTCAACCAATCTCTCTCACCTGCATGTCCAAACACAATAGGAGTACCTCAAGGAACCACGCTATCTCCATCACTGTTTAATTTGTACATCGAACCCCTCACAGAAATCCTGAGAAATTCCAAAATATCTTCCCACATGTATGCGGATGACACGCAGATCTACATCAAGATCGAGAACATGGAAGACATCATCTTAATGTACGATGCCCTCAAAATGACATTAAAATGGCTAACTACCAATCATCTGAAGCTAAACGCACACAAAACGGAATTCTTACTCATCTCTCCACAAAAGAACCAATCAGAAATGAAGGAATGGACGAAAACTATCACAGCGTTAAATTGCACTCCCACGCTAGTTGATTCGGCGAAATCACTTGGAATCACACTGGATGAGAACCTAGATATGAAAGCGAACATCAAAGCAATGGCAAAAAATGCCCGTTTTTATCTGAACTATTTAAGAAAAATGAAAGCATTTTTAACGGAGACGGATCTAAAACTAGCAGTTCAATCTCTAGTTATCTCGAGGATCGAATATGGATGTACTACATTAGCAGGCTTACCAAAAATCTCCATAGCACCGCTAAAAGCTTGTCTCAACGCAGCAGCAAGACTGATCTCAGGATCGAGGAAATTTGACCATATATCCCCGCACCTGAAATCCTTAAATTGGCTGCCCTACGAAGCTAGAATTCAGCTAAAAATGGCATGCATTACACATATAGTGATTCATTACAACACACCAAGATACCTAGCTCAGAAAATTGAAATATCGGGAAGAAACAGACCGGCCAGGAAGGCCAAGAAGCTGATGCTGAGACCAGCCATCTTCAAGAAGAAGAAAACCTACGACAGAGCTTTTTCCGGAGCAGCCCCCAGAATTTGGAACTCTATCCCTCCGAGCATTAGAAAAATTCCGAACACCGCAACATTTAAGAGGGAAGCAAAGATCTTCTTCATGAGCAAGTTCCTGCCATAAATAAACAGGTCATAATCTAAGCCTGTATCAGAGAGGACTACTCTACAACATTCGGGAAGAAACTAGGAAATCGCCAACTCTATATTGATACGAGCGGTCGACATGATACTATTCCTGGACCTAATAAACACAAGGAACTATGAAAAAGTCATTAAAACATTATTATACAGGAGAATATATTTATTACTGATCCTACCTCAGTTTTTTTTTTTGTATATCCACTGTGTTTCTTGTATTGTACATTACCTATTTTACTTCTCGTTACCCTCCTTTCATCTAGAATGAGAGGAAGGACACCTATAGAACTTATATTCTGTAATTTCATATTCTATTGTCATGTGAAGCGCTCTGATACCCAAGGGTCTTGTTCGCGCTATACAAAACTTTAAATAAATAATAATAAATAAACAGTGGAAACACAATACAACATTACAAACTAAAAATGAAGGTTACATAAACACAAAATCCAACCAAGCACGCAGGAGAGAGGAATTTACAGGGAGGGGAATAAAAAATACAAATTTACAATGAGTGAACTTCCAAGAGGGTCCTGAGCAAGACAGTATTAGTTCTGAAAGTGTCCTTTGAAAGAGGTGCGATTTGAGATCAGCTTTGAAGATCCGGGTAGAGGAGGTGGCACGGAGCAATGGGGGAAGTGAGTTCCATATTCTCACCCCATTGCCTGAGAAGGATTGTTCAAAAAGGGGGTGGTGATGGACAGAGTATCTGAGTTAATCAGAACACTCCCACCCAGTCAACAGATCAGGGCTTGATCCATCACCATTTTTTAGCTCACTGCAGCCAGGTTCTGAACTGGGATGGTGCAGTGAGCTAAAAAACGGTGATGGATCAAGCCCTGATCTTTTGACTGGGTAGGAGTGTTCTGCTTAATTCAGATACTCTGTCCATTACCACCCCCTGTTATGAATTGAGAAGGATTGTGGCATCGATCATTCCCTTTTGAAGACGGGGGGGGTTCAAGCAGAAGCTTTTCCACATTGCGCGAGGGTCGCAAGCCTCCGGACAATTTCAGTTTGTTTTCCAGGTAATGAGGGGAGGACATGTGCAAGGCTTTATGCGTGATGCAGGCAGTGTTGTAGATAGATCTTGCCTCGACCGGAAGCCATCGAAGAGAGGACAGGATAGGAGTGATGTGGTCACTTCGTTTAGAGCCTGTAATGAAGCGAGCTGCTGAATGGAGGATAGATTTGAGAGGGGAGAGGTGAGATTTAGGTAGGCCCGTCAGAGGAGAATTGCGATAATCCAGTCTTGAGAGAACCAGCGATTGTACCAAGGTTGTTAAGCCTTTCTCCTGGGAAAACCGATGGATCCTCCACAGAAGGCGCAACTGATATTGTGCGTTCTTGGTAATAGAGTTGATGCGGGAGATTAGGTTGAGTCTTTTGTCAAGTATGACACCTAGGGATTTCGCGCTGTCGACAATGATGGGTTTGTTGTTGAGTAAGTTCAGCTGATCCATCCACGACTGAATGGGAGTAGGTGAGAGAGAGGTAGAAAGGAGGAATTCCGTTTGGGCGGGATTTAGAATGAGTTGGTGAGCTAACAACCAGTTGTGAATGGAGTTGAGAGTGGAGTTGAGTAGTGAGAGATTGTGTGCGGAAGACACCTTGAGGTAGATTTCAGTGTCATCCGCATAAATGGTAATGGATCCCAGATTTGCTTAGGAGGTTCCCCAATGTTTCCAGGTGGAGATTAAACAAGGTGGGTGCCAGGATAGAACCTTGAGGGACACCTTGACCTACAGCCAATGGAGATGAAAGATTGTTCGCTATCTTAATCATTTGGGATCTGTCCAAGAGGAAAGAAGCAAACCATTTCAGCACTGTGCCATCCAATCCCATTCTCTGTTGAAGAGTGTTGAGGAGGGTGCTATGATTAACAGTGTCAAAGGCTGCAGAGAGCTCTAGAAGAATCAGAAGACACGATTCCCCAGAATCGAGTAAATGCAGCGCATCATCAATCACTTGCAGCAGGGCTGTTTCAGTGCTGCAATTTTGGATGAAGCCAGATTGGAAAGCGTTGAGGAGATTATTATCCATAATGTGTAGGGCAAGTTGTTTCGCAACACATTTTTCAGTGATTTTTTAAAGAAAAGGGAGGTTGGTGATAGGGCGGAAGTTGTTGAGGTCGTTTGCATCAGCTGAGGTTTTTTTTTAGAAGAGGGGTAACCTGACCTGATTTAAGGTCAAAATGTTGCCAGGTGACTAAAGATTTCCTCTCCTCAAAGGGGGTGGAGTGGGCGACCTGATTCACCAGGGCTTTCACCTTTTCATCAAAGAAAATAGCGAAGTCGGCTGCTCTCTTTGAGGAGTCCTCTGGCTTAGTAGTTAGGGGAGAACAGTTAGGGTTTTTGATGAGGTCAAAAAGTTTTTGGGGTCTGTTTTTGGCAGATTCGGGGAGGGATCTGAAATATGAAGCTTTTTCGTGGAAGATGTGGTTGTGGTATTTGGATCTTGCTGAACGTAACCAAGAGAGATTGGAGGTGGAAGGAGATTTTCTCTAATGTTTCTTCAGGTTTCTAAGGTTTTTCCTTTCTTCGTAGAGAGTTTTATTGAACCAAGGGGGTGGGTCTTTGCCTTTTGCTTTGGAGTGGACTACCTTGTCAATTTCGACAGCTAGGACTGAGATGCACTGAGAGGTGAGAACGTTGACATCCATGTTGGGGTGAAGTCTAGGAAGTGACCACATAGTCACAAAAAGTCTCAAGATCAATGTTTTAGTGTTGCGGAACCTGGTAGTTGTTCTTTTAGGTTGACAGAGCGTTATAACGTGCGAGAGATGAAAATGGAAGGGAACAAGGAAGCGGTCAGACCAGTCTACATGGATAGTAGTCAGCAGGTCTGCTTTGGATATACCAAGATCCAAAATTGAGCCCTTGGAATGAGTGGTTTCCGAGCAATGTTGGAAGAGTGGTTTCCGAGCAATGTTGGAAGAGATTGTTAGCTGAGAGAAAGGTGGCAAGCTTGATGGCAGCCAAGTCTTCCAATTAGCCCCAATGGAGATTAAGATCACCCAAGAAGATCTTCCTGTCACTTTGAGAAAATTGGTCACTGATGAAGTCAGTGTGTTCCTCAACAAAGGCAGAGCAGTTACCGGGCGGGTGGTAGATGACATGGAATCTAAATGGTGAGCCATGATGTATTTGCAGTTCTAGGGATAGGCATTCGAATATGAGGAAAGGGATGGTAGGGAAGGCTTTCATTTGAAGGGAAATCCTGAAGATGATAGCGACACCGCCCCCAATTTTGTCTGATCTCTCATTTCTGAGGATAGAGTAGTCAGTGGGTACCAGAAGATCAAACAGAGTATGAGAGGAGTCATTAAACCAGGTCTCAGTGAGGAAGAACATGTCAAGATTCTGGAGGGTGATAATGTCAGAAATTTCCAATTTGTGTTTGATTGCAGATCTGCAGTTGAGGAGCAAGCAGTGCAATTCTGATGCAATCGTTTTGGTGACAGGGGTGTTAGGACTGTTAAGGGAGATAGGGATGAGATTCTTGAATGAGGGTGCCCGGTACGAGAGAGGCTGGTAGGATCTGACAGAGGAGATGGTCTGAATAGTGAACTGCGTAGAATTCTTAGGAGAGGAAGGTGGAGGGGGGTGATGCTGGTGGTCTTGTAGCTGGCTAGTAAGTTGGAGGTGTCTGTATAGGACAGACTGTGATTGGCTTTATTGGGGCGCGGGAGCACGGAACTCCTCTGGAGGATATTAGGGAAGGGGGACAACTTGGGGCTTAAAAGTAAGATGGACGCTACAAGCTGCGCAATAGAAGAGATGAGAGAATCAAGTTTGCTGTCCAGGGAGAGGAGAGCTGAGCACAGAGTGTTGGGTAGCACGATGGATAAGGGCAGGAGTGCAAAGGGTGAGGGGGGACTGGGAGGGGTAGGGGAATGGGCTAAGGGAGGAGGTGCAGAGGGGCGATTGAGGACGGGGAGGGATGGAGGAGTAGGAAACGGGAGGGAGAGTAGGGAGTGAGGGGGGACGGGGAAAGGTGGGGGAACGAGATAAGGGAGGAAGTGCAGAGGGAGGAGGGGAGGGGTGGGGGAATGGGTGGGGACTTGGGGAGCAAGAGTAAAAGGGGGGGAAGGTGGTGAGCGTTGGGAGTGGAGGGTAAAACAGTGGTGGGAAGAGAAATATTTGAACTGGTGTTGAACAGAGGGGAGGAGTAGAGGTCACCAATAGGAGGAGAAAGTTGAGGAGTAGGCGGGGGTCAGGTGAAGGCCAAAGGTAAAGGGATAGGACAGGAGAAGAGGCTGAACAGGGAGGGGGGACAGGGGGATGAATGCCAAGGGTGCATGGAGAAGAGAGGAGAGGGGGCTGAACAGGCGGGGGAAGGAGGGGGGTCCCTGAAAGGCAAGGAATATGGGGAGAAGAGAAAGGATGGTGCTGGACAGATACTGTAGGTTAAGAACGGTGGATGAAGGGGGACAGGTAAGAGGTGGAATGGGGGATTGGGCTAGATGGAACTTGAGGGAGTAAAGGACTGCAAGGTTAGAGGGAGAAACGAGGAAGGAATTGTCAAGGAGGGAGACATGGTTGGGAAGCAAAGAAAGAAGGAGGGGAGGTTGAAGAGAGAAGGAAGGTGAGACATGGTTGGGAAGCGGTGGAAGAGGGAGGGGAGGTTGAAGAGAGAAGGAGGGTGGAAGAGAAGAATTTGGGGGATGGGGAAGAGCAGAAAGGGATGGGGTGAGCGGGGGAGAGAAGGGGGAAGGTAAGGGAAGTTGATCTGTAGGCCTGGTTGTAAAACAGTCGGAATAAGAAGGGGGGAGGTTGGTTGGAATAAGGTGGAGGCAAACGCGTTAGCAACTCGGGCAGGTGCAGGGTAAGGAGGGGGAGTGGATGCCAGAGGCAAAGCAGACGGGATAGGGGAGGAACATATTGGGAAGGGGTAAGAATGGGCATTGAGGGAGCAAAAGTAGGGGGAAATAAAGGGTAGGCCTGTGACTCCCGGGAATGTGGCCTGATGGAGTATTGGGGAGTCAGGGGGGGAGGAAGGGAGAAAGGAAAGGAGCTCAAGGAAGACTCTAGGGAGATCATATTTGAATGGGTTGGACGAAGGGAGTGGAAGAGATGGTCAAAGAGAAACAGGAGTCTGTAGCTTGTATCATGACAGTGCCATTATTGTAAAGTGTAATGGTAAGAGAGCCATTAAAGCTGGCAGAGGGGGAAATTTGTTGCCGCTTTCCATGCGGGATAGATGAGGAGGAGGAGACATTGAGGGGATTGTAGTAGCTGGTGGACCAGGAAGGGATATTGTGAGTGTAAAAATGTAAGTCATTTTTGCGCTTCCCTAGGCACCCATTATGGAATTGATCAACAAAGAGGGAATCGGGGAACTGTTCAATGGTGTTGTGCTTGAACCGTTTTGCTGCTGCTTTGGATAGATTAGGGGGATAAATGGCTTTGAAGCAGTTAACTCCGGACTTAATTCGAATGGAAGCCATGATAGGGAGGGGAGGGACCACTAGGGTAGCAATAGTGCAAAGAAGAAAAGGATGAGGAGGCGCATATTCCGGAAGTCGAGTGAGTATAATCCAAAAAGAGTGTGGACAGGAGGCGACTAGAAATGCAGGGCAAGGGACTCTGGTCTAATTCCCCTCTAAACCATCATACCAGAGGGATGGAAGGCTAGCTTATCTCCAGTGGCGGAGAGGGAGTAGGATCACAATGGGGCCAAGACCTACCACCCAGGGATTAGGACTTACAAGTATTGAGATCTGCCTGGAAACTGGAGTCCCCTAGAGGATCACAGTGATAGGTAGAGACATTTATCCTGACCTGGATCGAAACACCAGACGAAGGCTGCTCTACGGGCAGGGAGATGGCTGCTGTAGTAGCCAAACCAGTGGGGAGGTTTTACTAGTTAAGCAGAGACACAGGTGGTTGGAAGGCAAGTAGAGTAGGACCGATAGGAGGGAATCCTTGGCCACCCGAGATAGGCCAGCTGGCCAGACTGAAAGAAATGTCCAGGACTGGTGACTGACTCCAAGTCGTCGTCTTCTTCTCCAAGCATCCCAAGCCCTTTCACTCACTCAAGTGGCTTGTGGAGACCTAATGGGGCTTGTATTGTTGCCCATGAGACTTGTCAATGAGACTTCCCCGATGAGACCTGTACTCAACTTTTGCTGTAATGTGGCTCGATGATGTGAACAATTCCACTGGCGGCCATCATAGGGTCAGGCATGGGGTGGGTGTCCTTTCATATCCCCACTTCTGTGTGCCCTTCACCATGTGGTGGGACTGGTCTTGGGACCCCTCTGGGACTGCTACCACTCCTTCAGGGAGCCTGTGGGATGCCCTCCATGTCGTAGCTGCAGGAGGGAGAAACGACTGCCATTTTAAGGTCAGGCGGTGCGCCTCAGGACCACCTCCCTACTCACTCTACTATCTCATCATGGGACCCCCACACCTCCGTACCGTCTCACCAAGGGTATAATGTCAGAGGGGGGGGTCCTTCAGGTATCAGCCGATCTCTGCTGCAGAGACTTCATGCGCGTTAATCCGGCACTTCGACACCCGTCTCCAGGCTCTTTCCCAACTTCTTGCCTTTAAACGTTTTCTGCCGCAAGCCGCCTCCTCTGCTGTTGGGCTGTATCCCAACTCCTCCGTGCAGCGCTACTCAGCCTCCAGCCCCCTCCAGTACCTCCACTGCTAATAAGCAACTGATAGAACATCCCATTAAGTGTGCCCTCATCAATTCAAGATCATTAGCAAAAAATTGCTATGAAATTTTAGATTTTATCGAGCAACACAAGATAGATGTTATATTTATAACAGAAACCTGGTCCAAGGCTTCCTCGGAATCTGAACTAATTATAGCTACCCCTCCAGGTTACACAACCATCACCTACGACCGCATAGATCACAGAGGAGGTGGGATTGCAATTATTTCAGGAGAAAATTTCAAAGTTTCCTGCGATCTCACTTCCGCAAAATTCTGAATGTGAAGTGCTTGTTTTTAAAATAAAATTAGATGGAAAAAAACCTTTAATGGAATACTACTGTACCAACCTCCGATTACAAAGTCTCACTTCCTAGAAGTATTAGGCTCCTACTTAGAAACTCGATTTAAGACCACAAATGTCACTATTCTCGGTGACCAGTTATCACCTAGAAAATTCAAATGACTCAGAGGTCAATAATCTAGTAGATTACATGTATTCTTTTGGGCTTAAGCAAATAGTTATACCTCACATTAGGCCGGACGCACTCTTGATGGGATCTTTACAGATCAACTATCCCTCCATTTCCAGGTGGCTTTACCACTAGTATGGTCTGACCAATACACCATACTATTTAATCTTCCCTCCTCTAACCTGGCCAGCTCTACTGCCTTTCTTCTGCCGCCATGTACAACGTGGCCCTGGCACAAAAATGACTTTGCCAGGTTAATGAACTCTCTATCTGCTTCTGACTCATTTCGGATAACAGACATTTAAATGATGGCAGAAAATTACCACTCTTGGCTATCTAAAGCCATAAATAATCTAGCCCCAGGGGCCACAACAACCAGCCAATATAAAAAACCCTCAGAACCGTGGTATTTTCCTAACCTCAAAGAACAAAAAAAAGATCGTCCGTAAGCTAGAACAGAACTGGAGATCAAACTATACTAAGGAAGACAAAATCAGATACAAGCAAGCTCTAAAAACCTATAAATCTATTATTTTTGTGAACAAATCGGTTTACTTTTCTGAAAAAATTGAATCAGCAAAAAAATAAACGAAATGATTATTTAGAACAGTCATGGCACTGTCAAACACAGTTCAAACTAAGATGACCAATACCAACCAAGATTTCTGCAACACCCTAGAAAAACCCTTTCAGACTAAAGTACTCAGCGTTTATTCAACTTTTTCCTCAAACACTCCTAGACCAGTTAACAAACATAACCCCCAACCAGAAATGGACTCACAATGTCACTTTTCTAACTTCACTCTTTTATTCCAAGAACAAATGAAGAACCTCTTATTAAGTACCAAATCAGGTTCTTCAGATGGCCCATGCTATCCCAAAGTGTTACATTCTGTAACAGAGGTTATTTCTGCACAACTTATTTTTAATGAATGTATTATTACAGGCATTTGCCCAAAATTATGGAAGAGAGAAGCAATCCTCCCACTTATAAAAAAAAAGACCACTCTTCCAGCATCCACTCTTACAAACTATCGACCCATATCACATCTGCCTCTGCCAGCTAAAATCCTGGAAAAAGCCCTCAATCAGCAACTTTGTGCCTTCTTAAATTAAAACAGTTTGCTAAATGATTCGCATTTCGGGTTTCGGAGCCAGTACCGCATCAAATCATCCCTCATAATAGCCGCAGAGATTATTAGTTCTTCTGTAGACAAAGGAGACAGTGTGGCCTTGATATTTCTGAATCTCCCTGCAGCGTCTGATACTGTCAATCATTGTATTCTGATTGATTGCTTGCATGAGCTAGGAATTAGAGACAAAGATATCGCCTTTTTAACAACATTTTTGACAGACAGGGAACAATATACAACCCTAGAATAATGTGTCCCTAAAAAACATGGAATCTTCCCTGTGGCATCCCTAGAGGGCTGTTATTAAGACCCACCTTATTTAATTTGTATATTAGACCCTTGGTTAAACTTATCAGAACATTTAGGTTCTCAGTGGTCTCCTACGCAGACAACACACAAATTGTGGTGTCTGCCTCCGGAAGTCCGGTCCATACAGCCTCTCATTTCCATCTCTGTATGGAAAACATCAGTATTTGGATGGCAAAAAACTGCCTAAGCTAAAACTCAGGTTAAACCGAAGTTTTGCTCTTCGAAAATAATACTAACTTTTGGTCCCCAGACTGGTGGCCACCAGACATGGGACCTCCCTCATCACTAGTAGAAGAGGTTAGAACCCTGGGGGTCTTTTTTGACAGAAAACTCTCCTTTGAGAACCAGATTAACCAAATAGCCTCCTCAGTCTTCTTGCGTTTGAAGATTCTGAGACAAATCCTACCCTTTATCACCTCTAAGCTCCAAAGATTGGTCATGTGTGCAATGATTTTGTCCAAATTAGACTATTGCAAAAGATTGTATATCGTTCCAAAACAAAAAAATATATCAAAACTATAGACACTACAAAGTAGGGCAGCAGTCTAATTTTCAATCTCCCCAAATGTAATTCAGCATCTTTCGCACTGTATCACCTGCACTGGCTACCTGTGAAGAAAGGGATTGCTTCCAAGGCCTTGTGCACTGCATTTAAGGCACTACACAGTAATGATACAGTTGCCCTTAGGCAATGCTGTAACTGGTATATACCTCCTAGACTCTTACGTTCCTCAGGTTCAAAAAATATTGTGGTGCTCAATTTCAGTTTAGCCCGTTGGGGAGGCAAAAACTTTGTGGCCATTTCCCCTATATTGTGGAATTCCCTCATTTTTTAATTGAAAATTCCCAGACACTTCTACAGTTCAGGAATTCATTAAAGATGTGGCTCTTCTAAAACCCAGCTCACTTGGGATCCATCCTGCCTTGCTGATCACCCTTGTGTAGCACAGTGCCAAGACACCTTTGGGTATATGAGCGCTTTACAAAACTTTATAGCATAACATACCTCATCTCAATAGTGATGTAGTTTAGGACTGTTGCCCATTAGGTGGATGAGAGTACCTATTCTTCCACAATTCTTCCAGCAGTTCGCAGTTCTAACCAGGTACTATTTGTGAAATCCTTCCGGTGTATAGTACGAATAATGCAGTTGTTATGAGTACCTCTTTACAAGCACTGTTGGTTACAGAGATCCGTATTCTAGTGTAGATGTCCTCCCAATCTTTGTTGGACAGGGAACACTCTAATTCTGTATCCCACGTCTGTTGTGCAGGCAATCTGAAGGAGTAGTTTGCTTTCCACAGGACTTTGTAAATGTCTGACAGTAAGTGTTTAGCATCGTATTTTGTGATGATTCACTTCTCAATCGGTGTTAAAGGTCTACTAGCAGCATTCTTATTCGTGGGAGTGTGTAACCCAGTGTCCGATCTGTCAGAAGTGTAAGCATTCAGTTTCTAAAATGCCACATCCCTGTTTTAGTTGTTCAAAGGGCAAATGGTCCTCTTTGTTGTACAAATTCCCCAGTGGCAGTCTATACATTCTGGCCCTTTTGCCGCTGGTGAAAACTCAGGGTTACCCCTCATGGGAGTCATGGGAGATGATATTGTCATCAAGTTCCCATTGATAGCCACTGTATCCCATGTGTCAAGGGTTGCTCCTAGTATTCAAAAGATGTATACACCCCAGGATCTATGTTTTTTGGCGCTGCAGGGTAGCATCAAGATGCGGGTGCCCGAGACCGCTTGGTCCATAAAGCACCAATACAATTCTGAGGTAGAACAGTGCCATTCAACCATTTAGCGGAACTGCACTGCCGCATAATAGTGTGGAAAATAGGGGCTCCTCAATCCAACTCCCCCCACTGTTTATCATGCGTGTTGTCTAAATGTTCAATGGATCATTGTATTTTCTTCAGGACACCATACGGTGGCTGTTGGGGTACCGTTTGAATCACACATAAAGTTTTAGTCTGTATTGTCCTCTTGATTGACTCAATGTGGGCACAACCATGTCAGACCTCCCATATGCCATCTCTGCAGATCCTTGTGTGTTTTGTCAGTGGTGGTATACATTTTATCACTCAGGTATGGTATATGTTCTGTGTCCACAACAGTGGATATAATTTTTGTAACATATTTCATTTCTGCATTTAATTAACTGTGACCTAAGAGCATTTATTTGCAACCTTGATGGTTAGCCAAACTGCTGCAGCTCCCAAAGAAGGGACGGGATAGAGGTCATGGGATCTGACAGCATCACCATGATGTAATTGGAATTAGGGATGGGTGGAATTCATGGAATTTCACTCCATGGAATTCAATGGGGTTACATAAAAACGCAATGAGATTCTGCGGAGTTCCACCAATGGGCGGAAAATATGCCAGTCGTGCTCTAATTTAGCACGGGCAGTGGGAGCAAGGCTGACGACTCAGCATGAATGACACCATGCATTGATCAAGAACTTGTGGCCATTCGAGTTGATTTTGCTGCAGCTCAAGCAGAAATTGTAGTAGAGCGGCAGCAAATCTACTCGATAAGCTGCTCTCTGACTGCAACCGCCTGCGTTCGAAAATCACGCTAGGGGATGCCAAAGCTTGCTCGTCGGCTCACATTTCTGGAGTCTCGTAGGAACAAAATTCTGGCACACGGCGATTGGCTGAATTCGGCCAGGACACCACTTTACAAGAGTAACGTGGAGTCGTGAAATTCACCAATTCCATAAGCGGAATGTAATATTCCAACCCCCACGATCGGTAAACAGAGCTAATTTAGGATGTTGGCTCCCAAACGTATTCCCTTTATTTGGCTGTTCAGTCGTATCTTCTCTGCCAATGGCCCATATATAGTGAAAACTAGAGCAAAGACAGGGGATTCCTGACTCGTTCCTCTATTGACAGCTAATGGTTGTGAAAAGAGCTGTTTACTTTAACTTTAGCCACCAGGGCAGAGTAGCCACTCAAAATCCAGATTTTAAATCTGGGGCCTAGAGCGATCTTGCCCGATAGCTCCAAAAAGAATGGCCAGTGGACCCGGTCAAAGGCCTTCTCTGCATCAATAGAGATTGAAAATCCTGGGTGCATTTCACCTTCTTAATGTGTTGTATTATAAAAGTTATACGTGAGGTGTATTAAACGTTTGATGTTATCACCCCCTTTCAGGTATGAAGCCTGTTTGATCCAGATTCACCATCCCTCCTGCATAAACAGGGTGAGGTAACATGCCAATATGTCCATGAAGATTTCAGATCTACGTTTATCAAAGATATAGGTCAATACTACAAGCACTGTTTGGGGTCCTTGGCTGGTTTGGTAATTACAGTGATAACCGTAAGGGTAGGGTCTGCTATCCTATGGTCACCCCATTTTTTTGCTTTTTGCTTCACTGGTTTTCGACTTAATGTGGCTGTGGGCCTGCTAATCAGACCCACAGCCCTGCTGTTCTCACTCTAAATTCACAACCATGTACATCACCAATTGGGATTGGATCACCTTATGAGCCCCTGTACAGTGTACTATAGGTACCCAGGGCATAGGTGCATCCAAGGCCTACCAGGGGCTGCAGCATATCTTTTGCCACCCCTGGCTGGCCATCCAAACTGACACAACTGGCTGATCACTCAGCTGGGGCAAGGTCGTGTAATCACCCCTTGCTTAGATATAGTATACCTATGTCTAACCTTATATCTGGACACATATACATCTATAAGTCACTCCTATGGCAGGCCTTAACAATCCTGGAGGCAG
This sequence comes from Lissotriton helveticus, assembly GCF_964261635.1. Taxonomy (NCBI): domain Eukaryota; kingdom Metazoa; phylum Chordata; class Amphibia; order Caudata; family Salamandridae; genus Lissotriton; species Lissotriton helveticus. The sequence goes on from NC_136059.1 coordinate 1,432,134,496, forward strand.
AGTGCTTGGTTTTATGTGAGATGGTGCTCTAGCATGAGCTGAGCCTGTCTGCAGCTTATGGAACCAAGTCCTTATAGCTGTTCTAGGATATTGCCATACCATATACTCTTAAGTGCATTATGAACCTCGCAGTTAAATGCTGTCTTTGGTTTGGCTTTATCAAAACATGGCGTGTAAGGTGTCATACACTTTGGAATACTACCCCTTCGCTAATTCTGGCGACGGGGGTAGCATTCCACCCTTCTAGAGGGAGAAGACATGTTGCTAACATTAATCCCGGTTAAAGTTAACCAGAGCCTCAGCATCACAAAATGAGTGCTGCTGCCACAGACACAAGTCTGGCCTCCTGCTGCTGGACAAAACTCCGGCAGGGGAAGCCTGGACAATAGGTTTCCTGTCACAGGGAGGTGCTAGCACCACCCCAGACAGGAGATAGTGAATTTGGGCAGGGAGGGCCGAATGAAACTAGACACTGCCTGGGGCACACAAGGTGTCCAATGCATAGCCCAGTTCAAACCGGTGCTGGGGCACTCCAGCCCCAGCTCTGGCGTGAAACTGGACAAAGGGAAAGGGGTGTAACCACCCCCTTCCTGGGTCTCACCCATAGGAGGGGCCTAGCAGGTAATCCAGCCCCTTGATTTGGAATAAAGGTAGGAGCTGTGTCCATAGACTTTAGATAATCCTAACTGAAACTCTGATACAAAACTCTGGACCCTTTGACATCCTACTCGACATAGAAGACTGAAGAATCTCCCTTGTGGTCAAGGAGTGACCACCCTATGCAAGCAGGCACCATCAAGCGCTCAAAGGTTTGCTTTGTTGTTGCTCTCGCCGGAGCTCGAACAACAGAGATCAACAAGACATGGACTTCCAGACATTCAACAGCCCGATTCACAGCCACAGCAAAGCTTAGACCCGTGGAGGCGACGTGAGACGTGGGACCGGCCATCTTGGAAAGCCAGCGAAGTGCTTTCTGTGCAGCTCCTGAGGCACCCTCGAAGCTGTGCATTGGAGATTGAGAAGCCCCAGCCCCGAGCAGCTTTTGCACCGAAGATCACCTCTCCACACTTACCGAGTGCTGCTTGGGGCCCTTTTGCATTTTTCTGCTTGAAGCATCTATCCGGTCACTTGCCCGTTGGCTAGTGGCCTCTGTGACAATGAACCTTCAAATTTTCAATGCTGTTCTGGTTGCTCCAGACTGGCCCTTGCTCCCCTGAAAAGGAGCAGCCCATCAGACCTTGCTGGTCTGATCCAGAAGCCATCTTTGAGTCCTACGTGGGTTGCATTTGCCAAGGCCTGTTGACTCCGAATCGAGATCTGACACCGCCGACAGCGAGAACCTTCGTGGGACAGTCAGTGCCCAGCGCCTGGTTGTCGTCAACACCTCCTGGTCCACGTGGCAGCGGAGACAAGCTTCATGACATCACCTGATCACAACCTGACATCGCCTGGTTCCTTCCTGGTCACTGGCTAGTGACCCAGACTCTGTCCCCTCTGCTTTCAGGTACTCTACATCTTTGATCCAGCCTTGGATCCAACCGGACTCTTCTCTCCTGGTCGCCTGCAGCATCTTTTCTCCAAGGCTCCATAGACTCCACGACGAAACCCGACACACTTTGACACCTATGCACCCGCTTCCTGTGGGTGAGGTAACGTGAGTACTGCGGTGCTCCTGTAGAGATTTATATCCCTAGTGTCCTAGTTTTAAGTATGTTCTAGTCCAGTCGGAAGACTTCCAAATCTGCAACTTTCTAACTTTATGCACCCATTGACTTCTATTGGTGCACGCGTGTGCATTTAGACACTGCACCCGAATCCTGTGGGCCTCCCACTTCCTAACTGCTGTTAGTCCAGTGTAGCCCCAGCGATTCCCAAGGCCCTAGGCCTTACCATTGTTCGGGACGTGGTTCTTATACCACTATTTTAGTATAGGGTTTTAGGGGGCACTAGGGCCTATCCATATTTGTGCAACTTTTGTATGCTATATTAAGTTTCTTGTTATACACTTGAGCTCCTGTGCTCATAAAGAGTTAAGGGGATTTATTTAGAAATAAATACATATATATTTTGAATATATAACCTGTGTGGTGTCTTTTATTTGGTATTAAAAGGTTTGCATATGGTAAAACAGCTGGCTTCACATGCCCTCTTGAGTTTAGCCTAAGACTGCTTTTGTCCATGCTACCACTAGGATAGCTGGTCTATAAGGTTGACTTTACAACCATCACCATAAGGGTTGTTTGGACTGGTGCAAGGTGCTCACTAGAATAGTGAACATTATATACCAGGCCAACTTCTCACATTGGTGGCAGCAGTGGGATTTGAGCTTGCTGTTGTTTTACCATTGTAATCTTTGATATCATTTGAAAGATCACACTAGGTACCATAGGTACATATAACAAAACTTAAAATAATTAAGTTCTACTGAACTTAGTTGTTGTAGAGGAAAGGGCCTAGCACACCCTGACTACAACTCCTAGAGAGGTTCTAGTAGGTAAACACTCAGGGTAGGTAGGTGCACACACCACACCTCACTAGTCATGTCTGGCTCAGGTGAACCCTCTGATTCTCTACCTGTGGAAAGTGGCCTTGCCAAGGCACCCTCCAGATATGGGATGCTCAACTTTCTTTCGAGAGATGAGGTCATTGTGTACCTCCAGAAAGTTGAAACAGGGTTCCAACCCTACCATCCAGCACCTGATAGAAGTCATAGAGGCAGGTGATCTTGAGATGGCCTGTAAACCAGGCCCCCCAGATCATACAGGTGATGGTGTCCTCTCCACAGAAGATGACCCCTTAACCCCAGAAGAAGAGGAGGAGGAGGAGGAAGAGGAAGAATCAGATGGAGATGATGGCCAGGTCCAAGTCAGGAGGCTTAGCCAGGCCAACCTAAGTTTACATGGGAATGGAGAAGGGTTTCACCTTTCCAGACCTAACAGTAGACTTAACCCAGGTGTAGGAGGGTGGATACCTGACTATGGTTACCCCAGATTTTTTTGCCTTGTGTTTAGCTGGTTTTCGACTAAGTTGGCCTGGGACCCTGCTAATCAGGGCCCCAGGCTATCTGCTCTCTCTGTGAAATGGACTCCATGTACCCTAGGTACATACCTAATTGGATATTGGGTCACCTTATCAGTCCCTGTACAGTGTACTATAGGTACCCAGGGCATAGGTGCATCCAAGGCCTACCAGGGTCTGCAGCATATCTTTTGCCACCCCTAGCTGGCCATCCAAACTGACAAGACTGGCTGATCACTCAGCTGGGGCAAGGTTGTGTAATCACCCCTTGCTTGGATATAGTATACCTATATCTAAACCTATATCTGGACACATATACACCTATAAGTCACTCCTATGGCAGGCCTTAACAATACTGGAGGCAAAGTGCTTGGTTTTATGTGAGATGGTGCTCTAGCATGAGCTGCACCTGTCTGCAGCTTTCGGAACCATGTCCTTATAGCTGTTCTGGGATATTGCCATACCATATACTCTTAAGTGCATTATAATCCTCGCTGTTATTGATAACTTTGGTTTGGCTTTATCAAAACATGTCGTGTAAGGTGTCATATGCTTTGGAATACTACCCCCTCACCAGTTCTGGCGACGGGGGTAGCATTCCACCCTTCTAGAGGGATAAGACATGTGGGTAACAGTAAACGCGGTTAAAACTAACCAGAGCCTCAGCATTACAAAATGGATGCTGCTGCCGCAGACACAAGTCTGGCCTCCTGCTGCTGGATGAAACTCGGCAGGGGAAGCCTGGACAATAGGTTTTCTGTCACAGGGAGGTGCTAGCACCACCCCAGACAGGAGATAGTGGATTGGGGCAGGGAGGGCTGAATGAAACTAGACACTGCCTGGGGCACTCAAGGTGTCCCATGCATAGCCCAGTTCAAACCGGTGCTGGGGCACTCCAGCCCCAGCTCTGGCGCGAAACTGGACAAAGGGAAAGGGGTGTAACCACCCCCTTCCTGGGTCCCACCCATAGGAGGGACCTAGCAGGTAATCCACTCCCTTGATTTGGAATAAAGGTAGGAGCTGTGTCCATAGACTTTAGATAATCCTGACTGAAACTCTGATACAAAACTCTGGACCCTTCGACATCCTACTCGACATAGAAGACTGAAGAATCTCCCTTGTGGTCAAGGAGTGACCACCCTGTGCAAGCAGGCACCATCAAGTGCTCAAAGGTTTGCTTTGTTGTTGCTCTCACCGGAGCTCGAATGACAGAGATGAACAAGACCTTGACTTCCAGACATCCAACAGCCCGATCCACAGCCACAGCAAAGCTGAGACCCGTGGAGGCGACATGAGACGTGGGACCGGCCATCTTGGAAAGCCAGCGAAGTGCTTTCTGTGCAGCTCCTGAGGCACCCTCGAAGCTGTGCATTGGGGATTGAGACGCCTGAGCCCCGAGCAGCTTTTGCACCGAAGATCACCTCTCTACACTCACCGAGTGCTGCATGGGGCACTTTTGCATTTTTATGCTCAACGCGTCTGTCTGGTCACTTGCCCGTTGGCTAGTGGCCTCTGTGACGATGAACCTTCAAATTTTCAATGCTGGTCTGGTTGCTCCAGACTGGCCCTTGCTCCCCTGAAAAGGAGCAGCCCATCAGACCTTGCTGGTCTGATCCAGAAGCCATCTTTGAGTCCTACGTGGGTTGCATTTGCCAAGGCCTGTTGACTCCGAATCGAGATCCGACACCGCCGACAGCGAGAGCCTTCGTGGGACAGTCAGTGCCCAGTGCCTGGTTGTTGTCAACACCTCCTGGTCCATGTGGCAGCGGAGACAAGCTTCATGACATCACCTGATCACAACCCGACATCGTCTGGTACCTTCATGGTTCCTACCTGGTTCCTTCCTGGTCACTGGCTAGTGACCCAGAATCTGTCCCCTCTGCTTTCAGGTACTCTACATCTTTGATCCAGCCTTGGATCCAACCGGACTCTTCTCTCCTGGTCGCCTGCAGCATCTTTTCTCCAAGGCTCCATAGACTCCACGACGAAACCCGACACACTTTGACACCTATGCACCCGCTTCCTGTGGGTGAGATAACGCGAGTACTGCGGTGCTCCTGTAGAGATTTACATCCCTAGTGTCCTAGTTTTAAGTGGTTAAGTTCTAGTCCAGTCCAGTTCTAACTTTATGCACCCATTGACTTCTATTGGTGCACGCGTGTGCATTTAGACACTGCACCCGCATCCTGTGGGCCTCCTACTTCCTCCCTGCTGTTAGTCCAGTGTAGCCCCAGCGATTCCCAAGGCCCTAGGCCTTACCATTGTTCGTGACGTGGTTCTTATACCACTATTTTAGTATATGGTTTTAGGGGCCACCAGGGCCTATCCATATTTGTGCAACTTTTGTATGCTATATTAAGTTTATTGTTATACGCTTGTGCATCTGTGCTCATAGCGAGTTAAGGGGATTTATTTAGAAATAAATACATATATATTTTGAATATATAACCGGTGTGGTGTCCTTTCATTTGGTATTAAAAGGTTTGCATATGGTAAAACAGCTGGCTTCACATGCCCTCTTGAGTTTAGCCTAAGACTGCTTTTGTCCATGCTACCACTAGGATAGCTGGTCTATAAGGTTGACTTTACAACCATCACCATAAGGGTTGTTTGGACTGGTCAAGGTGCTCACTAGAATTGTGAACATCATATACCAGGCCAACTTCTCACAACCGTCTCGCATATAGATGCGGTGAGAGTGTCAGTATTAGTAAAGGTGTTATATAGACGTGTTAGAATTGGCGCTCAGAGTGGGAAAAATATCTTATAAAGAGTGTCATGAAGCTGTCTTGGCCCATGGCCCTTCGTAAGTGGAGCCCAGCAGTCTCTGAGATAATCTGTCAGAGAAATATCTACCTCCGGGGCTGTGGCCTTCTGTGGTGTAAAAAATGGCAGTGTGTTGTCCACGCGGTAGGACCAAATACTGAGAGCCAAAAAGGGGTTCCAAGGTGTATAAGTCCACATAAAATTGATGGCAGACTGGCTAGGCCTTCTTTATCCTTTATGATCTCCCCTGCACTCATGGTTAATTGCTTTACAGCACCTCTCTTAGCTTACATGCCAGTAATCTACGGGCCTTTTTCACTCCTTTGTAGAAACATTATTGCAGGTGCAAAAGGACATGTTCATCTTTATCCATGTTCAATTGTTGTTTGGCCAGTATGAACTGGCACCCAATACTTTGGGCACCGGACTACTGGTATCCCTCTTCTAGCTCCTTTTACCCTCACCTCCAGTTCTCAACTCTTATCCTGCCTTTTCTGGTTATTTACGGAGGCCTGTGAGATTAATTCTTCACCTATCACTGGGGGCATGGCTGAGCTGGCGACTAAGATGGCTGCCTGACTCGAAAGCTCCGGGTCTGTCGCCGATAAACCTCCACCTAACGGTGCCTCAATGGTGTGAGTCAGACATCGGTGAGATGGCAACGGGGCCGTGAGTGAACATTCGTCGCAAGAACGGCAGCTGAAGGTGCCCGTGGTGTGGAGATCTGAGAGTGGCGTTCCAGAGTCTGACGTGGCCCTCGGAGGCCCGAGTCGACAGGGAACTCAGGTAAGCCTGAGGGAGGGGCTCAGAGCACATTGACGGGCCAGGCAGAGCCCTGCAAGCCACGACCCCTTCAACGTTAGAACTGATCGAGGTGGGACTCCAAGCCGGCTGCCCCGCTGCTGTCGCTGGCACTTCCGCCTTACAGATAGCGGAGGTAGGATTCATCATGTTGGCGGCTGAGGCACACAGTGACTGGGACTAATGGCGGTAAGGGGCGAGAAGCTGGAGTTGAGTTGCAATGAGGCGGACCATGCATTGACCGCCCTGCAGTGAAAATTCAGTTAGTGACTGCAATGTCCCAGGGACTCTTGTGGCATATTTATTCACCTGGATGAACCGTGTCCCAGAAAACAGAAATGCACTAAATATACCGATTTCAACTGCAGTCGGCGTCTCGATATGCTTCCGCCTAATTGCTAGAAACTGTTTAGTGGAGCGCGCCACTTTATATAATTAGCCACAAGCAGCCACAGCCTGTGCATACACTCTGTGCTCAACCGAGGTGTTGTGGTGAGTTGGGCCTGAAGGCTGAACCCTGACGCTGGTTGCCATACACGGCGTGCAGTGTCGATCCCAAGCAGGAACTATTTCTTGACAGCTTCTCTCCCACCTCTAACGCTCTGCAATGGGCCGCACTGACCCTATACAATGGCAAATAAACTTCAAGGATAGGAAAACCCCCAGGCGTGAGGAGATTGATGGCACCACCGAACCAGACCAGAGGCAGCTGGAGGGTGCGGCAGCCATCATGGCTGAACTTAAGGCTGGTTTCCAGTCCATCGATGCCCGTTTGGACACAAGTCGACTCGATGACATAAATGGCCTATTAAAGGCACAGGACACCCGGATTGAAAAAGAAGAACAAAGGATCTCAGAGCTGGAGGATGTACACACTTTTGTCCAGAAAAGATTGGATAGGACAGAAGGCCTACTCAAGCAACTCGCAACAAAAGCAGATTTAAAAGCGCGTTTGCGCAGAAATAACCTGCGAGTTGCTGGTATTGTGGAAACAACTAACACAGGCCCCATGTCCAGATTCAATAAATCCGTCCTGGTGGAATTACCTGGAAGGGAGTCCTTCTTTGCCACATCTGCTGTTGAGCGGGCACATCGATCGTTGGGTCCCACCCCGCCACCTGGGGAAACCCCATGGATAATCATTGCTAAACTCTTTGAATTACAATGACCATGACACTGTGCTCCGTCTGTCCAGAGAGCATGGTTCGCTCACCTACAAGGGCTCCAACATTTTGCTATTTCCACACTTTATGCCCTTAGTACAAGAAGCCCGCCGCAAGTATACCGACGTTAACCACATGGCTGCTAGAGCTATTCCCCTGCTGTGCTGGACAGCAACCAAAACGGGTGTGGTCATGACGAGCTGAGCTCATCATGAGCACCTGAGAGGTATATGCCATGACGAGCTGAGCTCGTCATGAGCACCGAAAGGGTTAAGCGTTCACTCCAAAAGGCGAACATCAGATATGCTATACTATAACCGGCTAGACTCCGTGTGCGGATCGGGAACAAATTACATATTTTTGAAACTCCGGATGCAGAGGTCAAATTTTGGAAAGCTCAACAACAACACATTGCAGCGATGAGAAAAAATGGAAGACTGGATCCTGATGCTTGAAGCTCTTCAGAATTTGCTGAGACGCCGCATTCGTGGAACATTGCCTGAAATGAAAAAACAATGGTGTATTGATTGACTCTTGTGTGATGGGATTGACAGTTGATTTGTATGCTACCTGACTGGGGTTGCTATTCTACCACTCTATTTAGTGACACAGACCTCGATTCAAGACACAAAACTGGGCTGAGTGGACATGTCTACAGCAGTGACTATCCGGTAACGTGATGGCTCCATTGGGGCGTTGCCACCCCCCTCAGGATAACTTCCGGCACATTGTCTCTTACTTAGGATTCACCGGGTGCCTCATATTTATGTATCCAATGGGGGTAGGGCTGGGGGTGAGGTTGAGATGGGTTTTCTGTTATAGCTTGTTTATTATTAGTTTTTAGTTCATTTGGAGCACATTATCCTGTACAGTATGACAAGTTGCAGCCTAACATCACCGGTTAGTATCAACTGGATCATTAGTGGTTGAATGATTACAAAAGAGATAAACACCACTGGATTGCACCATAGCTGTTTATCTTGGAATGTAAGAGGGCTATTGTACCCAAAAAAGAGCAGATAAATGTTGACCTATCTAGGGAGACACTCCATCCAGATTGCCTTCCTCCAAGAGACACATTACTCTCCACTCCCTACCCATGGATTTGCAGTGACATGGGGGCAAAATCGGTTCTTTTCCTGTTACAGTACCTATTCACGAGGGTTGTGCATCTTAGTACACTGCTCTCTCCCCTTCCAGACCATATCAGTGATGACGGACCCAGAAGGCAGATTTATCTTAGTGCAGGGATCTATTGGGGGAATACCAGTGCTTCTAGCTAACATATACGCTCCAAATATAGACATATCAGATTTTTTCCCTACAATAGCTATGCACATTGAACGACTAAACACTGATACTATATTAATAGGCGGAGTCTTCAACCTCACACTAGACCCTACCACTGACACTACCGGAGCTGGGCGTGTCACAAAGCCACAGGCTACGAAGGGCCTTCTTACTCTATTACACGCAGCATTGCTGACGGACCCCTGGTGTATTAACTATCCTGAATCTCGTACCTACTCCTATTCTACCCCACACTGCACACAGTCCCAAATTGACCATTGATATCTCACGCCGCAGTTGCTCTTGGAGGTACAGAAGGTTGAATATGTACCCCGTACTATCTCTGATCACTCCCCGGTATTGTTGGAGGTGGTTTTCCCTTCGGTCCCCAAGCAGCGTCTCTTATGGAGGTTTCCTACAAATGCTCTGCTAGATTCATTATTCCGCAGCGAAGTGGGGGACGCTATCATAGAATACTTTGTGTTGAATAAGGGCACCGTAGAGTTGCAGCTTGTGCTTTGGGATGCCTTTAAGGCTTTTATTCGTGGTATCTGCATCTCGAAACATGCTGGTGTGTTGTGCTTCATATGGCGTGAATTGGAAAACAATTAGCAGAAACTAAAAGACAGGACACTGCCATGCAAGGTACCCCATCATTGGCAGCACTACGGGATCATTCCAGTCTAATGGCTGAATTTACGGATGCTGCTGCCTGAGAAGTTAAGTATCTGGGAAAATATGCTATGGCCCGAGTGTACGGGGAGGGGAAGAGACCCGGCAGAACACTTGCTCACCTCCTCCGACCACAGTATCAATCAACATCTGTGACTCAACAAGACACTGACGTGGTTTGAATCACTAACGACGGGAGCTGACATCACTACAGCTTTTCTTGATTACTATACTCGGGTATACCAGACGCGATGCCCACCTGCTGGACAGGTCCTTAATGACTATTTGCAAGAGATAGCTATGGTATGGCTTGAAGAGGGACAGCAGGATTTTCTAGCTACCCCGATAGATGCAGACGAAATTAACCAGGCGATGAAAGATTTAGCCAGCAGCCATACCCCGGGATCTGACGGCCTCTCTGGAGACTTTTACAAAGCCTATCAACATGAATTCGCTCCACCCCTCTTGGAGGTATATGATGAGGCACTACAAAGCGGGTCACTCTCACCAACAATGCGCAAAGCCATTGTCACACTTTTACTTATACCAGACAGGTTGCCACTTAAATGTCAGTCCTACAGGCCACTATCACTACTTAATCACAACTATAAAATCCTCGCTAAAATACCTGTCACACGACTGGCACTGCTAGTTGACACCATGTTATGCCCCTTTCAGGCCAGATTTATTCCAGGGAGGTCCACGTCATTAAATCTACGCGCAGTCTTCTCTGAGATGAATCAAATTGAACCTACTTTACTGGCAGCAGTGGAGATGCTGTATGCCGAAAAGGCCTTTGATTCTTTAGAGTGGTCCTTTCTGTATGCTGTGATGCAGAAATTGGGTATCCCCACTGGATTTCTAAATCTCGTTAACCTGCTGTACTCTAATCCAGTGGCATGACTGAAAACAAATGGTATGATCACACCTCAGTTCGCTTTAACACGCGGCACCAGACAGGGGTGCCCACTTTCACCCCTGCTATTCATAATACCTATGGACCCGCTTGCCCGTCATATACAGGAACGACATTTACACAGTGGATTGCAGTTACATATGGGCCTACTTACCGCCTCATTTTACGCAGATGCTCTTTGTGCGCAAACCTGCAGACAATCTGTCCCCTCTTTTGAGAGAGGTGGTCCGATTCAGAGTGCATTTGGGCTTGGTCATAAATTGGAACAAATCCGAAATATTGACCCCCGCCACTATTTCAGGAGACCTTGAGTTTCCCTTGCGATGTTGCACTGATCCTCCTAAATATCTGGGCATCTACCTACATTGTAGCACCCCTGAGGTCATCCGTTTAAATTACGGTCCCACGATCGACCGACTTGAGACACATATCAACAAATGGACGAAACTTCCTCTCTCCATTGCTGTTAGATTGCTATTATAAAAATGGTGGTATTACCACGATTTCTATATCTCTTTTTAAACATCTCCATTACTCTAACAGTTACTTTTTCTTAATACACTTCGATCACTACTGACATGACTAGTTCTGGGCTAGTTAACAACCGCGGGTGAACTGGGCCAACTTGACTATGCCATTTGAACGGGGGGCTTTGGGATCTCTGACTTCTATCTCTACTACTTGGTGGCCCAAGTCCACTTTACGTATTACTGGTACCACCCAGATGCCCGACTTCAATATCTCAAACCCGACAGATCACAGATACATTCCAACTCGCTATCGACAATATTGCCCCGAAGCCTTCCACGATGTCCTACAAAAATCCAAACAGTGCCCACGACATGTTGGGCATGGATCAAGTTGCTGAAGTATCTGAAATACAAGTCCTTTTGCTCTCCACAACTACCATTGGCAGATAACACTACTTAAACATAGACTTCTAGAAATGGGCGACTTGTTTCACCGCTCCAGACCTTGTTCAACTGACGAGCTCCGTAGAATTTATGGATCTCTATTGAAAATTTTACCAGAAGCCTTGTCTGAACCGACTGACTTTCCCTCACTTACGCTTGTTATAAACTCACCTAATAGCACTCATTTAGTGTCACGCATTTACCACATATCGCTGTCCCTTCGCCCATCTGTGGGCACTAAAGCGCGAGAATCCTGGGAGCAGGACCTTGACATCACTATTACTGATGACATATGGCACTACTGTTGCGCACAGACGTGTTACATCTCTAGAAATTATAGGCATAAATTATTACATTTTAAATATCTTCACAGAATGTAATTAACTCCAAAACTATTATCCAAAATGTACCCAACAGTATCGAACGCATGTAAGAGATGCGGAACTCAAGAGGCAGATTTTTCACACCTTGCATGCCACTGTACACCTGTAAAAGCATACTGGGAAGATATTTTTCTACATATGTCCATTATGGTGGAACAAACTATACAACTCAAACCATTGATGGCCCTTTTGGATATGTCAAACCACTCAAGAGAAGCATTAGAAGGTTCTCTGCGATAGCCTTATTGATAGCTAAGCGACAGGTTTCACTACACTGGGCAGAGCGCAGACACCATCGATGCAGGCATGGCTTCGGCACCTCACTTACTGCGAAACTATGAGTGACATATATGCCACACTTCTGCCCATCACTTTGCGCCTATGCGATATTTGGCAACTGTAGGACAGTTGGGTCTGCTTCCTATGCTCACCCCCACTTTTTGCTGTGATTCTCTGGTTTTTCGACTTTAGTGTGGCTGTGGGCCTGCTAATCAGACCCACATCCCAGCTGTTCTCTCTCTAAATTGATAACATGTACTTTAGGTACATACCAGATTGGTTACTAGGTCACTCTTGTGAGCCCCTGTATAGTGTATCATAGGTACCCAGGGCATAGGTGTACCCTAGGCCTACCAGGGGCTGCAGCATGTATTGTGCCACCCCTGGTTTGCCTTCCAAACTGACACCACAGGTCTGTTCACACAGCCTGGGTAAGGTGGTGTAATCACCCCTTACTTAGATATAGTATACCTCTATCTACCTTTACATATAGACACATATACGCCTATAAGCCACTCCTATGGTAGGCCTCGACAATCCTGGAGGCAGAGTGGTTAGTTTTATGTGAGAGGGTGCTCTAGCATGAGCTGAGCCCCTCTGCAGCTTTTGGAACCATCTCCTTATAGCTGTTCTATGATATAGCCATACCATATACTCTTAAGTGCATTATAATCCTCGCGGTTAATGCTAACTTTGGTTTGGCTTTATCAAAACATGTCATGTAAGGTGTCATACACTTTGGAATACTACCCCCCCCCCCCTCCAATTCTGGCGGTGGGAGTAGCATTCCACCCTTCTAGAGGGAAAAGATATGTAAGTTACTGCTATACCCGGTTAAAGTTAAACAGAGCCTCAGCATCACAAAATGGATGCTGCTGCCACAGACATGAGTCTGACCTCCTGTTGCTGGGGGAAACCCCAGCAAGGGCGGCCTGTACAATAGGTTTCCTGTTCAGAGAGGTGCTAGCACCTCCCCAGACAGGGGTTTTGTGTATTGGGGCAGGGAGGGCTGCATTCAGTGAATGCATCTAGACACTGCCTGGGGCACACAAGGTGCTCCATGCATAGCCCGGTTCAAACCAGTTGCTGGGGCACTCCAGCCCCAGCTCTGGCGCGAAACTGGACAAAGGGAAAGGGGTGTAACCACCCCCTTCTCAGGTCCACCCATAGGAGGGACCTAGGCAGGTAATCCAGCCCCCATTCTTAGTATAAGTATAGGAGCTGTGTCCCCAGGACTTTAGATTATCCTGGAACGAAACTTTGATACAGAACTCTTGGAACTTCGACATTCTATTCTGACTAGAAGACGGAAGACATCTCCCTTGTGGTCAAGGAGTGACTACCCTGTTGTAGGAGGGTGGATACCTGACTATGGTTACCCCAGATTTTTTGCCTTGTGTTTAGCTGGTTTTCGACTTACTTGGCCTGGGACCCTGCTAATCAGGGTCCCAGGCTATCTGCTCTCTCTGTAAAATGGACTCCATGTACTCTAGGTACATACCCAATTGGGTATTGGGTCACCCTATGAGCCCCTGTACAGTGTACTATAGGTACCCAGGGCATAGGTGCATCCAAGGCCTACCAGGGGCTGCAGCATATCTTTTGCCACCCCTGGCTGGCCATCCAAACTGACACAACTGGCTGATCACTCAGCTGGGGCAAGGTCGTGTAATCACCCCTTGCTTAGATATAGTATACCTATATCTAAACCTATATCTGGACACCTATATACCTATAAGTCACTCCTATGGCAGGCCTTAACAATCCTGGAGGCAGATTGCTTGGTGTTATGTGAGATGGTGCTCTAGTATGAGCTGAGCCTGTCTGCAGCTTTCGGACCCATGTCCTTATAGCTGTTCTGGGATATTGCCATACCATATACTCTTAAGTGCATTATAATCCTCGCTGTTATTGCTAACTTTGGTTTGGCTTTATCAAAACATGTCGTGTAAGGTGTCATAGACTTTGGAAGACTACCCCCTCACCAGTTCTGGCGACGGGGGTAGCATTCCACCCTTCTAGAGGGATAAGACATGTGGGTAACAGTAAACGCGGTTAAAACTAACCAGAGCCTCAGCATCACAAAATGGATGCTGCTGCCACAGACACAAGTCTGGCCTCCTGCTGCTGACCGAAACTTGGCAGGGGAGGCTTGGACAAAAGGTTTCCTGTCACAAGGAGGTGCTAGCACCACCCCAGACAGGAGATAGTGGATTGGGGCAGGGAGGGCTGAATGAAACTAGATACTGCCTGGGGCGCACAATGCTCCCCATGCATAGCCCAGTTCAAACCGGTGCTGGGGCACTCCAGACCAAGCTCTGGCACGAAACTGGACAAAGGGAAAGGGGTGTAACCACCCCCTTCCTGGGTCCCACCCATAGGAGGGACCTAGCAGGTAATCCAGCCCCTTGATTTGGAATAAAGGTAGGAGCTGTGTCCATAGACTTTAGATTATCCTGACTGAAACTTTGAAATGGAACTCTGGACCCTTCGACATCCCACTCAATGTGGAAGACTGAAGAATCTCCCTTGTGGTCAAGGAGTGACCACATTGTGCAAACAGGCACCATCCAGGGCCCAATGGTTTGCTTCATTGCAGCTCCCGCCAGAGCTCGAGCAACAGAGATCAACAAGAACCGGATTCCCAGACATCCAACAGCTTGATCCACAGCCAGAGCAAAGCTGAGACCCGTGGAGGCGACGTGCGACGTGGGACCAGCCATCTTGAAAAGACTGCGAAGTGCTGACAGTGCATCTCCCGAGGCACCCTTGAAGCTGTGCATTGGGATTTGAGAAGCCCCAGTCCTGAGAAGTTTGTGCACTGAAGATCACCCCTCCACACTCACAGAGTGCTGCGTGGGGCCCTTTTGCATTTTCCTGCTCGCCGCGTCTGTCCGGTCACTTGCCCGTTGGCTAGTGGCCTCTACGATGACAAAACTACAAATTGACTCTGCTGGTCTGGTTGCTCCAGACTGGCCCTCGCTTCCCTGAAAAGGAGCAGCATCTCTGACCTTGCTGGTCCGAGTAAGAAGCGATCTTCAAATCCTGCATGGGTTGCATTTGCCAAGGCCTGTTGACTCCGATCCAGAAGCCGACACCGCCAACAGCAAAAGCCTTTGTGGGACAGCTCGTGATCTACTCCTGGTCATCGTCGATGCCCCCGAGTCCACGTGGCAGCGGAGACAAGCTTCTCAACAACCACCTGATTGCGCCCGACATCGCCTGGTTCCTTCCTGGTTCCATCCTGGTCACTAGCTAGTGACCCATACTCTGTCCCCTCTGCTTTCAGGTACTCTACATCTTCGATCCACCCTTGGATCCAACCGGACTCTTCTCTCCTAGCCGCCTGCAGCATCTTAATCTCCAGGCTCCATAGAACTCCACGACGAAACCCGACACACTTTGGCACCTATGCACCCGCTTCCTGTGGGTGAGGTAACGATCAAACACCGGTGCTCCTGTAGTGGTTTACACCTCTAGTGTCCTAGTTTAAAGTGGCTAAGTTCTAGTCCACTCGGAAGTCTTGCAAAACAGTAACATTGTAACTTTTACGCACCATTGACTTTGCATTGGTGCATGCGTGTGCTTTTAGCGCTGCACCCGAGTCCCGCGGGCCTCTCCCGTCCTAACTGCTGTTAGTCCAGAGTAGCCCTAGCGATTCCCAAGGCCCTAGGCCTTACCATTGTTCGAGACGTGGTTCTTATACCACTTATTTAGTATATGGTGTAAGTGGCCACCGGGCCTATTCATAACTGTGCAACTTTTGTATCTTTAACTGTGCTTTTCTTTAAACGCGTGTGCCCCTGTCCTCATAAAGAGTACAGAGGATTATTCTAGTAATAAATACATATATTTTTATAATATATAACTTGTGTGGTATCCTTTCATTTGATATTAAAAGGATTGCATATGGTAAAACAGCTGGCTTCACATGCCCTCTTGAGTTAAGCCTACGACTGCTTAGTCCATGCTACCACTAGGATAGCTTGTCTATAAGGTTGACTTACAACCACCACCATAAGGGTTGTTTGGACTGATACAAGGTGATCACTAGAATAGTGAACATCATACATCAGGCCAACTTCTCACATTGGTGTGCAGCGGTTGGGATTTGAGCTTGCTGTTGTTTTACCAATTGTAATCTTTGATATCATTTGAAAGATCACATTAAGTACCATAGGTACATATAAACAATATAGTTTATATAATATAATATAATAATTTTATATATTTTATAAATTTATATATTTTATATAATTTTATAATTTTAAAATATAAAAATAGCTAAAATACTTAAGTTCTACTGAACGTAGTAGTTGTAGACCAAAGGGCTTAGCACACCCTGACTACAACTCACTAGCAAGGTTCTAGTAGGCAAACACATAGTGTAGGTAGGTGCATACACCCACACCTCACTAGTCATGTCTGGCACAGGTGAACAGTCCAGTTCTCTACCTGTGACAGGTGACCTTCCCAAGGCACCTTCCAGCTATGAACAACTCAGCTTCAGAGACTTGAGTGCCTTGTGCACTGCAAGGGGGCTGAAAAGGGTCACAACCCTACCATCCCAATCCTGATAAATGTCCTAAAGACAGCTGATCTTGAGAAGTCTGCTCCATGCCCCTCAGCTAATACAGGAGAAGGAGAACCCCCCCATAGACCCTGAAACCATCTCCCCAGAAGTAGATGAGGAGGAGGTAGATGAGGATCTAGATTCAGATCAGGGGGATAGCCAGGTCCAAGTCAGAGGGCTTAGCCAGGCTAACCTAAGCTTACATG
The DNA here is from genome assembly GCF_964261635.1 of Lissotriton helveticus. Taxonomy (NCBI): domain Eukaryota; kingdom Metazoa; phylum Chordata; class Amphibia; order Caudata; family Salamandridae; genus Lissotriton; species Lissotriton helveticus. The sequence continues at coordinate 1,432,151,477 of NC_136059.1, forward strand.
GGAATGGAGAGGGGAACCACCTTTCCAGACCTAATAGTAGACTACACCCTGGCAATAGAAGAGAGAGATCCCTTTCCAGGGAATCTAACCTTTCTAATGCCTCAAGTACTTCTCAAAGGGGAATGACTTCCCCTCAGAAAAGAGAGCATAAGGCAGGATGAAGGCTGTCCAACTCCAGATAGAGAGGGAAGAGATAGCCCTGGCCCAAGCTAAACTTGCTTTAGCAAGGGAACAAAAATTGAGTGGATTAGATTCCACTGGTGGCAGCATTATCCCTAGAGATAAAGACAGGTCCTATGAACATAGAAACCTGAGTAAGATTGTGCCCCCCTACAAAGATGGGGATGGCATCCACAAATGGATGACTGCTCTGGAGAGGGCCTGCATGGTACAGCAGGTTCCCCAAGATCAGTGGGCAGCAATCTTGTGGTACTCCTTTTCTGAGAAAGGGAGAGATAAGCTCCTCACAGTTAGTCCTGGGGATGCTAAAAACTACACTGTCCTGAAGAGTGCTCTCATTGATGGGTTTGGCTTAACCACTGAGCAATACAGGTTGTTGTTCAGAGATACCCAAAAAGCTCAGACTCAGGACTGGACTGATTTTGTAGATTGTGCTACTAAGGCTCTGGAAGGTTGGTTACTTGGCAGCAAAGTACATGACTATACAGGATTGTATAATTTGATTATGAGGGAGCAGATCCTTGGTAATTGTCAAAACCAGCTTTTGCACCAGCACCTGATGGACTCAGATCTGACCTCTCCCCAAGAATTGGGTAAGAGGGCAGACAAATGGGTCAGAACCAGGATTAGGCCTAAGAATCAGGGTGGTGACCAAAAGAAGGATAATTCCAAGACTCAAGAGAAGCGTGGGGATAAATCAAAAGACAAGTCTCCCACAGGGCCCCAAAACCCCAATGGTGGGGGTGGGTCCCAAAACACCTCCTCTGTCAAGAAACCTTATTGCCATGCCTGTAAGCAGCGTGGCCACTGGAAGACTGATAGCAGTTGCGCAAATAATAACAATAAGGAAAATATTCCTCCAAGTACTACTCCAACACCTCCTGTTACTATTAGTAGTAATCCCTCAGGTGGTGGGAGCACCCCCAAGAATTTGGCTGGGTTTACTTTTGGAACTCATATGGACTCTGGCCTAACCAGGTCCCCTACTACAGCTACTCTTGTCTGTGAAAATGGCATGGGGTTTGCCAACTTCACTGCTTGCCCAAACACTTTGAGCAAGTACAGACATGAGCCCCTCATCAATGGTATCACTATGTTGACTGAGAATCTAGTCCCCTCAAGGCAACTTTTACCTGGTGCCACATACCAGGTGACCAATATTGATGGTGTGCAGACAAATCATCCCATGGCAATAGTAAATCTCAGCTGGGGAGGTGTCACTGGCCCCAAGAGAGTGGCAGTGTCAACAAACTTGCCTGTAGATTGTCTACTGGGGAATGATTTAGAAATCTCAGCCTGGGCTGAGGTAGAACAAGAAACCCATTCTAAAATGGTAAATCTCCATGGAAAGGTTAGTGGGGCTGTGATGGCCACAGCCCCAATCCAAGATGTTCTTCCTGAAAAGGTTGGTAGGGCTGTGCCAGTCTCAGCCCCATCTCAAGTAGACTCCTTCCCAAGACAGATTAGCAGGGCTGTGATGGTAACAGCCCATACCCAACTGAGTCCCCTCCTGAAAAGGTTGGTGGGGCTGTGATGGCTACAGCCCAAACTCAAAAAGATTCATGTGTTGTGAAGCCTGAAACTATGGATCACTCCACACAAACAGAGAGCATTGAGGAGGAAGAGAAATCTCCCTCCCACCAGACTTTAGGAAAGGATCAGCCTCCCCAGGGAACTGGTCTTACCCCTTGTGAAGAAACTGCCCCAGAGGTAGTCAGGCCTAGCCTGGCAGAGCCCCTGATGTCAGTGGACCCTTCCAAGGTGGGACCCAGTCTGGAGCAGGTAACCTGACCCTCTCTACCCTGCGTCAGCCAACCCAGGGCTGCAGAGGTCAAGGAGGCCAGTAGACCCCAAAGGGCCCCCTGTCCAATAAAACTCCCCCATCAGCAGATTAGGGGCACCAAAGCTAGCAGCCCTAGCAAGGTGAAAATTTCAAATACTCCTGAGGGATCCCCCTTACACCTAGTTAGGGACCTCCCCCAGATGGACACTGTTGGGCACAGCCAAACCTGGGACCCCAAGGCCCCAAACCTGACCTGTCCCTCCAGTAAGCCAACCAAAGGGACCCAGCCTCCAGATGTAGGCAGCCAGAGGTTGACCCTGAGAGCACAGTGCAACTCAGTCATGGAAAGAAAGAAACCCATGGTGGATAGTGATTGGAGGAAGTTGAGCCCTACATTAGTGAAGCCTCACTTCAGTACTCCATCTCAACACCAGCCTTTTACTTTGCCAAAACACACTACAGGTAGTAATTCCCTATGGTGGAGACCCTCTGATACCCCTAGGGTGAGTGATTGCTTAGTGGACCATGAGATAGGGGGTAACCATGCCAGTGCAGGTTCCTCCTTATATGGCCACTCAGGCAATATAGGCTTACCTGGTCAAGGATAGCCTTATCTCCTTTCGTTTGGGGGGGGTATGTAGTAGGGTGGATACCTGACTATGGTTACCCCAGATTTTTTGCCTTGTGTTTAGCTGGTTTTCGACTTAGTTGGCCTGGGACCCTGCTAATCAGGGCCCCAGGCTATCTGCTCTCTCTGTAAAATGGACTCCATGTACCCTAGGTACATAACCAATTGAGTATTGGGTCACCTTATGAGCCCCTGTGCAGTGTACTATAGGTACCCAGGGGATAGGTGCATCCAAGGCCTACCAGGGGCTGCAGCATATCTTTTGCCACCCCTGGCTGGCCATTCAAACTGGCACAACTGGCTGATCACTCAGCTGGGGCAAGGTTGTGTATTCACCCCTTGCTTAGATATAGTATACCTATATCTAAACCTATATCTGGACACCTATATACCTATAAGTCACTCCTATGGCAGGCCTTAACAATCCTGGAGGCAGAGTGCTTGGTTTTATGTGAGATGGTGCTCTAGCATGAGCTGAGCCTGTCTGCAGCTTTCGGACCCATGTCCTTATAGCTGTTCTGGGATATTGCCATACCATATACTCTTAAGTGCATTATAATCCTCGCGGTTATTGATAACTTTGGTTTGGCTTTATCAAAACATGTCGTGTAAGGTGTCATACGCTTTTGAATACCACCCCCTCGCCAGTTCTGGCGACGGGGGTAGCATTCCACCCTTATAGAGGGATAAGACATGTGGGTAACAGTAAACGCGGTTAAAACTAACCAGAGCCTCAGCATCACAAAATGGATGCTGCTGCCACAGACACAAGTCTGGCCTCCTGCTGCTGACCAAAACTTGGCTGGGAAGGCTTGGACAAAAGGTTTCCTGTCACAGGGAGGTGCTAGCACCACCCCAGACAGCAGATATTGGATTGGGGCAGGGAGGGCTGAATGGAACAAGACACTGCCTGGGGCGCACAAGGCTCCCCATGCATAGCCTAGTTCAAACCGGTGCTGGGGCACTCCAGCCCCAGCTCTGGTGCGAAACTGGACAAAGGGAAAGGGGTGTAACCACCCCCTTCCTGGGTCCCACCCATAGGAGGGACCTAGCAGGTAATCCAGCCCCTTGATTTGGAATAAAGGTAGGAGCTGTGTCCATTGACTTTAGATTATCCTGACTGAAACTTTGAAACGGAACTCTGGACCCTTCGACATCCCACTCAAAGTGAAAGACTGAAGAATCTCCCTTGTGGTCAAGGAGTGACCACCCTGTGCAAACAGGCACCATCCAGCACCCAACGGTTTGCTTTGTTGCAGCTCCCGCCGGAGCTCGAGCAACAGAGATCAACAAAAACTGGATTCCCAGACATCCAATAGCCCGATCCACAGCAAAGCTGAGACCCGTGGACGCGACGTGAGACGTGGGACCAGCCATCTTGAAAAGACTGCGAAGTGCTGACAGTGCAGCTCCCGAGGCACCCTTGAAGCTGTGTATTGGGGTCTGAGAAGCCCCAGCCCCGTGCAGCTTGTGCACTGAAGCTCACCCCTCCAAACTCACAGAGTGCTGCGTGGGGCCCTTTTGCATTTTCCTGCTTGGCACGTCTGTCCGGTCACTTGCCCGTTGGCTAGTGGCCTCTACGACAACTAAACTACAAATTGACTCTGCTGCTCTGGTTGCGCCAGACTGGCCCTTGCTCCCCTGAAAAGGAGCAGCATCTCTGACCTTGCTGGTCCGAGTAAGAAGCGATCTTCATATCCTGGATGGGTTGCATTTGTCAAGGCCTGTTGACTCCGATCCGAAAGCCGACACTGAAAACAGCGAGAGCCTTTGTGGGACAACTTGTGATCCACTCCTGGTCATCGTCGATTCCCCCGAGTCCACGTGGCAGCGGAGACAAGCTTCTCAACAACCACCTGATTGCGCCCGACATCGCCTGGTGCCTTCCTGGTTCCATCCTGGTCACTGCCTAGTGACCCAGACTCTGTCCCCTCTGATTTCAGGTACTCTACATCTTTGATCCACCCTTGGATCCAACCGGACTCTTCTCTCCTGGCCGCCTGCAACATCTTCATCTCCAGGCTCCATAGAACTCCACGACGAAACCCAACACACTTTGGCACCTATGCACCCGCTTCCTGTAGGTGAGGTAACGATCAAACACCGGTGCTCCTGTAGTGGTTTACTCCTCTAGTGTCCTAGTTTAAAGTGGCTAAGTTCTAGTCCAGTCGGAAGACTACCAAAACAGTAACATTGTAACTTTTATGCACCATTGACTTTGCATTAGTGCATGCGTGTGCTTTTAGCGCTGCACCCGAGTCCCGCGGGCCTCTCCCGTCCAAATTGCTGTTAGTCCAGAGTAGCCCCAGCGATTCCCAAGGCCCTAGGCCTTACCATTGTTCGAGACGTGGTTCTTATACCACTTATTTAGTATATGGTTTAAGTGGCCACCGGGCCTATCCATAACTGTGCAACTTTTGTATCTTTAACTGTGCTTTTGTTTAAACGCTTGTGCCTCTGTCCTCATAAAGAGTACAGAGGATTATTCTAGTAATAAATACATATATTTTTATAATATATAACTTGTGTGGTGTCCTTTCATTTGATATTAAAATGATTGCATATGGTAAAACAGCTGGCTTCACATGCCCTCTTGAGTTAAGCCTAAGACTGCTTAGTCCATGCTACCACTAGGATTGCTTGTCTATAAGGTTGACTTACAATCACCACCATAAGGGTTGTTTGGACTGATACAAGGTGATCACTAGAATAGTGAACATCATACATCAGGCCACCTTCTCACACCTGTTCAAACAGGCACCAACAGCAACTTTGCCGGTCTGCAGTTTCAAGGCTCCCGCTGGAACCTGAAGACTCTGCGACTCAAGAACTGGACTTCCAGACTTCTCTGACCCCAACCCACATCCACAGCAAAGCTGAGACCCGTGGCGGACACGAGAGATGTGGGACTGGACATCTTGGACATCCTGCATTTTGCTACCTGCACTCCTTTTCTGAAGCCTCAGTAGGTTGTGCATTGGGATACAAGAAGCCCCAGCCCCAAGCATCATTTGACCTGAAGCCCAGGCCCCCACACTCTGCGAGTGTCCCGTGGGCCCCGCCTTTGCATTTGTGCTCAATGCGTCTTCCCGGTTCCTGGCCCGTTCGCTAGTAAGCCCCCTGAAGATGCCATCTTGAATCTAACTTGCGATCCTAATTGCTCCAGACTTACCCCAGCTTCCCTGCAAAGGAGAAGCGCCACAGACCTTGCTGGTCTGCAACAGAGCCAATCTCGCCATTCTGCATGGGTTGCGGTTGCCAAGGCTTGTTTGGTCCAATCTGGATACTGACACTGCAGTCATCTAGATCTTTTGTGGAACAGCTCGAATCCAGCTCTTGCATATCATCAATGGCTCCTGGACCTCGTGGCTGAAGAGACAAACTCACCATCTTCACCTTCAAGCACGCAACATCGCCTGGTTACTTCCTGGTCACTGGCTAGTGACCCAGACTCTGTCCCCTCTGCTTTCAGGTTCTTCACATCTCCGATCCACCCTTGGATCCACCCAGACACTTTTCCTCTGGTCACCTGCAGCACTTCTTTGAAGCTCTCCACAAAAAATGACGATGAAACCCGACATCAAATACACCTATGCACCTGGCTTCCGTGGGTGAGGTAACACGAGTACCCTGGTAGTCTCAAGGGCATTGGCCCTCCTAGTGTCTAAGTCAAAAAGGGTTCTGTCCTAGTTCATCCGGAAGTGTCCTTAACTTGTAACTTTGTAACTTTTACGAACTCCATAGAAAGTCAATGGGAGCCTGCGCCTGTGTTTAGACACTGCACGCGACTCCCGTGGGTCTCCTACTTCTTAACCTTTGGTTGCTTAGTGTAGCCCCAGCGATTCTACAGGCCCTAGGCCTGCTTTCTAACTTTCACGTGGTACTTATACCACTTTCTTAGTATAGGGTTAGTGAGGCCCCTAGGGCATAACGTATACTGTGCAACTTATTGTGTATTAACTGTGTGACTTGTATTGTATTTTTACCTCTGACCTCATAAAGAGTGCAGAGGGGTTGTGTTTAGATTAAATACATATATATATTTGATATATACCTTGTGTGGTGTCCTTTCATTTGGTATTCAAGGGATTATATATCAACATCGTGAAAGAGCTCTCCAACCCCAACGCCGGAAACAACGACATCACCCCATCGCAAGACCTCTGCAACTCCCTCGCCACCTACTTCCACAACAAGATCGCGGACATACACAACAGCTTCAGCATTCAACCATCGCACACAACGACCGCAGCAACGCCGCCCACCACCACCCTCCGCGCCTGGACTCCGATCAGCACCGATGACACCGCCCGCATGATGAACTCCATCCACTCCGGATCTCCGACCGACCCCTGCCCTCACCACGTCTTCAACAAGGCTGACGCTGTCATCGCACCCCACCTGGGGGACATCGTCAACACCTCCTTCGACACCGCCACCTTCCCGGAGAGCTGGAAGCACACCGAACTCAGCGCTCTACTAAAGAAACCAACAGCGGACCCCACCGAACTCAAGAACTACCGCCCCATCTCGCTCCTCCCGTTTCCAGCCAAAGTCATCGAGAAGACCGTCAACAAACAGCTGGCCGCCTTCCTCGAGACAAATGGATCCCTCGACCCCTCACAGTCTGGCTTCCGAGCCAACCACAGCACCGAGACCGCCCTCATCGCTGCCACCGATGACATCCGAGCCCTGATGGACAACGGAGAAACAGCGGCCCTCATCCTCCTAGACCTCTCCGCGGCATTCGACACTGTCTGCCACCGCACCCTAGTGCAGCGCCTCAGCAACGTCGGAATTCAGGAGAAGGCACTGGAATGGATCGTCTCCTTCCTCGACGGAAGAACACAGAGAGTCCGTCTACCACCGTACAAGTCAGAGGCCACCGAAGTCATCTGCGGCGTCCCTCAAGGATCCTCACTGAGCTCCACCCTCTTCAACGTCTACATGAGCCCCCTCGCGCCCATCGCACGCCAACACAACCTGAACATCATCTCCTACGCCAATGACACCCAGCTGATCCTCTCACTGACCAATGACCCCGCCGCTTCCAGAGCCAACCTTCACGAAGGGATGAAAGATGTAGCCGAGTGGATGACGACCAGCCGCCTGAAACTGAACTCAGACAAGACGGAAGTCCTCATCCTGGGCTCTTCGCCCTCCGCCTGGGACGACTCCTGGTGGCCCCCCGCCCTGGGCACCGCACCCACACCGACAGACCACGCACGCAACCTGGGCTTCATCCTAGACTCCTCCCTCTCCATGACCAGACAAGTCAACGCCGTCTCCTCGTCATGCTTCAACATCCTGCGCATGCTACGGAAGATCTTCCGGTGGATCCCCACCGAGACCAGGAAGACGGTCACCCAGGCCCTCGTCACCAGCCGACTGGACTACGGCAACGCCCTCTACGCCGGAACCACCGCCAAGCTCCAGAAGAGACTCCAGCGGATCCAGAACGCCTCAGCCAGACTCATCCTCGACATCCCCCGACGCAGCCACATCTCCGGACATCTGAGAGACCTGCACTGGCTCCCCGTCAACAAGAGAATCACCTTCCGTCTCCTCACCCACGCACACAAAGCCCTACACGATCAAGGCCCGAGCTACCTCAACAACCGCATCAACTTCTACGCTCCCAAACGCCACCTCCGATCAGCCAGTCACGCCCTCGCCGCCGTCCCCCGCATCCGAAGAACGACAACAGGAGGAAGGTCCTTCTCCCACCTGGCCGCCAAGACCTGGAACTCCCTCCCTCCCGACCTGCGCCTGACCCAAGACCACCTCTCCTTCAGGAAGAAGCTCAAGACCTGGCTGTTCGAGCAGTAGCAGCACCCCCCCCCCCCCCCCCCCAAGCGCCTTGAGACCCTCCGGGTAAGTAGTGCGCTCTATAAATGTCCCTGATTGATTGATTGATTATGGTAAAACAACTTGCTTAACTCGCCTACTGAAGTCTTAGCCTGAAGACTGCTGGTTCATGCTACCACTAGCATAGCTTTTTATAAGGTTGACTTTACAACCGACATCAATAAGGGTCGATTAGACTGGTACAAGGTGCCCACTAGAACTAGTGGACATCATATACCAGGCTAACTTCTCACAGCAACCACTTAAAAAGTATTTGCAAGTCCACTCCATATACAGCAACTGAGAATGGTACACATACACATAGGTAAAATTTGACTATCAAAAAGGCCAGGAAATAGGCGCAGACTGAACGACTCTGGAACAAATAACCACTACGAAAAATGTCCAAGCGTGCGAAAAGGTAATGATGTTATGATTGAATACCGGGATATTGCTGTACTGTGATTATTTCTAGACGGCTTTCTGTTTTGCTGCTCCATTGTAGTTTGTTTTTGTGTTAGATGAAGGAGAATGTTTTATATTTGTCATAATGATACAGCAGGACCTGACCCTCCCGGCCGTTTTCTTCTCAATCCTAGCTTGGTTGTTTTATCTCTGAAAAATGCAATAAAAAGAATTACAAAAAAATTATAATTCCCCACCTATCACCACTTTCAATGTGTCCCACAAGTCCGAGGTCTGTCTCTCCTGGATATCATTGAAATGTATATATTCTACAGTTTTTTGGTTGGCCTGCTCAATAAAAATGGCAATGTCCTGTAAGTTATCATTCAGTTGCCTTGTGTGTGAGGAGGTAATGTTGTAGTAATTTCGCAACCTAATCATAATAGGTGAGTTATCAAGGCGAGTGGCTGTCTCTATGATGGTTTGTTGTTTCATAGCCAACATGTGGGCCTTGCCAATAAAGTGGTCTAGTCTGGCATGGGTTTGATGTAAGTCAGAAATAAATGTGTATCGTCAACATGTGGGTTTTATCATCCACCAGATATCTACCAGCCCCAGGTCCCATAACCATTCCAAATTCTGCATTGAAAATTCTCCTGCTCGGCCTATTCGTTGTACGGTATGGTCCATAACAGTGTCTATTACTATGTTCAGGTTCCCCCAATCAAGATTCCCTGGTCTTGCGAGGTCATGACTTGCGAGAATACTTCCCTAATCAATTTCTACTGATTTTCGTTAGGGGCAGTTCCTCCGGTGGCCCTGTTTCTGTCGACCATCTGCTTCCTCGGGGATGAATGCAGGGGACAGTGTAGAGTTATCTGACTTTGGTTTTCATCTAATTTTATATTTGGCCGCTTGTGCGTGACAACCGTACTTTTCTGCTTCCTTTTCCCAGTGCAAATACTGGGGCTTACATAACGTCATAGAGCCTATGTATTCTGGACCATGAATAATTCCTTGTTATGTCTTTGTCGTTTAGGAACATTGTTGCCAATTTGTTGCCCTCATTGTTGGGAGCAAGTTATTTTGGCCTCATCTTACATTGTTTCTGCACCAGTATTTACCTGCGTTCTCACTATTTACCACCGAGCACTGTGCTCTTTACTCACCACGCTCTCCTGCTGAATATATACCTATGCTTTACGGTCAATACAGTACATTAATACAGATGTCTTTGATGTTTGTATCCTTTGTATCAGCCTCCACAGTTCAAATTATTGTCCAGACATTAGGCTTTATCGACTATCGACTACTAGATAAACATGCAGCTTTGAATTGTGAAGGTAGTTCCATAATTGCTCGGGATCTAAATAGGTTTCTCACAAGGAACTATTGTTGCAATTGTCTGTTGAAGTGCTGATAGGGAGTGAAGGACCGGTGAACAGACTATGTTGGCCTGTGGTCAATACCAGGCCCGGACTGGCCGTTGCGGGCACCGGGCAATCCCCCGGTGCGCTGCAAGGGTGGGGGCCAGATTTGGGACCCTGGGGCCGTTTTTGTCACAGGGCCGATTTTGCATAGCTGCAAAATCGGCCCTGTAACAAAATCGGCGGAAAACCGGCCCTGGCAGAGAGCTCGGCCGCACCTCCAAAGGGCCCCTCGCCCCCAAGGGCTGGCGGCTGAGCACTTTGCCAGGGCCGGTTTTTTGTTCCCTATGTACAGTGAGCCTTGTTTTCATTTTACCGACCAAACCTTGTTCTGCTTCCTGATTCTGAGCAAAGAGGGCATGCGTTTCCTTCCAGTTTAAAGGATATACCGGAAAGGCAATTTAATGGCTGTGGAATAGAACATGTGATATTAATGTTGTTACCGATGCAGATAATATTGAGGCTTAGTCCGCAGGAACTGTCCGACTCCTGTTTTCGTACAGAAAGCGTGCTTAGTTGTTCTTATGTAAACCACCAATTAATCATAGTGCAAGAGGTGCATGTGCAGGGTTCTTGTATGTAAACTGTTCTGCCAGACCCATAAACATTTCTGCATTGTTACAAATAGTCAATACAAGTTTGACTAACTCAAGTTTACTTTGAGCTTAGCGTGTTTATCATATCGTCTTCAAACTGTTTATGCAAGCGATAGTGCTTTAAAGGTTGCTGAACTCCTGGGTACAGACACGCGTTCACCGGAGATGGTTTCATAAATATAAATGAGCTAGAGTACATAGATCTTCTAACAATATTCAGCTGTTATATGATTTTCCCAAATGTATTTTAGGATTACGTTGATACTAATTTCCACCAGCTAAGCACAATGTAAATATTTCTTGCCCAATAGTTAGTGGTCATTCCCACACATATTGGGGCATATTAGTAAGGGCAATATCGCCGCTTAAGCGTGACTTTTTCCCGATAAAGCAGCAATATTTTTATCGCCCTATCAGCAACAGCTTTTAGGCGATAGTGACCGGTTTAAGGTCGGCTTTGCATGTCAGCGATATTTATCGCTAATGACATGCAAAGTGGGCGTACTCAAACTGTTAGCGACAGAAAGCGGTCGCTAACACAGCTTTCGTCCATTAGCAACGCAGGCTTAGCGATAAAAAAAGTCGCGCTAAGCGCGATTATCGCTAGAATCTTACGTCTGCTAACAGGATGACTTACCTGTGTATTCAATGGGAGGTGGATTGTCAGGTTAAGCCCCCATTGGCGCTTATGCGTGAATATCGCTGGATTCCCAGCGATATTCACGCATTTCGCCGCTATCGCTGGATATTTTAGCACAATGGAGAAAAACGTTGCTAATAGCATGTTTTCTCCGCTAACCTATCCAGTGATATACAGCGATTAAAAAAAACACGCTAAGCACGTTTTGCGATTAATATTGCAATTACTTGCTAATATGCCCCATTGTTCGCAAAGTCTCAGGGATTAAGCGACCCCATGTCTCAGGAACAAATAACAAAGATCTTGGATCCGTATTTGTAAAGCGCGAACTACTCACCCTTACGGGTCTCAAGGTGCTGGGGGCCGTCGTGGAAATTAAGTGAGCTATTGCCCAGAGTCACATGTTGCTGAGCTGAGCTGCCGCCGGAGCCGGGGATCGAATTGTGAACCCTGTGCTCCGAAGTCAGCTGCCCTGGCCGCTGCACCACACCACACCACACTATACTGTCCCTTGTAATGAAGGTATATTATAAAAGGTTTGAATAAGGGAGGAGGGTCTTTCAGCAGAGGCCATTATCAGTGGTTTCAGAAAAACTCAGTGGTCAGGTTTTGATTTTCATTTTATAACTGCTTTAATGTTGTTTTACATGCTTAGTTTTTCAAAAAAAAAAAAAAAACATAGGGGGTTATTCACAAATGGCATTTGGTTGTACGAGAATGGAGCTACAATGGTACTAGTCACGTAATACTATTCACATACCTATGTACTGAGCCTTTCCTATCTTTTCTATGCAGAGGTCCTATAATTAGGTGAAAATCAACACTAGGGCCTAGATGTAGGTAAATGTGATTTACCGATTCATAAATACCGAATTTTACCGATTCGGTATTCATGAATCGGTAAATCATATGTAGGTAGAAATTCAGTAAAAAAATACCGAATCGGTATGATTCGGTATTTACCACTTCGGTAATTACCGAATCGGTATTTGTCATTGATTCCTATGGGCCTTGAAGCCCATAGGAATCAATGGCAAAAACCGATTCGGTAATTACCGAATCGGTAAAAATATCGAATTGCCAAGGGGGACAGGGTGTCACTTTGACACCCTGTTGCACCCCTGTTTCTGGCTTGTGTGCCATGTGACACACATACATGCCCTTAGGGCATGTCTGTGTGCCACATGGCACAGGTGTACATGCACAGATGTGCATGTACACTGGAATTCGTTATTTACCATGTAATAGTATTACATGGTAAATAACGAATCGGTAATGGCCTGTGGCACTGTTTTCAACTTTACCGATTCGGTAAATATACAGATTCTGTAAATGTTAAGACCCCTACATCTCCATTTGTAAATACCGGTCGGTAACGGCCGAAATCGTCCGTTACCGACCGGTATTTCCCGATCTACATCTGGCCCATAGAGAGGGTTATTCCAAAAGTCAGAAATACATGTGAACATTTACTGATTTCTCTATGTATTATTAAATATAGGTCGAAGTCGAAACTATTTTGCTAGTCACTATTTACCAGTTTAGATTTACTTGTACGTGTAATGTTATGTTATGTCACGCTCTTTTGTATAGCGCTCGAATCACCGGGGGGCATCTCGGCGCTTTACTCAGAGTACTCCAGATTGGTGGACAGCACAAGAAAGAGAAGGGATCCTAGTACAAGAAGGCTTTCAGCATTTTCCTGAAATTTAAGTAGGAGGGTATATCTCGTAGGTGAGCTGGAAGACTATTCCAGTACTTGGGAGCCAAGAACGAGAAGGCTAGGCCCCCAGATCTATAGCGCCTAATGCGGGGCACCTGGAGAAGCTGGAGTGTAGTAGATCTCAGGGAGCGCCTCAGGATATACTTTTTTAGTTTCATTTGGAGATACAGGGGGGCCTGTCCCTGGAGAGCACAGTAGGTCAGGCAGCAGATTTTAAAAAAGGCTCTCTGTTTAATCGGAAGCCAGTGCAGCTTTCTCAGTAGAGGACGTGATGGTGATCCTGACGGCATATTCAGGACCAACCTGGCTGCTGTGTTCTGAACTACCTGAAGTTTTTTCAGGGAAGTAATTCCAACCTCCGCCAGTAAGGCATTCCCATAGTCCATACGACTAAGGACTAAGGCTTGGGTCAGAGTTTTGCGGTGTTCCGTCGGGACAAAAGGTAACATTTTCCTCAGGAGCCTAAGCCTATAATAGCAGGATCCAGAAACTGAGGCTACGTGGTCTTGGAGTGGAGACTTACATGGAGACTTACCCCTCACTGGTGGAGAGATATAACACCCAATTTGCCTAGTCGGTGTATTTATATTATTAGTAAGTTAGAGTTTATTCACAGATAGTAGTAACTTTTCACACGTAGGTAGAGATTTCTGCCACAGTGGTGATGATTTCCCCATGGAAAAGTATAGAGAAAAGTGATAACGTTTATTAATTAAAAACAAAAATATTAGAAATATTGTGATGAAAAATATGATTGTAAAAAAAATTTAAAGAATTATTTTTCACATAAAACTAATGAAATAAAATGTTGCAGAAAATTAACAGTTGACATTTTTTTGTAAAAAAATTTAAATATATTAATTTAATTTATAAGTATTACATCTTTAACAAAAATCCCAAATTTACTATAGTTTTTATTTTTAAATAATATTAGCTACATTTATTTGTAGGTCATGTTTATTTAATGGAAATTATTTTTAGCATTTTAAAAGTAAAAAAAATGAATGTATTGTAGTTAATAAATTAACTGTTCATTTTAAAACAATAATATGTTTAATTATAAATGTTTAATATTTTTCACTGAAAAAAGCAAAGGTTAAAGTAACGCTATACTTAGGTAAAATGTTCAGTAACAACATAACATTTTAAACAGAACAAAATACAAAAATTCACCATTTATAGTTGTCTCATATAACTATAACTTGTGCCCTAAGGTAATTATAACTCACTCCTCTGCCATGCACAGTTTTCTCATCAATAATTTTATTGCAATTGTTCCAGTGATATTATCAATGATGTCATGGAAGATGCCATGAGTGATGTAATATGTGGGGTAATCAGCAGTGGATGGTGAGGGCGTGATTTATAGTTAACACAAGGAAATGATAGACGGAGTGCTGAAACTTTTCAAACACTCTCCCCCAGTCACAGATCTGGGTTGAATCCATCATCATTCTTTAGCTCACTTTGCCACCCCAGTTCAGACACAGCTATATGCAAATCAGTCTTGACCCTGTGCCTCATGGGAACAGTCAAGCCCGAACTGCCAAGCCATGTCTTCCCTGGACCGGAAACAAGCATCCTGGGACCGGTTTCGGGCTAACAGCCCTCATCAGCCAGGCTGGCTTGAATCCAATGGCAAAGTCAGCAAGGGACCCACGTCTGGGCATACCCTGCCAGCTTAGGGCGAACAAACCAAACACAAGGAAATGATGGACGGAGTGCTCAAACTTTTCAAACACTCACCCCCAGTCACAGATCTGGGTTGAATCCATCATCATTCTTTAGCTCACTTTGCCACCACAATTCAGATTCAGACACAGCTATATGCAAATCAGTCTTGACCCTGTGCCTCATGGGAACTGTCCAGCCCGAACTGCCAAGCCATGTCTTCTCTGGACCGGAAACAAGCATCCTGGGACCGGTTTCGGGCTAACAGCCCTCATCAGCCAGGCTAGCATGAATTCAGTGGCAAAGTGAGCAAGGGACCCACGTCTGGGCATACCCTGCCAACTTAGGGCGTACAAAGCAAACACACCTTAAGGGACAAGTTATAGTTACTTGAGATAACTATAACTACCTTGGAAAATGTCTTTTTTTTATGTTAAGTAAAATGGTATTACCATATGTAAAGTCAAACCCCCCCCCCCCCTCGGTCGTGCATGGTGAGGGGTTTCTCACTGGGCTTCTTGTAGCTAACCCCCACAGGCAGCTAATCCCACGCTGAGAGCATGGACAACAGATTATCGCCTTCCCTCATTTTCCCAACAAATCTGTATAACTCACTCTATGAGAAGGACTCCAAAAATGGGGAGAAAACGGGCTCATTCTCCAGCTAAAATTGGGTCCTTGGTCCCAAGTATAAACAGGGAAAAAATGAGAAAGATGAGGAGGGAAGGGCACAGCATAAAGTACAAAACAGAAAGAAGGAACACATTGGGAACCCCAAAAGGTTGTAAGTGAGGAAAAGTGTTTTTCTGATCTGCATCATTTGTACCAGGACTCCATTGTTTTTTTCATTGCCATCTCGTGTCAAACACTTCCACACGACCCACCTGGTCATTTCTGCTGATGCCTGAGAAAAATCTAAACTGACACGACAAAGACCATCTTGCAGCCTGCCTTTCTGCCCAGGAACTGTAGCACACCGAACCCCCTGTTCTTTGCCATTCAACAGAAAGCCATGAGACACCCACGCCCTGTGTAAACAAGCTTGTTTTCCATCTCCTGCTCCCAGCCTGGTAAACATCCTTGACACCTTGATCAGGTTATCTGGACAATGGTCTGAGTGTTGGGCCCTGATCAGGGTGATTAAACAATGACTTGAAAGACCGACTTTGATCAAGCCGAGTGAACAATGATCTGTGCACCAAGCCTTGACCAGGTCACCAACTACAAACATCGTCTGGATCTGGTTATCAACTGCAAACACTGCCCTGATTGAACAATGTAAAAAGGCTTGTAAGCTACAGAGTGAAGAAGCAGCCTCCTCTGTCTTGTCTCTGACTAGCTTGGGACTCTGTTCCATAGCCCGGGCTATTTAAATAAATCTGGGTTCCTCCTGCAGACGAAGGCTCCTGTGTCTCCTTTTACTAAGTATGGAAGGTATGGAAGACTAGGGCAGTTCCCCCACCGCTGAGACCCAGTAAGTGGGTTTAACCAGTTCTTCAAATGGCGCCTGAACAGGGACCCCACAAGCACGTTGGTCAGGCCCGGTGGATGTAAGGAGGTGCACGGAGAGACTCCGACGGAGGCGCCCTACCTAAGGGATTCTTGTATTCCGGTAGACCGAACGTCTCGCCCGCTGTCCCTCCCCATCCAGTCTGGGCCACATGACCGCGTCCTCGCTGGAGTCCCCTAGCAAATCATTTCTGGAGCAGGACACAGCCCTACGTCTGCAGAAGAGAACTACCCCTGTAAGGTAAGGGTAGACTGATCATCCACCAAGTATGTATGATTCTGTTATTGACTTTCGCAAAAGCCAAGTTGTTATTTACTTTTGCCAAAGCCAAGCAAGCGAGGTGAAGTTTTAAAAACCCGCTGGTGTCTGTTCTGTATTATTCTACTGTTATTGACTTTTGCAAAAGCCAAGAAAGCGAGGTGAGTTTAAAAAACCCGCTGGTGTCTGTTATCTGTTTTTAAGCATGCCAGTCAGTAGTAAGTTCAAGAGATTATGTTGTACGTGTACGCAGGACTCCCAGCTGGAGGCGGCCTGTCCGCTTCCTCCAGAAGGGACCCCTGCCATACAGTGTATGTTAAACATGGCCCTTCTGCCATAATGTTCTCCTCTTTCTGGGTAAAATATACAAAAAAAAATAATGCGGAATTACAGTGGCCACTTTATGGCTCCTTTGATTCCCAAGTTCTCGCCAACTTAGAGGAACAATTAATGAAAAGAAAAAAGCGCCTGTCTATGTTTGAATCTGCCCAATTTTGGTGGAAAGAGATAGAGCAGAAAGCTAGAAAACAGAAGGCTCAAGAAAGAAAACAGAAACCTATGTCAATGGCCGACCACGCCAGAGAAAATTTACAAAATCAAATGACAAAATCAGTAGAAATATCCGATAGGGAGCATCGGTACAAAAAGTTTATCCAGCCCGTGAGGAGAAAGGAAAGGGCCATATGGAAGGGGGAGAAGAAAGTGATTCCTTGCTTGATACCATGCTAGAAAGCCCTCCTGCATAGGCCCCAATGTACCCTGCCCTGACGCCTCACACCCTGCATGTTCCCCTGCCACCGCCCACTCCTGCTCCCACTGCCCCTCTTACTGTTCTCCCTGTCACACCGACCCTCCCGACTTCTCCTATGGCACCAACCACGCCCGTTAACCCTGTCCTTGCTGCAGGAATGACAACAAGTCTCCATCCGCCCAACCCCTGCGGCTTTACCCCTACCCGCCCTCTTCCTACTTCCCCGTGGTCTACAGTTAAGCAGGATTTATATAAATTGTTGAATTCCCCCCGACTGGCTTCCCTGCGCTCTGCAGTTAGCTTTTCGTCCCTTCGAGAAAATGACCTACAGAAGCAACAGTGTGAATGTTGGATAAATAACGGGAATATTTATACCTTTAAAGAAATATGGTCCACCTTTTCTCAGTGGACGATTATGGAACAGACCACCTGGCTGAATACATGTGTACTTTGGTCATGCAAAAAATTTGAGAATGCGCTTATGCAGATCCCCACCGGATTAATGGACCTTAGGTCGCAAATAAAAAGCGCCGATGTCATTACTCCCACTGGATACTCAGGATGCCCGCTTAGACCCACATGACTGTATATTGAGGACAGAGGAGGAGACGAAGGGACGGTTGACTTACAGGATACCCCGATAGCAGAACCAGAAGGTACATTGTTTGTGGACGGATCATGTCACAGAGGGTCAGATGGTAACACCTCAGCCGCCTATGCCCTCACGACATTGAGGCAAGTAGTAGAAACAGCTCAGATTCCGCAGTTCTCTGCTCAGGCAGCAGAATTAGTGGCCCTCACTAGAGCCTGTGAGTTAATCAAGGGAATAACAGTAAATATCTATACTGACAGTCAGTATGCCTTCTGGGTGGCCCCCAACTTCGGGAGGTTCTGGAAAGAAAGGAATTTCCTTACTTCCCATGGGACCAAGATTCAACATGGCCCCCTAATTCACCGACTGTTAGACTCCCTGACACTCCCCAGAAAGGTGGCCAATAATAAATGGAAGGCCCATAAGAAAGTGACAGATGATGTTGGGAAAGGCAATGCTCTGGCTGACCAAACGGCCAGACAAACAGCTCTTAGGAAAAGGGAAGGAATGTATGTGGGAAGTCCCGCAAGGTGGGTGGCAGACGAGGGCATGGTTGAAAACACAGTACAGAGTGTGATTGATATTCAGTCCCATACTACTCCTGAGGAACTAAGTGTGTGGAAGGAGCAATTAGCAAAGGAGGGAATTGATGGTTGCTGGGTCCGTACGACTATGAAAAGACAATGGATGTTACCTGACAGTCACGTGCGAGCAGTAGTTACGATGGCCCATGGCCCTGCCCACATTAGTGCAAAAGGGTTTGTAAACTGTTGGAACATACATGGTACAGCTCTAAGATACCAGCATATGCTGAAAAGCTGGTTAAAACATGCATGATTTGCCTAATGTATAACCCAGGAAAAGGCACAGTTACTCGTAAGGGAGGATTCTCTCCTCCTACCTTCCCTTTTGAAGTCCTCCAAATGGATTACATCCAGATGGACAGGTGTAACAATTTAAATTATGTCCTGGTGGGGTCTGTACTTTCAGCCGATGGGCGGAAGCCTACCCCGTCAAAGACTGCACCGCTATCACTACCACCAAAGTGCTATTAAAAGAGTACCTCCCACGATTCGGTTTGCCCCGCTTGGTCTGGAGTGACAACGGGACACACTTTACGGCTCAAATTATGGAATATGTCTGTACAGCATTGGGTATAAAACAAAATTTTCATGCAGCTAACCACCCCCAGTCAGCAGGTCTAGTGGAGGTATACAATGGCATCCTAAAAACGAAAATGGCCAAAGTAGTAGCCGAGACAGGTGTTACTTGGGTTGATGCTCTGCCCTTGGCCCTACTGTCCACAAGAACAACAGTCCACACCAGGATAGGGTTATCTCCCCATGAAATTGTGTTCGGGAGGCCTGCCAATTTCTAGGATGTCCCACGGGCTAAAAAACTGTCTGACGTTGAATACCCTGTATTAACTGATTATCTGTACAGTCTAACTAATACCTTTTGTACTCTTTATCACCAGGTGCACGAGGCCATACCTGACAAAAGCAAGGGCCCAGGACACGTTATCCAACCTTGCAATTGGGTCTTAGTGAGGAACTTTCAACGGACTAAGAGCCTCGAGCCCCGCTGGACACAGCCCCGTCAGGTGTTACTGGCCACCCGCACCGCCGTGAAAGTAGAAGGTCGGAAGAATTCGGTTCATTCGTCTCACTGCCGGAGTGTGCCTCTGCCCCTCCTCTATGATCCGTGGGTGAGGGAAGGACAAGGAGACTCAGAAACAGAAACAGTTCTGACGTTTGTCCCATTCAGCGATGCCAGACTGCATTCTACATCCACGGAAGCAGAGAGTGACTGCATACTGAAAGGAAGGGTGAAACCCTCCCTTAACTCTGCTCCACACCAAGAACAATTGTTTCCCGACCATACTGTCCCTACTTTCAACCGATATAACTTGCGCCCCGAGGGAAGACTTGACCTTGACTTCGCCAAGTGCCGAAAGGCTGTAGGGCTGTGATCTTCGCAGATGAGAGTAGTGCTGGTGTGTCAGACTAAGGTATGCCATATGGCTCCTTGGCAGCTACGTCCCAGTGAAGCAACCACCAATCAGAGACAGCCACTAGAGGTCCCTGGCTTAGCACAATGGCAGCCTTCCAAAACGCCCGAATTCAGAAACAAGATGTCAGTCTCCGACATAGTAAATGCTTCATGGCCACCGTGGTGACGCTGTTTGTCTCCCTCATCCTGTCTATCCTTAGTTGGCTGTTACTGATCTACCATCCTGTTACCCCACCAACTCCTACCCCGACTCCTACAGAACACCAGCACTACACGCTACCAGCCCACGAATTACCCCGCCGTGCAGAATTCTTCAATAACACTTTCATCCAAATGTTGCATCATCATCAACTGATCATGAACACTTCCAACTGCTGGGTTTGTGGACTGATGCCGCATTCCAGGATACGCCCTGTCCCATTCTTCCCCCATCCCTTCTCCATCTCTGGGTCTTGTCTTTCATGGTGGATGTTGATACAGGAGGTCTACACTGTCAATGGTACTGCCAATTCTGTCCTTGGGACATTCCGCGATGACTTCTGGCGGAACGATCTGGCAATGCCAATGCTCCTTTTTGCCCAACCAACTCTTCCACATTGCTATTACCACCAGATGAACTCGGTGAGATGGTAGTATTCAACTCAAACACTCAACGAATATTTTCTAGATTCCGCACCAGAAGGATACTGCCTGATGAACGAAACACTCTGAAGGTCATAAATGTGCAAGGCCGTGTCTGCATCCATGGCCTAGGGACTAAGAAAGTTGGTACCAGTACGTGTGATATCACTAAAGCCTTAAAATCTACACCTCCTCCGAAGCTGGTGGCA
Organism: Lissotriton helveticus; assembly: GCF_964261635.1. Taxonomy (NCBI): domain Eukaryota; kingdom Metazoa; phylum Chordata; class Amphibia; order Caudata; family Salamandridae; genus Lissotriton; species Lissotriton helveticus. The sequence continues at coordinate 1,432,172,331 of NC_136059.1, forward strand.
TCCCTCAACACCTATTTCATCTGTGGCACTGCCGCCTACACTTGGCTCCCCCGTAACTGGTCTGGTACCTGCTATCTGGCCTTCCTGCTTCCACCAACGTATTCTACCCATGGAGGTTACCACCTGTCAATGATGGGCGCCTTGCGCCGCTCACGTAGGGGCGTCCTATCAGCCGAGGATACAGCAGGCCAGGAAGCCAGGGACTTCTTTAAAGGTTTCCTTCCATTCTGGGGCTCCATTTCAAACAGTTGAGCTGTACGAGGACTGACCAGGGTCCTTGAGGCTACCATCACAGTAACAGCTGGTGCCCTCTCCAACATCACTGCAGAGCTACAGGCGGACCGCCTTATAACGGTCCAAAACCGCATGGTCCCCGACGTCACCCTTGCTGATCGTGGTGGTGTGTGTAAATTGATCGGCTCCAGACAACGCACCTACGGTATACGATGCCATCCAACGTCTGCATCGCCTTTCTTCTGAAATTCATCTTGATGAAGGTAACTGGTACCTCACAGGCTGGATCTGGGGTCTTCTTTGCCAGTGGGGTTGGAGGGTCCTCATCTTCCTTACCTTGGGAGTAGCTGTCCTGGTCTCCTGCTGTTTGTGCTTTCAGTGCCTGCCAGTGCTCTGTATAATGTATGTCCAGACCATCAAGCCTCCACCCTCTAACATTCACAATACCAATATGATGATGATGCTCCAACAAGTAACAGATGGTCTTATGAAAATTGACATTTCATAAAGTATTTGCCACTCAATGGCAAAAGGAGGGCCTGAGGAAAAGTGTTTTTCTGATCTGCATCATTTATACCGGGACTCCATTGTTTTTTTCATTGCCATCTCGTGTCAAACACTTCCACACGACCCACCTGGTCGTTTCTGCTGATGCCTGAGAAAAATCTAAACTGACCTGACAAAGACCATCTTGCAGCCTGCATTTCTGCCCAGGAACTGTAGCACACCCAACCCCCTGTTCTTTGCAGTTCAACAGAAAGCCATGAGACACCCACGCCCTGTGAAAACAAGCTTGTTTTCCATCTCCTGCTCCCAGCCTGGTAAACATCCTTGACACCGTGATCAGGTTATCTGGACAATGGTCTGACTGTTTGGCCCTGATCAGGGTGATTAAACAATGACTTGAAAGACCGGCTTTGATCAAGCCGAGTGAACAATGATCTGTGTACCAAGCCGTGACCAGGTCACCAACTACAAACATTGTCTGGATCTGGTTATCAACTGCAAACACTGCCCTCATTGAAGAATGGACTAACAACCAAAAGACTGGGATGAAAAATGTATAAAAGGCTTGTAAGCTACAGACTGAAGTAGAAGCCTCCTCTGTCTTGTCTCTGACTAGCTTGGGACTCTGTTCCATAGCCCAGGCTATTGAAATAAATCAGGGTTCCTACTGCAGATGAAGGCTCCTGTGTCTCCTTTTACTAAGTATGGAAGGTATGGAAGACTAGGGCGGTTCCCCCGCCGCCGAGACCCAGTAAGTCGGTTTAACCGGTTCTTCATAAGTAATGCCCTCACCCATTAATTAGTGGCATGATTCATCGTAGGGCCACTACGACACCCTGGCACAGACCAACATACAGGGTGGAGGGAAAAGAAAAATGTTTTAGTGAAAAAAAAAGGAAGAGTTACAGAAGTAGGGATCCATGTTGCAAACAAGAGAGAATATAAAACTGTCTAAGTAGGAAATCGACTCCTTTAGTTTGGCTCCTACTTGGCAGCATTCAAATGTTTTTTTTGAGGTATATGAGAGAAGCAACGTCTCCATTATTGCTGTAGCAACATGTGTCCGCCCTTGTTTGCCACCCAGTTGGGTCGCTGGCATACATCAGTATACCGATCCTTTAAGCGATCTTCTTAGTGCTCCCTCCTATCCATATCACTATCTGGTAGGGAACCTAACAATGACAATACTTGCCCTTAGTAGACACACATCGTTTGCATACCCGAGTTTCATCTATTATGCTCCAAACTTGGGGATAGAGTGGGGACACGTCCTATAGTCACATTTTCTTCAAGGTACGGATGTCTCCAAATCGGCCACTCAATCCCTCCTCACCTGGAGGCAGCCAGACACACACGGTGCACGACCTTTGGCTGTTAATGGTGAGAGGTTGGCCACGCTGCACATGACTGAAGGCAGCCAACCCTCTCCCCATAGGCTGCCAACCCCAAGTCACTCACAGTCTTTAACAACACAGGATAGCGTTGGCCTTCCGGCCCTGGGAACCACATTCTCTGGGGCCAAACCATCTATATTAAGAGGAGGGGCCAAGCAGAGCCTTAATAGGCTCCCAGGCCAAATTCTAAGGACAGTGGGGCATCCAGCCTCCTTCCCTGGGCTTTAATAGGCCCGGAGACACCATCCCCTTGGGTCAAATACAAATAAAACAAGCATTTGCAATGCAATAGGTCTCGCATTTTCAAAAGTTTAAACTATTAGCGTTACAAATTACAATGCTTTTTATTTATGTTTTGGCTTTAAAAACATAAATAAAAAGCATTTTCATTTACATTGTCAATAGTTCAAACTTGTTAAATGCGAGACCTATTGCCTTGCAAATGCTTGTTCTTCTATACAGACATTAAGAGGTTCTTGTGGCATTATAAACCACACCCATGAATGCTGAGAGGTTTGTAAATACAACCAGATCCTCAAGATGGCAATCTAGGGGCATATCACCCAGCTTGCCTAAAATATTTCTTTTTATTTTGCATGTTTAGGTTGGTGAAATTGGCCTGGCAGTGTTGCTAATTTTGAAACAGGGAAATGTTTATTGAATGCAGCCCTGAAATACTGGACTGGACTGTTTCTGGCCAAAAGGACAATCAATGTGTTTAAATATGTAGTCCAGAATACACGGTTTCAAGTAAAATGTCCTTTGCTTTTGTAAAAAAATAACAACAAAAAACATTTTAGTTATAGAAATTAGAAACAAAGGGCTTCTCTGCTATCAGAAATGCAGCTTTCATGAAGGATTAAATAAAACACGGTGGCTATGCTCGTACATTTTAGTAAAATCTGCAATGTTAAGTTAACATTGGTCCCTGATTGCCTGTGGAATGTTCACTGGAGTCCATTTAGAATGTTTAGGTTCTGGTTTGCCTTTCACAACTAGAGGGTCATTTAAACACCGAGCAATGGCTGAACTCAGAAGTGTTGAACGTTTCCCTTGTAATGTTCAGCTAAGAAACACGTGGTTCCATTGAAATCTGATTGGCCAGTTTTGGTTTAATTTTCATGAAGAAGTTACTAATTAAACAATGGGCTGGAATGAAGCTCTGTGGAGGTTGCCTGTTATGAACAGTTTTATTTCTACAACATGTGGTATGTATTTCACGAAACCAGCGAAATAAGGGCATTCATTGTACAGCATGTGTGAACACTAAAAGCATGCCAATACGTAACTAAGTATGACCGTTCGAGTAGGGGCAGCTACCACGCAAATCTGTGAATTATAGGCAGAGCTACTGACATGAAGTGATTCAGCGGCAGTTGCTTTTTCCCCATAACTGATGATCTGTACACTTGTGCACCTGCCAGATAGTCCACCAACTTTCACCAAAAACACTGGCTCTACAGATGCCGCATATTTCAGGCCGAAGAACTGACACAAGGCTACCATAAATCGACAAGGATGTCGCGACCTCCCTTGCCGTAGCCACGCCAGGCCCGGCAGGGGGGCGATGGTAGTAATAGTGAAATGTGTGATTTCATTTCTCGTGCAACAGGGCTTTTGACAAACACCCGTCTCCTTTCTAGGTGGACTGCCAAGCCCTGCTTTTGGTAAAGGCATGCTTCCAGAGACATCTTTTGTGCAATGAAAGCAAACAAAAAATCAACAATTCACTTACGAAAACTCAAAAATGTTCCGCCTCTCAAAATAAAGCTATTTTTGGTGTGGTGGGATGCCGTACTGATTCTACATTAACCGCATACAGGTAGAAGCAGCGAATGTGCAAAAGCCATTATTTCAGAACCTAACCGTTATCGCCTAATTTAAGGTTCTGCCTTTATTTAACGGAAATAGAAATTCAAACGTCATTTGCTTTTTGGCAAGAGCATCCAACACTTTGGGCGATTTAGGTACATGCTTAACAGCAGAACCCCAACATCACATATATGCGCAAAGACGTCCCTAGGCTCATTTTATAGCCAAACTTTTATTCTCTTTTTCACCATAACCCAATCTCTGTTTTCGTGATATGGATCTCAAATTAAAATGTAAAAAAATATTTATAGGTACAGATTTGTACTAAAAAAGTGAGTGGCAAGAATCGCACACATATAAGGGCCCTTCAGGAGCCCCGAAAGAAAGGATGCCACTGTCTATGTATTTCTAATTAATTGCGCCGTGCTCTGAGCCATTGGTGGGACGCTGCCCGGTAATCTCTGTTCTAAATATAGCTCCCCGGCTTCCTGCTGGTGTTTACTTCCACATGTGGTAGGGCACATTTTTCGTGTCCAACAGAAAAGATTAACTGCGACACATCCCTCGGGCCCAGGCGCTCCAGGGGTTCGAGGAGGGTGCTGCCCTCGCGCTGGCACCTCTGTGTGAGCAGCGCGTGCCCGGCGGGTCAAGGGTCTGTGCTCGCCACCTCGGCTCTGCTGGCACACGATACACGATGACAGGAAAGGCGGTGGCACAGGACAGGGTGTCACAAGGAGGCAGGGCATGCAGCAACCCGACAGGGAGTCACAGTGAGTCACAAGGAGGCCAGGCATACAGCTATAGGACAGTGAGTCACAAGGAGGCAGGGCGTGCAGCCACAAGAGAGCGAGTGACAGGTAGGCAGGGCATGCAGCCATAGGACAGAGAGTCATAGGGCGGCAGGGCATACAGCCTTAGGACAGGGAGTTAGAGGTGGGCAAGGCATGCAACCATAGGATAGTGAGTCACAGGGAGGCAGGGCATGCAGCCTTAGGACACGGAGTCACAGGGAGGCAGGGCATGAAATACATGTGCATATATTTAGAACAACCGTGCGGCAGCAGGAGGAGGAGGCGTGGCAGCAGGGAGAGGATGGGGGCCGGCACTTGCGGGAGCGATAATTGAGGCCATGCGGCGCGTGCTCCCGCAAGTAGATCACCTCACGTCCACGCGTTGCCATTGATGGCAATGGAACGCGTGAACGTTTTTGCCTGAAAAGCGATCTGAAAAGGTCTTTTTGCCTATGCAGCACGCATTCTGCGTAGGAGAGACCTAAAAAAGGGGATGGGTCAAGTGGCCCCTTTCCCTGAGCCTTATCTGTTCCTGAGGCCAAATGTAACAGACAATGGAAGGGGCTGTGTGCACCCCCTCCCCAAGCCTTGTCAGGCCCGGGGACCCCAACCCCTTGGCCAGCATGTTACTTAAAGTGGAGGGCAGGTGCTCCTTCTCGACCCTGGTGACCTCATTCCCCGGAGCCCAAAAAAAGTTGAAAAGGGGAGGGGAACTGCACAGCCCCCCCTCCCTAACCCTCATGGAACCCTGGGGATCCCACCCCTGAGGGTCATATGATATTTTAAAGGGGAGTGGGTGGTCCATCTCCCATCCCTGAGCCTTCTCAGGCCCTGGGGCCCCCATCTCCCAGGGTCAAATAGACTTAAGAAGGGGAGGGGGCTGTGCAGACTACATGCTGGGTTCTGCGGCAGCAGACCCTAGGTCCCTGCGACTCCAGCTGGCTCACCACATGGTGCAGGACCCAGCATTGCTCCCACCTATAGAGAGAAGCAATTTATGCCTCTCCCTCCAGGCAGGAGCAATATGGCTTCTGTTTCCTTGTCTGCATCAGTGCGGGCAGGGAAACAGAACAGAAGTCTGCTCCCGGCCAGCTAGAACATTTTAAAATCTCCTGCCCGTTGGGAGCAGACTAAGAGTTTGCTCCCGTTTAGCAGGAGATTTAAAAATACTCCTGCCAGACAGGAGCAAACATGTTTTTCTGCCTGTGGTAGTGTGGGCAGGGAAACTACTGTGTCCCGGGGTGGGCTCCGTAAGTAAGATGGCCTCGGAAATGGGTTCCCCGGGACCATTAATGGTGTAGGCGGGAGGCCGTGTGGCCCCTCTCTTGTAATTAAAGTTACGGCCCTGGGGGATGAAGTCATCAGGGCTTTTGTAATGCTTGGGGAGCAGAGCCACTCTTCTCCCTTCCCATTTTATGCATTTCCCGTGGTCCTGGGGCATAAGTAGATTCAGGGAGGGGGCGTCCATTAAAAAAAAAAAATGTTTATATATTTTTATTAATAGAAGAAAAACAAGAGGAAATAGTACACATATCGGGTATCATACAATAGAGTACATTGCAACGGTGAGTAGGCGAATAGACCAATGTGGTCAAATCAATGCACGGAGTATGAGACGTCAACATTAGCAGGTATGTGAGAGAAGAAAAACAGTACGATCAACAACCCAGTTAAGCTGATGCCTTCAAGGCCTGGCCACCCATGAATCAGGATAATTAAGACCAAAGTAGACACCCAGATATGTGAAAAAGATCGACTCAGGATAAGCAACCCACCTCTCGTATAAAAAGGGGAAAGGAAAGAAAAAGGCCATAGAACTAAACTAAGACAAAACAAAAACACCCCCCCATTCACCCCACCCTGCACCCCTGCAATGGCTACAGCCTGACCCCACTAGCAGCGTGCCTGTCGCCCAACAACTAAGACCTAAAAGAAGTAAAAGAGTGGAGGAGGAGATATCATACAGGCTCTTGGTCTTCCCTACCCCCCGCCAGAAGCAAACCACCCCTAAATATAGTCAAAACATTGTAAAAGCAGCAATTACAAGCCAAACAAACCGGGGAAGTTTATAAAAACTGCCCGACTCCCGGATAATTATAGGCTGCAAGTCCCGTATCAAGTGAAGCCTTTATATCAAGCCCGGACAATCAAACTCATCCCTGGCTCTTCCGATCTTTCGTGCGAGCTCTCTCCGCTCGAACCGCAATCTCGACAGGAGAATCAAAACGTTCAAGAAAGTCAAAACCAGTACAGTAGGATCGAATCCAAAGTTTTAGTACTCGAAGTCCCCAAGTCAAACGGAGATATCTGTCCACCGACAGTAAGTCACGAGAACGTAGTTGAATCAACTGGGAGGAGAAGAATGATAAATCAATCAGATAGGCACTGAGAGCGTTATCCAGGAGTATAAGATCAGTGGTGTCCATCTTGGGCGGTATCGCCGTAGAGTATGATGAGTTTTTGGTAGGTCCAAGCTCGCCGGCTGTTGTCCGGGAGCTGACAAAATACACCGGATCTGGTTTCCGCATGAGGGCCCTCTGTCTCAGGCAAGACCTGCTGCGCGGGTGACACAGCGTGTTTCGAATCAGGCTAAGGGTCGGAGTCCGGTCTCAAACACATATTTTCAGCTGTTACGACCATTTTGTGGATGATGGCAGTGACTTGCGAGTGAAGCGTCCAAATGGCGGCCATTACGGTCTGCAGCGACGGCGTACATTCCGCCCGCTCCATCTCCTCTCGCGAAGCGACAGATCAGATCTCTAACCCCGGAGGACGACTACTCCGGGGCAATAGACACGGGCGGACGGTAACAGTGAGCACCCGTCAATCTCGTGATCTCTAGACCGTCGCCGCCAGCGAGGTTCCAGACCCGTCGACCCCGGGGGTTCAGCAGGGTCTTTGGGCAACGGAGCCCCGTCCACAGCTACAGGTGCGTCGTGCCGCCGTACCCTTGGCATCAACCTGACCACAGTACCACCATCCAAACCGGTCAGGATATTCTCCACTTCGGGAGACCGGACGCCGCCCAAGTCCCGCGGCCGATATTGTTCAACTCCAACCCGGATGGGTCAGAAATCGAGGCCCCGGCTTCCACGCTGGGTTAGGCCGAGAATGAAACACGCATAGCTTCACCATTTGAGACGATAAAAATCTCGGGATTGCACCTTTAGACTCAGCAACACTTCAGCCACACGGGAGTCTGGTGCGAATTCAGGATCGATATCAGGATTTATCAGCTACTGGCGGAGGTCGGCGGAGCCGGGAGCTTACGCGGCCATCTTGGTTGCTAGCGTAGCTCCTCCTCCGGGGCGTCCATTTTTTAAAACAATTAGCTCCAGGGATTGGGTTCCCAGGGCCTTCACAGGCTTGGGGAGCAGAGGCCACTTGGCAGATTGCTGATTTTTTAATTATTTTATTTTGGCCCTGGGGAGTCCTTCTGGGACCCCACATGGGGCCTCTGGGGGCATGTCCCCCAATATAACTATTTTCAACTTCAGTACAGGGGACTAAGGACCAGAATCCTGTAATGGCTGCTAGCAACATTTTTCTAATTTTGCTGGCAGCCAATCAGAGTGCTCGCAACAGCGGAAGTCTGACTCCTGTGAGAGCGAGATGGCCCAAGGAAAAAAAAGGTCACTAGGCCAGTCATAACGGTCTACTTTTGAATTGACAATCCTGCAAAACTCTCGCAAGCCTTTTGCAGACCCATATGTCCAGATATACAAACATTAATGCCCCTTAATTTTTCAAAAACTACTGAACAAATGTACACTAAATCACTAAAAGCACAATCTGGGGATCAATATCAAGCTTCCTTTCAAATTTGGTGTAATTCTGTTCAGCAGTTTTTGCGGTAGTGCTGCTTAAAGTGTCTATGAAAAATGCATGAGTATTTTGCATTTTGGGACACTCTTTTTTCATCCCACGCTTGACGGATCACCCCGAAAAAGTAGCACATTTTGGAAAGTTTGGTGAAGATTCATCAAGCGAGGCCGAAATTATTAGCAAAATAAAAAAGCCATTTCCTATGGACATGCTGATCTAACTATAACTACCCAGTGGTGTCGGGCACCTGGTAAAAAAACAAAAGAAAAACATATATACGTTAGTATGATTGGGTCCTTATTAGAGAACAGCTCCAGGTTTTTAGATCTTTTCTCTTATGTCACTATGTTACGAGTCTTGCAACGTGTGTACATAATATGAATTACTTTTTACGCAAGATTAACAGCATTCCTTGGCACAGGAGTTACATAATGTGAACAATGAATGTCATGTCTCTCTCATTGAAATGGAGCATTCTACTAGTAATTATAGTCAACTATTAAGGGCCCGTAGAATCTGTTCAACTGATGATTTATTTTTTGTTTAAATTTGTTTTTATTGTTATCATTATTTTGAACTTTTGAACAGTACATAATAGCCAATGTGTATATCATGCAACTCTATTCGTAGGATATCTTTACGGTACTATGTATATGTGACAATTTTCAGAATTAACAACATCACTATATTGCAAGTCCAGTATGTGATGAATCAACA